>NW_006772766.1:410397-431721 GCF_000442215.2 Lipotes vexillifer | reverse complement strand
GAGCGGGATGTGGCTGGGAATTCCACTTTCGAGGAACAAGGCTGGTAGATGAAGCTAAGCCTCTCAGCCACTGTGTGGCACCATTTACCCACTTTTCCATGCACGGCTAAGTGATAATAGCAGTGTGCAAAGCAAACTGAACTTAGAAATCTGAAAACCTTTCAGGGATTTAGTTCTAACTTGGTTAATATGATGAAGGTGCTTGGGCAAATCCTTTGCCCTCTGTGAGTCTCAGTTCCTCAGTTCCTTTTGTGAACTGGGTAGCAGATGGGGGGGTTCTCTAAAATCTCTTCCAGCTTCATTATTTGGCAAGTGTATGAGTATAGTCCAATAGTCATGTGAGTGATGTAATTTTGGGCCTTTGGGCTACAGAGAGGATGAGTATAGAAAAGAGCACAAGGACCAAAGTATGTGTGTGGAATTGGGAGTGAGGAGGACAGGGGTCGTGGAAGCAGGAGGACTTTGCAACACATGGACCAAGATTTGTCCTGAGCCTTCCATGGTACCAGGGAAAAGATGAGAGAGCCATTCATTTGCTGAGTAAACAATGACTGAACACAAATTTGGTGCTAGGCATTATGTGATGGAGGTAAGGCTGGGGTGGTGTGGAAGTGGGGTGGGTGATGGGTGAGACACCAAGATGAATAAACCTCAAAGATATTTACCAGCCAGTGGAGAAGTAGATGAGTAAGAAAACAACCAGCACACAAGGGAGAATGGAGTCCATGCTAAATAGAAGTACAAACTGCTGGGAGGATGGAGAGGAAGGAGGGATAAATTTCAACAAGATGGTAAGGAAGATTTCACAGAGAAGGAACCGTTTTAACTGGGCCTTGAAAGATGAATAGATGTGGTGGTGGTAGTGGTGGTGTGTGTGTAGTTTAAGAAAGAGAGGACAGTATGGAGAGGGAAAGGCAGGCATTCTTGGAAGAAGGAATGGCATAGGGAAAGACAAGGTGATGGGTTCATTTATGCCATTTTGGGGAAATAGAGAATAGTCTCAGGTAACAGGAGGAATAGAGTTTGCAAAAATGGTTTGGGGCCAGATTCTGGGTTTACAGAGCCCTTTTCACATGCACAGCTCTGAACAGAATGTAGGGGACAAACTACCAAGATACGGATATGGTACTAGTTCTCTAGCTTGGGGAAGCCAAGACCCACTCCCTCACACATACAGAAGGCTACTGAAGAACAGTTAGGTGAATGGGGCAGGCAGGTCTGACTAGATCAAAGGAGGGGTGCCTGGGAGGGCACCCTGAAGGAGGATGGTCTTCCTGTGGGGAGTATTCACTCTCCTACTTTCCCCTGCAGCACAGATGGCAGAGGCTTTAAAGATCTAACCTACAAGGAACAGGAAGAAGCCCTGTCTCAAGAATGGGACAACCATTCTAGGAGACCTGGCTACCTGTCCCTGCTATGGCTGCATTGGCATGGCTAGTTATCAGTTTGTTTCAAGTTAGATCTCACTAGCCAGGGAAAGATAGCAAAAGGGTTGAGGCACCACAGGACCTGGCATCAGTCCGATTAGGGTAGCAAAGCACGTAAAATTTAGAATAGACTTATGGAAGGTTCTGTTCTCTGAGAAGTGCGAGATCTGGTAAACATGACAGATTATAACGTGTTTGCTTAATTACTGATGAGCACCCATTCTGGGCCAGACACAGGGCTGGAGGGAGGGGTGCAGGGTGGGGTGTTGCAAAGGTAAATCAGACATGGCTTAGCCCTTGGGGAATTCATAGCTGAAATGGATATGGTAGGCAGAATAATGGGCACCCCAAATTTTCATGTCCTAACCCCTGGAACCTGAGAATATTACAGAGCAAAGGGAAATTAAAGTTGCAGATGGAATTAAGGCTGTTAATCAGATGATCCTTCAATAGGAAGATATTTCCTGGAATATCCACATGGGCCCAATGTCATTACAGGGCCTTTATAAGTGGAGGAGGGAGGAAGAAAAGGAGGTCAGAATGATGACATCTGAGAAGTAATCAACTTGCTGTTGCTGGCTTTGAAGATAGAGGGAGGGGGCTAGAGCCAAAAAATGTAAGTGGTCTCTACAAACTGGAATTCTCCATTAGCGAATTCTCCATTAGAGCCTCCAGAAAACAAAGGAGTCCTGCCAACACATTGACTTTAGTTCAGTGAGACTAGTATCAGACTGCTGATCTACAGAACTGAAAGATAATACATTTATGTCATTTTCTTTTATTTTAACATTTTTATTGGACTATAAATGCTTTACAATGGTGTGTTAGTTTCTGCTTTATAACAAAGTGAATCAACTATACATATACATATGTCCCCATATCTCCTCCCTCTTGCATCTTCCTCCCATCCTCCCTATCCCACCCCTGTAGATGGTCACAGAGCACCGAGCTGATTTCCCTGTGCGATGCGGCTGTTTCCCACTAGCTATCTATTTTACATTTGGTGGTGTATATATGTACATGCCACTCTTTCGCTTCGGCATAGCTTACCCTTCCCCCTCCCAGTGTCCTCAAGTCCATAATGTACATCTACGTCTTTATTCCTGTCTTGGCTCTAGGTTGTTCAGAACCATTTTATTTTTTAGATTCCATATACATGTGTTAACATACGGTATTTGTTTTGCACTTTCTGACTTACTTCACACTACATGACAGTCTCTAGGTCCATCCACCTCGCTAGAAATAATTCAATTTCATTTTTTTGTATGCCTGAGTAATATTCCATTGTATATATGTGCTGCCTCTTCTTTATCCATTCATCTGTCGATGGTCACTTAGGTTGATTCCATGTCCTGGCTACTGTAAATAGAGATACAATGAACAATGTGGTACATGACTCTTAGAATTACGGTTTTCTCAGAGTATATGCCCAGAAGTGGGATTGCTGGGTCATATGGTAGTTCTACTTTTAGTCTTTTAAGGAACCTCTGTACTGTTCTCCATAGTGGCTATATCAATTTACATTCCCACCAACAGTTCAAGAGGGTTCCCTTTCCTCCACACCCTCTCCAGCATTTATTGTTTGTAGATTTTTGATGATGGTCATTCTGAGTGGTGTGATGTGGTACCACATTGTAGTTTTGATTTGCATTTTTCTAATGAGTAGTGATGTTGAGCATCCTTTCATGTGTTTGTTGGAAATCTGTATATCTTCTTTGGAGAAATACCTATTTAGGTCTTCTGCCTATTTTTGAATTGGGCTGTTTGTTTTATTCAAATTGTTCTGCATGAGCTGCTTGTAAATTTTGGAGATTAATCCTTTGTCAGTTGCTTCATTTGCAAATATTTTCTCCCATTCTGAGGGTTATCTTTTGGTCTTGTTTATGGTTTCCTTTGCTGTGCAAAAGCTTTTAAGTTTCATTAGGTCCCCTTTGTTTATTTTTGTTTATACTGCCATTTCTCTAGGAGAGGGGTCAAAAAAATCTTGCTGTGATTTATGTCATAGAGTGTTCTGCCTGTTTTCTTCTAAGTGTTTTATAGTGTCTGGCCTTACATTTAGGTCTTTAATCCATTTTGAGTTTTTTTTTGTGTATGGTGTTAGGGAGTGTTCTAATTTCATTCTTTTACATGTAGCTGTGCAGTTTTCCTAGCAACACATATTAAAGGGGCTGTCTTTTCTCTATTGTATATTCATGCCTCCTTTATCAAAGATAAGGTGAGCATATGTGCGTGGGTTTATCTCTGGGCTTCCTATTCAGTTCCACTCATCTATATTTCTGTTTTTGTGCCAGTACCATACTGTCCTTATTACTGTAGCTTTGTAGTATAGTCTGAAGTCAGGGAGCGTGATTCCTCCAGCTCCGTTTTTCTTTCTCAAGATTGGTTTGGCTATTGGGAGTCTTTTGTGTTTCCATACAGATTGTGAAATTTTTTGTTCTAGCTCTGTGAAAAAAGTCATTGATAGTTTAATAGGGATTTCATTGAATCTGTACATTGCTTTGGGTAGTGTAGTCATTTTCACAATGCTGATTCTTCCAATCCAAGAACATGGTATATCTCTCCATCTGTTTGTATCCTCTTTAATTTCTTTCATCAGTGTCTTATAGTTTTCTGCATACAGTTCTCTTGTCTCCTTAGGTAGGTTTATTCCTAGGTATTTTATTCCTTTTGTTGCAGTGGTAAATGGGAGTGTTTCCTTAATTTCTCTTTCAGATTTTTCATCATTAGTGTATAGGAATGCAAGAGATTTCTGTGCATTAATTTTGTATCCTGCTGCTTTACCAAATTCATTGATGAGCTCTAGTAGTTCTCTGGTAGCATCTTTAGAATTCTCTATGTATAGTATCATGTCATCTGCAAACAGTGACAGCTTTACATCTTATTTTCCAATTTGGATACCTTTCATTTATTTTTCTTCTCTGATTGCTGTGGCTAAAACTTCCATAGCTAGGTTGAATAATAGGTGAGAGTGGGCAACCTTATGTTGTTCCTGATCTTAGTGGAAATGGTTTCCCTTTTTCACCATTGAGAATGATGTTGGTTGTGGGTTTGTCATATATGGCCTTTATTATGTTGAGTTAAGTTTCCTCTATGCCTACTTCTGGAGGTAAGTTCCCTCCATGCCTACTTTCTGGAGGGTTTTTATCATAAATAGGTGTTGAATTTTGTCAAAAGCTTTTTCTGCATCTACTGATATGATCATATGGTTTTATCCTTCAATTTCTTAAAATGGTTTATCACATAGATTGATTTGTGTATATTGAAGAATCCTTGCATTCCTGGCATAAACCCCACTTGATCATGGTGTATAATGTTTTAAATGTGCTGTTGGATTCTGTTTGCTATTATTCTGTTGAGGATTTTTGCATCTATGTTCATCAGTGATATTGGCCTGTAGGTTTCATTCTTTGTGACATCTTTGTCTGATTTTGCTATCAGGGTGATGGTGGCCTCATAGAATGAGTTGGGGAGTTCTCCCTCTGCTATATTTTGGAAGAGTTTGAGAAGGATAGGTGTTAGCTCTTCTCTAAATATTTGATAGAATTCGCCTGTGATGCCATCTGATTCTGGGTTTTGTTTGTTGGAAGATTTTTTAAATTAATTAATTAATTAATTCACACATGCACACACACACACACACACACTGTATTTTATTTTTTCAAGAGATAAATAAACTGACACCAAGCATTGTAAATGGATGACCACAACAAAGCAACAATGATTGTAATTACCAAACACAAAACACACTCATACTATGTCATAATATTGACATTCAGTCCAGTAAACCTCCACTGTAACAGCCCCTTTACTTTGCAGTGACAATTGATTTGTATATTTTTTGCCTCTGAGTCCTTCTGGGATTTATTTTTTTATTCAAACAGAAAGTCACAAAAATTATAATCATCCTCATCAGTTCACTCAGTCCCATGTAATTAATTTTTTTCATCTTGATCTTTTTTTAACACTTTTATGAATGCATCAGTTTTCTATTACTGTTCTGAAAATGCTTATTCATTCAGCTGAGCAGTATAGTCAGTTACCAGAAACCTGTACTTGTCAGAGTCTTTTCCATGAATTCCTTGAAAAAGAAACACTTTTTTTCTAACATCTTTATTGGAGTATAATTGCTTTACAATCGTGTGTTAGTTTCTGCTTTATAACAAAGTGAATCAGTTATACATATACATATGTTCCCATATCTCCTCCCTCTTGTGTCTCCCTCCCTCCCACTCTCCCTATCCCACCCCTGTAGGTGATCACAAAGCACTGAGCTGATCTCCCTGTGCTATGCAGCTGCTTTCCACTGGCTATCTATTTTACATTTGGTAGTATATATAAGTCCATTCCACTCTCTCACTTCGTCCCAGCTTACATTTCCCCCTCCCTGTGTCCTTAAGTGCATTCTCTATCTCTGTGTCCTTATTCCTCTCCTGCCCCTAGGTTCGTCAGAACCTTTTGTTTGTTTGCTTGTTTGTTTGTTTCTACATGTATGTGTTAGCATACAGTATTGATTTTTCTCTTTCTGACTTATTTCACTCTGTATGACATTCCCTAGGTACATCCACCTCACTACAATTAACTCAATTTATTTCTTTTTATGGCTGAGTATTATTCTACTGTATATATGTGCCACATTTTCTTTATCCATTCATCTGTTGATGGACACTTAGGTTGCTTCCATGTCCTGGCTATTGTAAATAGAGATGCATGAACATTGTGGTACGTGACTCTTTTTGAATTATGATTTTCTCTGGGTATATGCCCAGTAGTTGGATTAGTGGGTTGTATGGGAGTTCTATTATTAACTTTTTAAGGAACATCCATACTGTTCTACATAGTGGCTGTATCAATTTACATTCCCACCAACAGTGCAAGAGGTTTCTATTTTCTCCACACCCTCTCCAATATTTATTGTTTGTAGATTTTTTGATGATGGCCATTATGACTGGTGTGAGTTGCTACCTCATTGTAGTTTTGACTTGCATTTCTCTAATGATTAGTGATGTTGAACATTCGTTCATGTGTCTGTTGGCAATATGTATATCTGTTTTGGAGAAATGTCTATTTAAGTCTTCTGCTCATTTTTGGAATGGGTTGTTTTTTTGTAATATTGAGCTGAATGAGCTGTTTATATATTTGGGAGATTAATCCTTTGTCAGTTGCTTCATTTGCAAATATTTTCTCCCATGTTGAGGGTTGCTTTTTATCTTGTTTATGGTTTTCTTTGCTGTGCAAAGCCTTAACAATTCAGTAGGTCCCATTTGTTCCTTTTTTTTAAAATTTCCATTTGTCTAGGAAGTGGGTCAAAAAGTCTTTTGCTGTGATATATGACATAGAGTTTTCTGCCTTTGTTTTCCTCTAAGAGTTTTATAGTGTCTGGTCTTACATTTAGGTCTTTAATCCATTTTGAGTTTATTTTTGTGTATGGTGTTATGGAGTGTTCTAATTTCATTCTTTTCCCATGTACCTGTCCAGTTTTCACAGCACCACTTCTTGAAGAGGCTGTCTTTTCTCCCTTGTATATTCTTGACTCCTTTATCACAAACAAGGTGACCATATGTGGGTGGCTTTTTCTATGGGCTTTCTATCCTGTTCCATTGATCTATATTTGTGGTTTTGTACCAGTACCATACTGTGTTGATTACTGTAGCTTTTCTTTTTTCGGTACGCAGGCCTCTCACTGTTGTGGCTTCTCCTGTTGCAGAGCACAGGCTCCGGACACGCAGGCTCAGCGGCCATAGCTCATGGGCCCAGCTGTTCCACGGCATGTGGGATCTTCCTGGACTGGGACATGAACCCGCGTCCCCTGTATCGACAGGCAGACTCTCAACCACTGCGCCACCAGAGAAGCCCTATTACTGTAGCTTTTTAATGTAGTCTGACGTCTGGGAGCCTGAATCCTCCAGCTCCAATTTTCTTTCTCAAGATTGCTTTGGCTCTTTGGTGTTTTTTGTGTTTCCATACAAACTGGATTCTTGTTCTAATGTCTGTGAAAAATGCCATTTTTAGTTTGATAGGGATTGCACTGAATCTGTAGATTGAATTGGGCTCTATAGTCATTTTTACAATGTTGATTCTTCCAATCAAGCAACATGGTATATCTCTCAATCTGTTTGTCTCATCTTTAATTTCTTTCTCCAGTGTCATATAGCATTCTGCACACAGGTCTTTTTTCTTCTCAGGTAAGTTTATTCCTATGTACTTTTTCTTTTGTTGCAATGGTAAATCGGATATTTCCTTAATTTTTCTTTCAGATTTTTCATCGTTAGTGTATAGGATGGCAAGAGATTTCTGTGCATTAATTTTGTATCCTGCTACTTTACCAAATTCATTGACGAGCTCTAATAGTTTTCTGGTAGCTACTATAGGATTCTTTATGTGTAGTATCATGTCATCTACAAACAGTGAGAGCTTTACTACTTCTTTTTCAATTTGGATTCCTTTTATTTCTATTTCTTCTCTAATTGTTGTGGCTAAAACTTCCAGAACTATGTTGAATAATAATGGTGAGAGTGGACAGCCTTGTCTGGTTCCTGATCTTTGTGGAAATGTGAAAAATCTTTTTCACCATTGAGAATGATGTTGGCTGTGGGTTTGTCATATTTGGCCTTTTATATTTTGAGGTATGTACGTTCCATCTATGCCTGCTATCTGGAGGTTTTTTTTTTTTAATATATGGAAGTTTTATTTTGTCGAAAACGTTCTTCTGCATCTATTGAGATGACCATAAGTTTTTTCTCCTTCAATTTTTTAATATGGTTTATCACATTGTTTCATTTGCATATATTGAAGAATACTTGCATTCCTGGGCTAAAGCCCCCTTGATCATGGTGTATGATCCTTTTAATGTGCTGTTGGATTCTGTTTGCTGGTATTTTATTGTGGATTTTTGCATCTATGTTCATAAGTGATATTGGCCTGTAGTTTTCTTTTTTATGACATCTTTGTCTGTTTTTGGTATCAGAGTGATAGTTGCCTTGTAGAATGAGTTGTGGAGTGTTTCTCCCTCTGCTATATTTTGGAAGAGTTTGAGAAAGATAGGTGTTAGCTCTTCTCTAAATATTTGATAGAATTGGCCTGTGAAGCCATCAGGTCTAGGCTTTTGTTTGTTGGAAGATTTTTTTCAAAGTCTCAATTTCAATGCTTGTGATTGGTCTGTTTATATTTTCAATTATTCTTATATTCTCAAAGAACCAGCTTTTAGTTTTATTGGTCTATACTATTGTTTCCTTAATTTCATTTTCATTTATTTCTTTTTTTAACATCTTTATTGGAGTATTATTTCTTTACAATGGTGTGTTAGTTTCTGCATTACAACAAAATGAATCAGTTATATATATACATATGTTCCCATATCTCTTCCCTCTTGCGTCTCCCTCCCTCCCACACCCCCAGGCGGGCAAAAAGCACCGAGCTGATCTCCCTGTGCTGTGTGGCTGCTTCCCACTAGCTATCTACCTTACATTTGGTAGTGTATATATGTCCATGCCTCTCTCTCGCTTTGTCACAGCTTACTCTTCCCCCTCCCCATATCCTCAAGTCCATTCTCTAGTAGGTCTGTTTCTTTATTCCTGTTTTACCCCTAGGTTCTTCATGAAAAATTTTTTTTTTAATTCCATATATATGTGTTAGCATATGGTATTTGTCTCTCTCTTTCTGACTTACTTCACTCTGTATGACAGACTCTAGGTCTATCCACCTCATTACAAACAGCTCAATTTCGTTTCTTTATATGGCTGAGTAATATTCCATTGTATATATGTGCTACACCTTCTTTATCCATTCATCCAATGATGGACACTTAGGTTGTTTCCATCTCCGGGCTATTGTAAATAGAGCTACAATGAACATTTTGGTACATGACCTTTTTTGAATTATGGTTTTCTCAGGGTATATGCCCAGTAGTGGGATTGCTGGCTCATACGGTAGTTCTATTTGTAGTTTTTTAAGGAACTTCCATACTGTTTTCCACAGTGGCTGTATCAATTTACATTCCCACCAACAGTGCAAGAAGGTGCCCTTTTCTCCACACTCTCTCCAGCATTTATTGTTTCTAGATTTTTGCATGATGGCCATTCTGACTGGTGTGAGATGATATCTCACTGTAGTTTTCAATTGCATTTCTCTAATGGTTAGTGATATTGAGCATTCTTTCATGTGTTTGTTGGCAATCTGTATATCTTCTTTGGAGAAATGTCTATTTAGGTCTTCTGCCCATTTTTGGATTGGGTTGTTTGATTTTTTGTTATTGAGCTGCATGAGCTGCTTATAAATTTTAGAAATTAATCCTTTGTCAGTTGCTTCATTTGCAAATATTTTCTCCCATGATGAAGGTTGTCTTTTGGTCTTGTTTATGGTTTCCTTTGCTGTGCAAAAGATTTGAAGTTTCATTAGGTCCAATTTGTTTATTTTTGTTTTTATTTCCATTTCTCTAGGAGGTGGGTCAAAAAGGATCCTTCTGTGATTTATGTAATAGAGTGTCCTGCCTATGTTTTCCTCTAAGAGTTTGATAGTTCCTGGTCTTATGTTTAGGTCTTTAATCCATTTTGAGCTTATTTTTCTGTATGGTGTTAGGGAGTGATCTAATATCATACTTTTACATGTACCTGTCCAGTTTTCCCAGCAACACTTATTGAAGAGACTGTCCTTTCTCCACTGTACATTCCTGCCTCCTTTATCAAAGATAATGTGACCATATATGCGTGAGTTTATCTCTGGTCTTTCTCTCCTGTTCCATTGATACATCTTTCTGTTTTTGTGCCAATACCATACTGTCTTGATGACTCTAGATTTGTAGTATAGTCTGAAGCCAGGGAGCCTGATTCCTCCAGCTCCGTTTTTCATTCTCAAGATTGCTTTGGCTATTCGGGGTCTTTTGTGTTTCCATACAAATTGTGAAATTTTTTGTTCTAGTTCTGTGAAAAATGCCAGTGGTAGTTTGATAGGGATTGTATTGAATCTGTAGATTGCTTTGGGTAGTAGAGTCATTTTCACAATGTTGATTATTCGAATCAAAGAACATGGTATATCTCTCCATCTATTTGTATCATCCTTAATTTCTTTCATCAGTATCTTATAATTTTCTGCATAAAGGTCTTTTGTCTCCTTAGGTAGGTTTATTCCTAGATATTTTATTCTTTTTGTTGCAATGGTAAATGGGAGTATTTTCTTGATTTCACTTTCAGGTTTTTCATCATTAGTGTATAGGAATGCCAGAGATTTCTGTGCATTAATTTTGTATCCTGCTACTTTACCAAATTCATGGATTAGCTCTAGTAGTTTTCTGGTAGCATCTTTAGGATTCTCTATGTATAGTATCATGTCATCTGCAAACGGTGACAGCTTTACTTCTTCTTTTCCGATTTCATTCCTTTTATTTCCTTTTCTTCTCTGATTGCTGTGGCTAAAATTTCCAAAACTATGTTGAATAAGAATGGTGAGAGTGGCAACCTTGTCTTGTTCCTGATCTTAGTGGAAATGCTTTCAGTTTTTCATCATTGAGGATGATGTTGGCTGTGGGTTTGTCATATATGGCCTTTACTCTGTTGAGGAAAGTTCCCTGTATGCCTACTTTCTGGAGGTTTTTTATCATAAATTGGTGTTGAATTTTGTCAAAATCTTTCTCTTCATCTACTGAGATGATCATAAGGTTTTTCTCATTCAGTTTTTTAGTATGGTATATCACATTGATTGATTTGCTTATATTGAACAATCCTCTCATTGCTGGGATAAACCCCACTTGATCATGGTGTATGATCCTTTTAATGTGGTGTTGGATTCTGTTTGCTAGTATTTTGTTGAGGATTTTTGCATCTATGTTCATCAGTGATATTGACCTGTAGTTTTCTTTCTTTGTGACATCCTTGTCTGGTGTTGGTATCATGGTGATGGTGGCCTCGTAGAATGAGTTTGGGAATGTTCCTCTCTCTGCTAAAGTTTGGCAGAGTTTGAGACGGTTAGGTGTTAGCTCTTCTCTAAATGTTTGATAGAATTTGCCTGTAAAGCCATCTGGTCTTGGGCTTTTGATTCTTGAAAGACTTTTAAGCACAGTTTCAATTTCAGTGCTTGTGATTTGTCTGTTCATATTTCTTCCTGGTTCAGTCTCAGAAGGTTATGCATTTCTAAGAATTTGCCCATTTCTTCCAGGTTGTCCATTTTATTGGCATAGAGTTGCTTGTAGTAATCTCTCATGACCCTTTGTATTTCTGCAGTGTCAGTTATTACTGCTCATTTTTCATTTCTAATTCTATTAATTTCAGTCTTCTCCCTTTTTTTCTTGATGAGTCTCGCTAATGGTTTATCAATTATGTTTATCTTCTCAAAGAACCAGTTTTTGGTTTTATTGATCTTTGCTACCATTTTCTTCATTTATTTTCCTTTTATTTCTGATCTGATATTTATGATTTATTTCCTTCTGTTAACTTTTGGGGTTTTTTCTTCTTTTTCCTTTAATTGCTTTAGGTGTAAGATTAGGTAGTTTAATTGAGATTTTTCTTGTTTTTAAGGTAGGAATGTATTCCTATAAACTGCCCTCTTAGAACTGCTTTTGCTGCATCCCATAAGTTTTGGGTTGTCACCTTTTCATTGTAATTTGTTTCTAGGTATTTTTAAAATTTCTTCTTTGATTTCTTCAGTGACCTGTTGGTTATTAAGTGGTGAATTGTTTAGCCTCCATGTGTTTGTAGTTTTTACAAATATTTCCTGTAATTGATATCTAGTCTCACAGCATTGTTTTCACAAAAGATGCTTGATATGATTTCCATTTTCCTAACTTTACCAAGGTTTGATTTGTGACCCAAGATATGATCTATACTGTGCAATGTTCCATGAGCACTTGGGAAGAATGTGTATTCTGGTTTTTTTGGATGGAATCTCCTATAAATATCAATTAATTCCATCTTGTTTAATGTATCTTTTAAAGCTTGTGTTTCCTTATTTATTTTCATTTTGGATGATCTGTCTATTAGTGAAAGTGGGGTGTTCAAGCCCCTTCTATGATTGTTTTACTGTCCATTTCCCATTTTATGGCTGTAAATATTTGCCTTATGTATTGAGGTCCTCCTATGTTTGGTGCATATATATTTAAATTTGTTACATCTCCTTCTTAGATTGATGCCTTGATCATTATGTGGTTTCCTTCTTTGTCTCTTTTAATAGGCTTCGTTTTAAACTCTAGTTTCATTGATATGACAATTGCTACTCCAGCTTTCTTTTGATTTCCATTTGCATGTAATATCTTTTTACATCCCCCCACTTTCTGTCTGTATGTGTCCCTAGGTCTGAAGTGGGTCCCTTGTAAGCAGCATATATATTAGTATGGTTGTTTTATCCATTCAGCCAGTCTTTGCCTTCTGGTTGGAGCATTTAATCCCTTTACATTTAAGGTTATTATCGATATGTATGTTCCTATTACCATTTTCTT
Source organism: Lipotes vexillifer (assembly GCF_000442215.2). NCBI lineage: Eukaryota > Metazoa > Chordata > Mammalia > Artiodactyla > Lipotidae > Lipotes > Lipotes vexillifer. Next base: position 418,872 of record NW_006772766.1, on the reverse strand, counting down.
AATTGTTTTGGGTTTATTATTGTAGGTCTCTTCCTTCTCTTGTGTTTCCTGCCTAGAGAAGTTCCTTTAGCATTTGTTGTAGAGCTGGTTTGGTGGTGCTGAATTCTCTTAGCTTTTGCTTGTCTGTAAAGCTTTTCATTTCTCTGTCAAATCTGAATGAGATCCTTGCTGGGTAGAGTAATCTGTGTTGTAGGTTTTTCTCCTTCATCACTTTAAATATGTCCTGCCCCTCCCTTCTAGCTTGTAGAGTTTCTGCTGAAAGTTCAGGTGTTAACTTTATGGGGATTCTCTTGTGTGTTATTTGTTGTTTTCCCTTGCTGCTTTTAATATTTTTTCCTTGTATTTAATTTTTGTTAGTTTGATTAATATGTGTCTTGGCGTGTTTCTCCTTGGATTTATCCTGTATGGGACTCTCTGTGATTCCTGAACTTGATTAACTATTTCCTTTCCTATATTAGGAAGTTTTCAACTGTAATCTCTTCAAATATTTTCTCAGTCCCTTTCTTTTTTTCTTCTTCTTCTGGGACACCTATAATTTGAATGTTGGTGCGTTAACTCTTGTCCCAGAGGTCTCTGAGACTTTCCTCAATTCTTTTCATTCTTTTTTCTTTATTCTGCTCTGCAGTAGTTATTTCCACTATTTTATCTTCCAGGTCACTTATCCATTTTTCTGCCTCAGTTATTGTGCTATTGATTCCTCTGGGGAATTTTTAATTTCTTTTATTGTGTTGTTCATCACTGTTTGTTTCTTCTTTAGTTCTTCAAGATTCCTGTTAAATCTTTCTTGTATTTTCTCCATTGTATTTCCAAGATTTTTTATCAAGTTTACTATCTTTATTTTGAAATCTTTTTCAGATAGACTGCTCATTTACTCTTCACTTGTTAGGTCTGGTGGATTTTTGCCTTCCTCCTTCATCTGCTGTGTGTTTCTCTGTCTTTTCATTTTGCTTGACTTACTGTGTTTGGGGTCTCCTTTTCGCAGGCTGCAGGTTCGTAGTTTCCATGTTTTTGATGACTGTCCCCAGGGGCTAAGGTTAGTTCAGTTGGTTTTGTAGGCTTCCTGGTGGAGGAGAGTAGTGCCTGTGTCCTGGTGGATGAGGCTGGATTCTGTATTTCTGGTGCACATGTCCACATCTGGTGGTGTGTTTTGGGGTGTCTGCAGCCTTACTGTTTTTTTAGGCTGCCTGTATTCTAATGGATTGGGCTGTGTTCCTATCTTATTAGTTGTTTGGAATAGTGTGTCCAGCACTGTAGCTTTCTGGTCGTTGAGTGGAGCTGGGTCTTGGCCTTGAGTTGGAGATCGCTGGGAGATTTTTGCTGCTTGATATTATGTGGAGCTGGGAAGTCTGTTGTGGACCAGTATCCTGTACTTGGCTCTCCCACTTCAGAGGCACAGCTCTGACACCTGGCTGGAGAACAAAGAGCCTGTCATCCACATGGCTCACAATAAAAGTGAGAAAAGAAAGAAAGAATGAAAAAATGAACATAGTCTAAAATAAAATAAAGTATAATAAAGTTAATAAAATAAAAATATTTATTAAAAATTTTTTTAACTAATACAAAAAGGAAGAAAGAGAGAGATAAGAGAGCAAGCAAACCAAAAAACAAATCCACCTATGATAACAAGTGCTGAAAACTATAACAAAAAAGAAAAAAAAGGATAGACAGAACCCTAGGACAAATGTTAAAAACAGGGGAGGAGCTTCAAGATGGCAGAAGAATAAGACGTGGATATCACCTTCCTCACCACAAATGCACCAGAAATACATCTATATTTAGAACAACTCATATAGAACACCTATTGAATGCTAGCAGAAACCACAGACCTCCCAAAAGGCAAGAAACTCCCCCTCGTACCTGGGTAGGGTATAAAAAAAGAAAAAAAAACAGAGACAAAGAATAGAGACGGGGGATCTGCACCAGTGGGAGGGAGCTGTGAAGGAGGAAAGGTTTCCAAACACTAGGAAGCCACTTCGCGGGCAGAGACTGCGGGTGGCAGAGCGGGGGAGCTTCGGAGCCACCGAGGAGAACGCAGCAACAGGGGTGTGGAGGGAAAAGTGGAGAGATTCCTGTGCAGAACTTCAGTGAGGACCATCACTCACCAGCCTGAAAATAAATAAATTATTAAGTAATAAAAAAATAAATAAAATACAAACGGATGGGATGAACCCTAGGGCTAATGGTAAAAGGAAAGTTATATAGACAAAATCACGCACAGAAGCATACACATACAGACTCACAAAAAGAGGAAAAGGGAAAAATCTATATATATCCTTGCTCCCAAAGTCCATCTCCTCAATTTGGGAAGATTCCTTGTCTATTCAGGTATTCCACAGATGCAGGGTACATCAAGTTGATTGTGGAGATTTAATCTGCTGCTCCTGAGGCTGCTGGGAGAAGTTTCCCTTTCTCTTCTTTGTTCGCACAGCTACGGGGTTTCAGCTGTGGATTTGGACCCGCCTTGGCGGGTAGGTCACCTGAGGGCATCTTTTCTTCACTCACAAAGGACAGGGTTAAAGGAGCAACTGATTTGGGGGCTCTGGCTCACTCAGGCCGGGGGTAGGGAGGGTATGGACTGTGGGGCGAGCCTGCGGTGGCAGAGGCCAACAGGATGTTGCATCAGCCTGAGGCACGCCATGTGTTCTCCCGGGGAAGTTGTCCCTGGGTCATGGGACCCTGACAGTGGCAGGCTGCACAGGCTCCCAGAAGAAGTGTGGATAGTGACCTGTCCTTGCACACAGGCTTCTTGGTGGCTGCAGTAGCAGCCTTAGCGTCTCATGCTCCTCTCTGTGGTCCACTCTGATAGCTGCAGATCACACCCATCTCTGCCGCTTATTTAAGCGGTGCTCTTAATCCCCTCTCCTCGTGCACCAGGAAACAAAGAGGCAAGAAAATATCTCTTGTCTCTTCGGCTGCTCTAGACTTTTTCCCAGACAGCCTCCCAGCTAGCTGTGGCATACTAGCCCCCTTCAGGCTGTGTTCACGCAGCCAACCCCAGTCCTCTCACTGTGATCAGACTGAAGACAGAGCTTCAGCTCCCAGAGATCTCCACCTCAACACCAGCACCTAGCTTCACTCAACAACCAGCAAGCTACAGTGCAGGACACCCTATGCCAAACAACTAGCAAGACAGGAACACAGCCCAATCCATTAGCATAGAGGCTGCCAAAAATCATAATAAGGCCACAGACATGCTAAAACACACTACAAGACCTGGACCTGCCCACCAGAAACACAAGATCCAGCCTCATCCAACAGAACACAGGCACTAGTCCCACCTACTAGGAAGCCTACACAACCCACTGAACCAACCTTAGCCACTGGGGACAGTCAACAAAAACACGGGAACTACAAACCTGCAGCCTGCGAAAAGGAGACCCCAAACACAGTAAGTTCAGCAAAATGAAAAGACAGAGAAACACACAGCAGATGAAGGAGGAAGGCAAAAATCCACCACACCTAACAAATGAAGATGAAATAGGCAGTCTACCTGAAAAAGAATTCAGAACAATGATAGTAATGATCCAAAATCTTGGAAATAAATGGAGAAAATACAAGAACCATTTATCAAGGACCAAAGAGCAAACAAACAGAGATGAACAACACAATAAATTAAATTAAAAATACTCTAGAAGGGATCAATAGCAGAAAAATTGAGGCAGAAGAATGGATAAGTGACCTGGAAGATAAAATAGTGGAAATAACAACTGCAGAACAGAAGAAAGAAGAAAGAAAGAAAAGATTTGAGGACAGTTTCAGAGACCTCTGGGACAATATTAAACGCACTAACATTCAAATTATAGGTGTCCCGAAGAAGAAGAGAAAAAGAAAGGGACTGAGAAATTATTTGAAGAGATTATAGTTGAAAACTTCCCTAATATGGGATAGGAAATAGTTAATCAAGTCCAGGAAGCACAGAGAGTCCCTTACAGGATAAATCCAAGGAGAAACCCGCCAAGACACATATTAACCAAATGACCAAAAATTAAATACAAAGGACAAATACTAAGAGCAGCAAGGGAAAAACAATAAGTAACACATAAGGGAATCTGCATAAGCTTAACAGCTCATCTTTCTGCAGAAACTCTGCAAGGCAGAAGAGAGTGGCAGGACATATTAAAGTGATGAAAAAGAAAAACCTACAACTACGATTACTCTACCCAGCAAGGATCTCATTCAAATTTGATGGAGAAATGAAAAGCTTTACAGACAAGCAAAAGCTAAGAGAATTCAGCATCACCAAACCAGCTCTGCAACAAACACTAAAGGAACGTCTCCAGGCAGCAAACACAAGAGAAGGAAAAGACTTACAATAACAAACCCAAAACAATTAAGAAAATGGTAATAGAACATACATGTCGATAATTACTTTAAATGTAAATGGATTAAAAGTTCCAACCAAAAGACATAGACTGGCTGAATGGATACAAAAACAAGCCCCATATATATGCTATCTACAAGAGACCGACTTCAGACCTAGGGACACATACAGACTGAAAGTGGGGAATGGATAAAGATATTCCATGCAAATGGAAATCAAAAGAAAGCTGGAGTAGCAATTCTCATATCAGACAAAACAGACTTTAAACCAAAGGCTATAACAAGAAACAAAGAAGGACACTGCATAATGATCAAAGGATCAATCCAAGAAGAAGACATAAAAATTGTAAATATTTATGCAGCCAACACTGGAGCACCTCAATACATAAGGCAAATACTAAGAGCCATAAAAGGGAAACTTGACAGTAACACAATCATAGTATGGGACTTTAACACCCCACTTTCACCAATGGAAAGATCATCCAAAATGAAAATAAATAAGGAAGCACAAGCTTCAAATGATACATTAAACAAGATGGACTTAATTGATATTTATAGGAGATTCCATCCAGAAACAACAGAATACACATTCTTCTCAATTGCTCTTGGAACATTCTCCAGGATAGATCATATCTTGGCTCACAAATAAAACCTTGGTAAATTTAAGAAAATTAAAATCATATCAAGTACCTTTTCCGACCACAATGTTATGAGACTAGATATCAATTATAGTAAAAAATCTGTAAGAAATAGAAACACATGGAGGCTAAACAACACAGTACTTGATAACCAAGGGATCACTGAATAAATCAAACAGTAAATCAGAAAATGCCTAGAAACAAATGACAATGAAAGCACGACAACCCAAAACCTATGGGATGAAGCAAAAGCAGTTCTGAGAGGGAAGTTTATAGCTATACAAGCCTACCTTAAGAAACAAGAAACATCTCAAATAAACAAGCTAATCTTACACCTAAAGCAATTAGAGAAAGAAGAACAAAAATAAACCCCCAAAGTTAGCAGAAGGAAAGAAATCATAAAGATCAGATGAGAAGTAAATGAAAAAGAAATGAAGGAAATGTTAGCAAAGATCAATTTAACTAAAAGCTAGTTCTTTAGGTAGATAAACAAAATTGATAAACCATTAGCCAGACTTATCAAGAAAAAAAGTGAGAAGACTCCAATAGAATGAGAAATGAAAAATGAGAAGTAACAACTGACACTGCAGAAATACAAAGGATCTTGAGAGACTACTACAAGCAACTATATGCCAGTAAAATGTGCAACCTGGAAGAAATGGACAAATTCTTAGAAATGCACAGCCTTCCGAGAGTGAACCAGGATGAAACAGAAAATATGAACCGACCAATCACAAGCACTGAAATTGAAACTGTGATTAAAAATCTTCCAACAAACAAAAGAAGAGGAACAGATGGCTTCCCAGGCGAATTCTATCAAACATTTAGAGAAGAGCTAACACCTATCCTTCTCAAACTCTTCCAAAATATAACAGAGGGAGGAACACACACAAATTCATTCTACGAGGTCACCATCACTCTGATACCAAAACCAGACAAAGGTGTCACAAAGAAAGAAAACTACAGGCCAATATCACTGATGAACATAGATGCAAAAAATCCTCAACAAAATACTAGCAAACAGAATCCAACAGCACATTAAAAGGATCATACACTATGATCAAGTGGGATTTATCCCACGAATGCAAGGATTGTTCAATATACGCAAATCAATCAATGTGATACACCATATTAACAAATTGAAGGAGAAAAACCATATGATCATCTCAATAGATGCAGAGAAAGCTTTTGACAATACTCAATACCCATTTGTGATAAAAACGCTTTAGAAAGAAGGCATAGAGGGAACTTTCCTCAACATAATAAAGGCTATATATGACAAGCCCACAACCAACATCATCCTCAATGGTGAAAAACTGAAACCATTTCCACTAAGATCAGGAACAAGACAAGGTTGCCCACTCTCACCACTATTATTCAACATAATTTTAGAAGTTTTAGCCACAGCAATCAGAGAAGATAAAGAAATTAAATGAATCCAAAACAGAAAAGAAGTAAAGCTGTCACTGTTTGCAGATGACATGATACTATACATAGAGAATCCTAAAGATGCTACCAGAAAACTACTAGAGCTAATCAATGAATTTGGTTAAATAGCAGGATACAAAATTAATGCACAGAAATCTCTGGCACTCCTATACACTAATGATGAAAAATCTGAAAGTGAAATCAAGGAAACACTCCCATTTACCATTGCAACAAAAAGAATAAAATACCTAGGAATAAACCTACCTAAGGAGACAAAAGACCTGTATGCAGAAAATTATAAGACACTGATGAAAGAAATTATAAGACTGATGAAAAAAATACCATGTTCTTGGATTGGAAGAATCAACATTGTGAAAATGAATCCACTACCCAAAGCAATGTACAGATTCAATGTAATCCCCATCAAACTACCACTGGCGTTTTTTACAGAACTAGAACAAAAAATTTCACAATTTGTATGGAAACACAAAAGACCCCAAGTAGCCAAAGCAATCTTGAGAAAGAAAAATGGAGCTGGAGGAATCAAGTTTCCAGACTTCAGACTCTATTTCAAAGCTACGGTAATCAAGACAGTATGGTACTGGCACAAAAACAGAAATATAGATCAATGGAATGGGATAGAAAGCCCAGAGATAAACCCATGTACATATGGTCACCTTATCTTTGATAAAGGAGGCAAGAATATACAGTGGAGAAAAGACAGCCTCTTCACAAATTGGTGCTGGGCAAACTGGACAGCTACATGTAAAAGAATGAAATTGGAACACTTCCTAACACCATACACAAAAATAAACTCAAAATGGGTTAAAGACCTAAATGTAAGGCCAGACACCATCAAACTCTTAGAGGAAAACACAGGCAGAACACTCTATGACATAAATCACAGCGAGATTCTGTTTGACTCACCTGCTAGAGAAATGGAAATAAAAAGGAAAATCAACAAATGGGACCTAATGAAACTTAAAAGCTTTTGCACAGAAGAGGAAACCATAAATAAGACGAAAAGACAACCCTCAGAATGGGAGTCAATATTTGTAAATGAAGCAACTGACAAAGGATTAATCTCCATAACATACAAGCAACACATGCAGGTAAATATCAAAAACACAAACAACCCAATCCAATAATGGTCAGAAGATGTAAATAAACATTTCTCCAAAGAAGATATACAGATTGCCAACAAACACATTAAAGAATGCTCAACATCATTAATCATTAGAGAAATGCAAATCAGAACTACAATGAGATATCATCTCACACCATTCAGAATGGCCATCATCAAAACAATCTACAAATAATAAATGCTGGAGAGGGTGTGGAGAAAAGGGAACCCTCTTGCACGTGTGGTGGGAATATAAATTGATACAGCCACTATGGAGCACAATATGGAGATTACTTAAAAAACTAAAAATAGGGGGGCGGTGGAAAGATGGCGGAGGAGTAAGACACGGAGATCACCTTCCTCCCCACAAATACACCAGAAATACATCTACATGTGGAACAACTCCTACAGAACACCTACTGAACACTGGAGGAAGACCTGAGACCTCCCAAAAGGCAAGAAATTCCCCACATACCTGGGTAGGGCAAAAGAAAAAATTAATTAAAAACAGAGACAAAAGAATAGGGAGGACACCTGCACCAGTGGGAGGGAGCTGTGAAGGAGGAAAGGTCTCCACACACTCGGAAGCCCCTTCACGGGCAGAGACTGCGGGAGGCGGAGCGGGCAGCTTCGGAGCCGCGGAGGAGAGCACAGCAACAGGGGTGCGGAGGGCAAAGCGGAGAGATTCCCGCACAGAGGATCGGTGCCGACCGGCACTCACCAGCCCGAGAGGCTTGTGTGCTCACCCGCCGAGGCGGGCGGGGCTGCGAGCTGAGGCTCGGTTTCGGTTTCGGTCGGAGCTCAGGGAGAGGACTGGGGTTGGCGGCTTGAACATAGCCCGAAGGGGTTAGTGCGCCACGGCTAGCCGGGAGGGAGTCCGGGGAAAAGGCTGCACCTGCTGAGGAGGCAAGAGACTTTTTCTTCCCTCTGTGTTTCCTGGTGCGCGAGGAGAGGGGTTTTAAGAGC
>NW_006772766.1:371386-403535 GCF_000442215.2 Lipotes vexillifer | reverse complement strand
GTGTGTTAGTTTCTGCTTTATAACAGAGTGAGTCAGTTATACATATATATATGTTCCCATATCTCTTCCCTCTTTGTCTCCCTCCCTCCCACCCTCCCTATCCCACCCCTCCAGACAGCCACAAAGAACCGAGCCGGTTTCCCTGTGCCATGCGGCTGCTTCCCACTGGCTATCTACCTTACGTTTGTTAGTATATATATGTCCATGTCTCTCTCTCGCCCTAACACACCTCACCCTTCCCCCTCCCCATATCCTCAAGTCTGTTCTCCAGTAGGTCTCTGTCTTTATTCCTGTTTTACCCCTAGGTTCTTCATAACATTTTTTTTTTCTTAAATTCCATATATATGTGTTAGCATACGGTATTTGTCCTTCTCTTTCTGACTTACTTCACTCTGTATGACAGACTCTAGATCTATCCACCTCATTACAAATAGCTCAATTTCGTTTCTTTTTATGGCTGAGTAATATTCCATTGTATATATGTGCCACATCTTCTTTATCCATTCATCCGACGACGGGCACTTAGGTTGTTTCCATCTCCGGGCTATTGTAAATAGAGCTGCAATGAACATTTTGGTACATGACTCTTTCTGAATTCTGGTTTCCTCAGGGTATATACCTAGTAGTGGGATTGCTGGGTCATATGGTAGTTCTATTTGTAGTTTTTTAAGGAACCTCCATACTGTTCTCCATAGTGGCTGAACCAATTCACATTCCCACCAGCAGTGCAAGAGTGTTCCCTTTTCTCCACACCCTCTCCAGCATTTATTGTTTCTAGATTTTTTGATGATGGCCATTCTGACTGGTGTGAGATGATATCTCATTGTAGTTTTGATTTGCATTTCTCTAATGATTAATGATGTTGAGCATTCTTTCATGTGTTTGTTGGCAGTCTGTATATCTTCTTTGGAGAAATGTCTATTTAGGTCTTCTGCCCATTTTTGGATTGGGTTGTTTATTTTTTTGTTATTGAGCTGCATGAGCTGCCTGTAAATTTTAGAGATTAATCCTTTGTCAGTTGATTCATTTGCAAATATTTTCTCCCATTCTGAGGGCTGTCTTTTGGTCTTGTTTATGGTTTCCTTTGCTGTGCAAAAGCTTTGAAGTTTCATTAGGTCCCATTTGTTTATTTTTGTTTTTATCTCCATTACTCTAGGAGATGGGTCAAGAAGGATCTTGCTGTGATTTATGTCATAGAGTGTTCTGCCTATGTTTTCCTCTAAGAGTTTGATAGTTTCTGGCCTTACATTTAGGTCTTTAATCCATTTTGAGCTTATTTTTGTGTATGGTGTTAGGGAGTGATCTAATCTCATACTTTTACATGTACCTGTCCAGTTTTCCCAGCACCACTTATTGAAGGGGCTGTCCTTTCTCCACTGTATATTCCTGCCACCTTTATCAAAGATAAGGTGACCATATGTGCATGGGTTTATCTCTGGGCTTTCTATCCTATTCCATTGATCTATCTTTCTGTTTTTGTGCCAGTACCATACTGTCTTGATTACTGTAGCTTTGTAGTATAGTCTGAAGTCAGGCAGCCTGATTCCTCCAGCTCCATTTTTTGTTCTCAAGATTGCTTTGGCTATTCGGGGTCTTTTGTGTTTCCATACAAATTGTGAAATTTTTTGTTCTAGTTCTGTGAAAAATGCCAGTGGTAGTTTGATAGGGATTGCATTGAATCTATAGATTGCTTTGGGGAGTAGAGTCATTTTCACAATGTTGATTCTTCCAATCCAAGAACATGGTATATCTCTCCATCTGTTTGTATCATCTTTAATTTCTTTCATCAGTGTCTTATAATTTTCTGCATACAGGTCTTTTGTCTCCTTAGGTAGGTTTATTCCTAGATATTTTATTCTTTTTGTTGCAATGGTAAATGGGAGTGTTTTCTTGATTTCACTTTCAGATTTTTCATCGTTAGTATATAGGAATGCCAGAGATTTCTGTGCATTAATTTTGTATCCTGCTACTTTACCAAATTCATTGATTAGCTCTAGTAGTTTTCTGGTAGCATCTTTAGGATTCTCTATGTATAGTATCATGTCATCTGCAAACAGTGACAGCTTTACTTCTTCTTTTCCGATTTGGATTCCTTTTATTTCCTTTTCTTCTCTGATTGCTGTGGCTAAAACTTCCAAAACTATGTTGAATAAGAGTGGTGAGAGTGGGCAACCTTGTCTTGTTCCTGACCTTAGTGGAAATGCTTTCAGTTTTTCGCCATTGAGGATGATGTTGGCTGTGGGCTTGTCATATACGGCCTTTATTATATTGAGGAAAGTTCCCTCTACACCTACTTTCTGCAGGGTTTTTATCATAAATGGGTGTTGAATTTTGTCAAAAGCTTTCTCTGCATCTATTGAGATGATCATATGGTTTTTCTCCTTCAATTTGTTAATATGGTTAATCACATTGATAGATTTGCGTATATTGAAGAATCCTTGCATTCCTGGAATAAACCCCACTTGATCATGGTGTATGATCCTTTTAATGTGCTGTTGGATTCTGTTTGCTAGTATTTTGTTGAGGATTTTTGCATCTATGTTCATCAGTGATATTGGCCTGTAGTTTTCTTTCTTTGTGACATCCTTGTCTGGTTTTGGTATCAAGGTGATGGTGGCCTCGTAGAATGAGTTTGGGAGTGTTCCTCCCTCTGCTATATTTTGGAAGAGTTTGAGAAGAATAGGTGTTAGCTCTTCTCTAAATGTTTGATAGAATTCGCCTGTGAAGCCATCTGGTCCTGGGCTTTTGTTTGTTGGAAGATTTTTAATCACAGTTTCAATTTCAGTGTTTGTGATTGGTCTGTTCATATTTTCTATTTCTTCCTGATTCAGTCTTGGCAGTTTGTGCATTTCTAAGAATTTGTCCATTTCTTCCAGATTGTCCATTTTATTGGCATAGAGTTGCTTGTAGTAATCCCTCATGATTTTTTTTATTTCTGCAGTGTCAGTTGTTACTTCTCCTTTTTCATTTCTGATTCTATTGATTTGAGTCTTCTCCCTTTTTTTCTTGATGAGTCTGGCTAATGGTTTATCTATTTTGTTTATCTTCTCAAAGAACCAGCTTTTAGTTTTATTGATCTTTGCTATTGTTTCCTTCATTTCTTTTTCATTTATTTCTGATCTGATTTTTATGATTTCTTTCCTTCTGCTAACTCTGGGGTTTTTTTGTTCTTCTTTCTCTAATTGCTTGAGGTGCAAGGTTAGGTTGTTTATTCGAGATGTTTCCTGCTTCTTAAGGTGGGCTTGTATTGCTATAAACTTCCCTCTTAGAACTGCTTTTGCTGCATCCCATAGGTTTTGGGTCGTTGTATCTCCATTGTCATTTGTTTCTAGGTATTTTTTAATTTCCTCTTTGATTTCTTCAGTGATCACTTCGTTATTAAGTAGTGTATTGTTTAGCCTCCATGTGTTTGTATTTTTTACAGCTCTTTTCCTATAATTGATATCTAGTCTCATGGCGTTGTGGTCGGAAAAGATACTTGATATAATTTCAATTTTCTTAAATTTACCAAGGCTTGATTTGTGACCCAAGATATGATCTATCCTGGAGAATGTTCCATGAGCACTTGAGAAGAATGTGTATTCTGTTGTTTTTGGATGGAGTGTCCTATAAATATCAATTAAGTCCATCCTGTTTAATGTATCATTTAAAGCTTGTGTTTCCTTATTTATTTTCATTTTGGATGATCTGTCCATTGGTGAAAGTGGGGTGTTGAAGTCCCCTACTATGAATGTGTTACTGTCAATTTCCCCTTTTATGGGTGTTAGTATTTGCCTTATGTATTGAGGTGCTCCTATGTTGGGTGCATAAATATTTACAATTGTTATATCTTCTTAAAGCAGAAACTAACACACCATTGTAAAGCAGTTATACCCCAATAAAGATGTTAAAAAAAAAATAAAGTCTATTTTGTCTGATATGAGAATTGCTACCCCAGCTTTCTTTTGGTTACCATTTGCATGGAATATATTTTTCCATCCCCTCACTTTCAGTCTCTATGTGTCCCTAGATCTGAAGTGGGTCTCCTGTAGACAGCATATATATGGGTCTTGTTTTTGTATCCATTCAGCCAGTTTGTGTCTTTTGATGGGAGTATTTAATCAATTTACATTTAAGGTAATTATTTATTTGTATGTTCCTATTCCCATTTTCTTAATTGTTTTGGGTTTGTTATTGTAGGTCTTTTCCTTCTGTTGTGTTTCTTGCCTAGAGAAGTTCCTTTAGCAGTTGTTGTAAAGCTGGTTTGGTGGTGCTGAACTCTCTCAGCTTTTGCTTGTCTGTAAAGGTTTTAATTTCTCCATCAAATCTGAATGAGATCCTTGCTGGGTAGAGTAATCTTGGTTGCAGGTTTTTCTCCTTCATCACTTTCAGTATGTCCTGCCACTCCCTTCTGGTTTGTAGAGTTTCTGCTGAGAGATCAGCTGTTAACCTTATGGGGATTCCCTTGTGTGTTATTTGTTGTTTTTCCCTTGCTGCTTTTAATATATTTTCTTTGTATTTAATTTTTGACAGTTTGATTAATATTTGTCTTGGTGTGTTTCTCCTTGGATTTATCCTTTATGGGACTCTCTGTGCTTTCTGGACTTGATAAACTCTTTCCTTTCCCATATTAGGGAACTTTTCAACTATAACCTCTTCAAATATTTTCTCAGTCGCTTTGTTTTTCTCTTCTTCTTCTGGGACCCCTATAATTTGCATGTTGGTGTGTTTAATGTTGTCCCAGAGGCCTCTGAGACTGTCCTCAGTTCTTTTCATTCTTTTTTCTTTATTCTGCTCTGCAGTAGTTATTTCCACGATTTTATCTTCCACGTCAGTTATCTGTTCTTCTTCCTCAGTTATTCTGCTATTGATCCCTTCTAGAGGATTTTAAATTTCATTTATTCAGTTGTCCATCATTGCTTGTTTCTTCTTTAGTTCTTCTAGGTCTTTGTTAAATGTTTCTTGCATTTTCTCTATTCTGTTTCCAAGATTTTGGATCATCTTTACTATCATTATTCTGTATTCTTTTTCAGGTAGACTGTCTATTTCCTCTTCATTTGTTAGGTTTGGTGGGTTTTTATCTTGCTCCTTCATCTGCTGTGTTTTTTTCTGTCTTCTCATTTTGCTTATCTTACTGTGTTCGGGGTCTCCATTTTGCAGGCTGCAGATTCGTAGTTCCTGTTGTTTTTGGTGTCTGTCCCCAGTGGCTAATTTTGGTTCAGTGCATTGTGTAGTCTTCCTGATGGAGGGGACTAGTGCCTCTGTTCTGGTGGTTGAGGCTAGATCTTGTCTTTCTGGTGGGCAGGTCCATGTCTGGTGATGTGTTTTGGGGTGTCTGTGGGCTTATTATGCTTTTAAGCAGACTCTCTGCTAATGGGTGGGGTTGTGTTCCTGTCTTGCTCCTTGTTTGGCTTAGGGTGTCCAGCACTGTAGCTTGCTGGTTGAGTGGATCTGGTTCTTGTTGTTGATGGAGATCTTTGGGAGATTTTCGCCATTTGATATTACTTCGAGTTGGGAGGTGTCTTGTGGACGAGCGTCCTGAATTTGACTGTGTCACCTCAGAGGCACAGCACTGACTCCTGGCTAAAGTTATTAAAATAAAAATAAAAACTAATTATTAAGAAAAGAAATTTTTAAGTAAAAAAAAGAAAATGGACGGACAGAACCCTAGGACAAATGGTGAAAGCAAATCTATACAGCAAAATCTCACACAGAAGCATACACATACAAACTCACAAAAAGAGGAAAAGGGGAAAAAATAATAAAACTTGCTCTCAGAGTCCACCTCCTCAATTTGGGATGATTCCTTGTCTATTCAGGTATTCCACGATGCAGGGCACATCAAGTTGATTGTGGAGATTTAATCTGCTGCTCCTGAGGCTGCTTTGAGAAATTTCCCTTTCTCTTCTTTTTTCGCACAGCTCCCAGTGCTCAGCTTTGGATTTTGCCCTACCTCTGCATGTAGGTCGCCGGAGGGCGTCTGTTCTTCGCTCAGGCACGACGGGGTTAAAGGATCAGCTGATTCGGGGTCTCAGGCTGGGGGAAGGGAAGGGTGCGGATGCGGGGCGAGCCTGCGGCAGCAGAGGCCAACAGGACGTTGCAGCAGCCTGAGGCGCTCCGTGTGTTCTCCCGGGGAAGTTGTTCCTGGATCCTGGGACACTGGCAGTGGTGGGCTGCACAGGCTCCCCAGAAGGGAGGTGTGGAGAGTGACCTGGGCTCACACACAGGCTTCTTGGTGGCTGCAGCAGCAGACTTAGCGTCTTATGCCCGTCTCTGTGGTCCGCGCTGTTAGTCATGGCTTGCGCCTGTCTCTTGAGCTCCTTTAAGCAGCGCTCTTAATCCCCTGTCTTCGTGCACCAGGAAACAAAGAGGGAAGAAAATGTCTCTTGCCTCTTCGGCAGCTCCAGACTTATTCCCGGACTCCCTCCTGGCTAGCCGTGGTGCACTAACCCCTTCAGGCTGTGTTCACGCAGTCAACCCCATTCCTCTCCCTGGGATCTGACTGAAGCCCGAGCCTCAGCTCCCATTCCCCGCCCATCCTGGCGGGTGAGCAGACAAGCCTCTCGGACTGGTGAGTGCTGGTCGACACCAATCCTCTGTGTGGTAATCTCTCCGCTTTGCCCTCCACACCCCTGTTGCTGCGCCCTCCTCCGTGGCTCCGAAGCTTCCCCCCTCCGCCACCCACAGTCTCCACCCGTGAAGGGGCTTCCTAGTGTGTGGAAACCTTTCCTCCTTCACAGCTCCCTCCCACTGGTGCAGGTCCCATCCCTATTCTTTCGTCTCTGTTTATTCTTTTTTCTTTTGCCCTACCCAGGTACGTGGGGAGTTTCTTGCCTTTTGGGAGGTCTGAGGATTTCTGCTAGTGTTCAGTGGGTGTTCTGTAGGAGTTTTTCCACATGTAGATGTATTTCTGATGTATGTGTGGGGAGGAAGGTGATTTCTGCGTCTTACTCTTCTGCCATCTTCTGGACAGTGGAATCACATTTATTTTCACTTTGATAAAAGTATAGAAACTTTATCTCCAATGAGATCACTTTACTCAAAACAGACTCACAGACTTTGAGAACGAACTCATGGTTACCAGGAAACAAGGGTAGGAGGGAGGGATAGATGGGGAATTTGGGATTGACGTGTACACACTGCTATATTTAAAATAGATAACCATCAAGGACCTACTCTACAGCACAGGCTCAATACTGTGTAATAACCTAAATGGGACAATAATTTTATAAAGAATAGATACATGTATATGTATAACTGAATCACTTTGCTGTACACCTGAGACTAACACAGCATTGTTAATCAACTATACTCCAATATAAAACTAAAATTATAAAAATAATAAATAAATAAAACGTTTTCCTTTATATACATTGTTTCACATCAGATGCTCTTTCTTTTTTTAATTGAAATACAGTTAACATACAATATTATGTTAGTTTCATGTGTACTACATAATGATTTGATATTTGTATATAGTATAAAGTGATTGTGCAAATAAGTATAGTAAATATCCATCCTTGTAGTAAGTTATTACATTACTGACCAAATTTTTTATGCTGTATATTATATCCCTATGACTTAAATATTACACAACTGGAAGTTTGTACCTCTTAATCCACTTCACCTATTTTGCCCACCCCGAACCGCTCCCTCTGGCAAACACCATTTCTCTGTATATGAGTCTGTTTTTGTTTTGTTTGTTCATTTTATTTATTTTTAGGTTCTATATATAAGTGAAATCACATTGTATTTGGCTTTTTCTGACTGATGTATTTCACTTAGAATAAAACTCTTTAGGTCTATCCATGTTGTTGCAGATGGCAAGATTTCATTTTTTTATGGCCATGTAACTTTTACTGTATCTTATACCATGACTTATTTATCCATTCAGCTATCAATGGACACTTAGGTTGCTTCCATATCTTGGCTATTATAAATAATGCTGCAATGAACACTGAGATGCATATATCTTTTTCAATTAGTGTTTTATTTTGGGTAAATACCCAGAAGTGAAATTGCTAGATCATATGGTAGTTCTATTTTTAATTTATTGAGAAGCCTTCATACTGTTTTGCATAGTGTCTTCACCAATGTACAATGCCTCCAACAGTGCATGAGGGCTCTCCTTTATCCACATCCTCGTCAACACTTGTTATTTGTTGTCTTTTGATGATAGTCATTCTGAAAGATGTAAGATGGTACCTCATTGTGGTTTGATTTTCATTTTCCTGATGATTATTAATGTTGGGCATTTTTTCATGTGTCTATTGGTCATCTATATGTCTTCCTTGAAAAATATGTCTATTCAGTCTTCTGCCGATTTTATAATTGGGTTGTTTGTTTTTGGTGTTGAGTTGTATGAGTTCTACATATAGTTTGGATATTGACTTCTTATCAGATATATCATTTTCAAATATCTTCTTCCACTCAGTAGGATACCATTTTTTATTTGTTGATAGGTTCCTCTGCTGTAAAAATCTTTTTAGTTTGATGTAGTCTCATTTGTTTATTTTTGTTTTTGAGTCCCTTGCCTGAGGAGACATATCTGAGAAATATTGCTAAGACTGATGTCTAAAACTGTACTGCCTATGTTTTCTTCTGGGAGTTTTATGGTTTCAGGTATTACATTCAAACCTTTCATCCATTTTGAGTTTATTTTTGTATGTGGTGTGAGAAAGTAGTCCAGTTTGACTCTTCTGCATGTAGTTGTCCACTTTACTCAATACCATTTGTTGATGAGGCTGCCAAAGATTAATTGACCATATAAGAGATGGTTTAGTTATGGACTTTCTATTCTGTTCCATTAATCTATGTGTCTGTTTTTGTGCCACTACCGTAATGTTTTGATTACCATAGCTTTGTAGTACAGTTTGAATTCAGGGAATATGATACCCCACATTTGGGCATCTTTCTCATGATTGTTTTGGCTGGTTAAGGTCTTTTGTGTCTCAATATAAATTTTAGAATTTGCTCCAGTTCTGTGAAAAAATGCATTTGGCATTTTGATAGGGATTGCAATGAATCTGTAGATTGCCTTGAGTATTATGGACATTTTAACAATATTAATTTTTTCAATCCATGAGCACTGCATAACTCTCCATTTGTTTGTGTTGTCTTCAATTTCTTTAATTAAAATCTTATAGCTTTCCAAACACATCACAGTTTTACAAGCACATCAATATCATATTTTTACCTGTCTTAGAGAGATTAAATAACATTTATAAAGATTATTTCTAGGTATTTTAATCTTTCTGATGCAATTGTAAATGGAATTTTAAAAATTAATTTCCCTTTCTGATAGTTCATTGTGTATAGAAGCACAACAGATTTCTGTAATTAATTTCATATCCCACAATTTTACTAAATTCATTTATTAGTTCTAGTAGTATTTTGGTGGCATCTTTAGAATTTTGTACATATATTATCATGTCATGTGCAAACAGTGACAATTTTACTTATTTCCTTCTAATTCAGATTCCCTTTCCTTCTTTTTACCATCTGATTACTGTTGATAGGAATTCCAACACTATGTTGAATAAAGGTGGGGAGACTGGGCAACCTTGTCTCGTTCCTGAACTTAGAAAATAATTTCAGCTTTTGAATTTTGAGTATGATGTTGGCTGTAGTTTTGGCATATACCCAATTCTATACTCATTTTGTTCTATACCCACTTAGTTGAGAGGGTTTTTTTAATCATAAATGGATGTTGAATTTTGTCAAAAGATTTTTTTGCATCTGTTGAGATGATCATATGATTTTAAGTCTTCATTTTGTTAATGTGGTGTATCACATTGATTGATATGCAAATATTGGACCATCCTTGCATCCCTGGGATAAATCCATTAGATCATGGTATATGATCTTTTTATTGTATTGTTGAAATTGGTTTGCTAATATTTTGTTGAGGAATTTTGCATGTATGTTCATCAGTGATATTGGTCTGTAATTTTCTTTTTTGTGGTGTCTTTGATTTTCATATCAGAATGATGCTGGCCTCATATAATGAGTTCAAAAGTGTTATTTTCTCTTCATTTTTTGGAATGCTGTGAAAAAATAGGTGTTAACTCTTTTTTAAATATTTGGTCAAATTCACATGTGAAGCCATCTGGTCTTGAACTTTTTATTGTTGGGAGTTAATATTTTTTATTACTGAATTAATTTCATTACTCGTAATTGGTCCATTCATATTATCTATTTCTTCCTGAAACACTCTTGGGAGATTATATGCTTCTAGTAATTTACCCACTTCTTCTAGGTTGTCCATTTTATTGGTGTATAATTGTAGTAATCTCTTATGATCTTTCTATATCAGTGGTGTCAATTGTAACTTCTCCTCTTTTATTTCTTACTTTACATATTTAGGCTCGCTTTCATTTTGTCTATAACTCTTGCTAAAGGTTTATCAATTTTGTTAATCTTTTCATAGAACCCGGTATAAGTTTCATTGATGTTCTCTAATGTTTTTTAGTCTCTATTTCATTTCCTTCTGCTCTGATCTTTATCATTTCATTCTTTCTACTTTGGTGGGGTTTTTTTCTAGCTCCTTTAGGCATATGGTTACACTGTTTATTTGAGATTTTTCTTGATTCCTGATGTAGGCTTGTATTGTTATAAGATTCTCTCTTTTTGCTGTTTTTGCTGAATCCAATAGAGTTTGGACTGTTACATTTGTATTTTCCTTAGTCTCCAGGTATTTTTTGAGTTCCTTTTTTTTCAGTGACCCATTGGTTGTTTAGTAGCATGTTGTTTAGCCTCCTTGCAGTTCTGGTTTTCATTTTTTTTTTTTTGAAGTTCATTTCTAGTATTACACCACTGTGGCTGGAAAAGATGACCGATATGATTTCAATCTTCTTACATTTATGGAGACTTGTTTTGTGTCCCAACATATGGTCTATCCTTGAGAAGGTTCCATGTGCATTTGAAAAAAGTGTATATTCTGCTGCTTTTGGATAAAATGTTTTATATATATCTACTAAGTCTATTTGTTATAATGTGTCTTTAAGGCCAGATTTTTCTTACTGTAGCTCTGCCTGGATGATCTGTCCACTGATGTAGGTGATTTTTAAAATCTCCAGTATTATTGTGTTACTGTCAAATTCTCCCTTTATGTTTGTTAAAAGTTGCTTGATGTATTTAGGTGCTCTTATGTTGGCTGCATAAATATTTACAATTGTTCTAGCTTCTCATTAGGTTGATCCCTTTATCATTATGTAATGTTTTTTTCCTCTTGTTACAGCCTATTTTTTGTCTATTTTGAATGATATAAATATTGCTATCTGAGCTATCTTTTTATTTCCGTTTTCATGGGAAAACTTCTCCTATCCTCTTTTATTTTTGAGATTGAAAATTTGTTTTTATTATAACCCATCTTACTATCACTCTACACATTACTACCCTGAAGCCTTTTTTTTTGGTGTCATTCTTTATGTTTTCTTTGAATTTTATTTTACTTTTTTACACAGCAGGTTCTTATTAGTTAGCTATTTTACACATAGTATATATATGTGAATGCCAATCTCCAAATTTATCCCACCACCACCACACACCTACCCCACTTTCCCTCCTTAGTGTCAATACGTTTGTTGTCTACCATCTGTATCTCTATTTCTGCCTTGCAAACCAGTTCTTCTGTAATATTTTTCTAGATTCCACTTATATATGTTAATATATGATATTTGTTTTTCTTTTTCTGAATTACTTCACTGTGCATGACAGTCTCTAGGTCCATCCACATCTCTACAAATTACCCAATTTTGTTCCTTTTATGGCTTAGTAATATTCCATTGTATATATGTACCACATTTTCTTTATCCATTCTTCTGTTGTTGGGCATTTAGGTTGCTTCCATGACCTGGCTATTGTAAATAGGGTTGCACTGAATATTGGGGTGCTTGTGTCTTTTTGAATTATGGTTTTCTCTGGGTATATGACCAGTAGTGGGATTGCTGGAGCATATGCTAATTCTATTTTTAGTTTTGTAAGGAACCTTCATACTGTTCTCCATAGTGGGTGTATTAATTTACATTCCCACCAACAGTGCAAGAGGGTTCCCTTTTCTCCACACCCTCTCCAGCATTTGTTGTTTGTAGATTTTCTGATGATGCCCATTCTAACTGGTGGGAGGTAATACCTCATTTTACTTTTGATTTGCATTACTCTAATTATTAGTGATGCTGAGCAGCTTTTCATGTGCTTCTTGGTCACCTGTATGTCTTCTTTGGAGAAGTGTCTATTTAGGTCTTCTGCCCATTTTTTGATTGGGCTGTTTGTTTATATATATATATACATATATATATATATATGTATTTAACATCTTTATTGGAGTATAATTACTTTATAATGGTACGTTACTTTCTGCTTTATAACAAAGTGAATCAGCTATACTTATACATATATCCCCATATCTTCTCCTTCTTGCATCTCCCTCCCAACCTCCATATCCTCCCCTCTAGGAGGTCACAAAGCACCGTGCTGATCTCTCTGTGCTATGTGGCTGCTTCCCACTAGCTATCTATTTTACATTTCATCGTGTATATATATACATGCCACTCTCTCACTTTGTCACAGCTTACCCTTCCCCCTTCCCATGTCCTCAAGTCCATTCTCTACTTCTGTGCCTTTATTCCTATCTTGCCCCACGTTCTTCAGAACCTTTTTTTTTTTTTTTTTAGATTCCATATATATGTGTTAGCATACAGTATTTGTTTTTCTTTTTCTGACTTACTTCCCTCTGTATGACAGACACTAGGTCCATCCACCTCACTACAAATAACTCAATTTCATTTCTTTTTATTGCTGAGTTGGTTCATATTTTCTATTTCTTCCTGGTTCAGTCTTGGAAGGTTATATCTTTCTAAGAATTCCTGTTTGTACACAAATTTGTGGCTGTTCTTCTAGGTTTTCCATTTTGTTGGAATAGAGTTGCTTGTACTACTCTCTTATGATGCTCTGTGTTTCTGTGGGGTCCGTTCTAACTTCTCCTTTTTCACTTCTAATTTTACTGATTTGAGTCCTCTCCCTATTTTTCTTGAGGAGTCTGCCTAAAAGGTTATTAATTTTGCTTATCTTCTCAAAAAACAGCTTTTTGGTTTAATGATCTTTGCTATTGTTTTCTTTGTTTCTATTTCATTTATTTCTGATCTTATCTTTAAGATTTCTTTCCTTCTACTAACTTTGGGTTTTTTTTGTTCTTCTTTCTGTAGTTCCTCTAGGTGTAAGGTTAGATTGTTCATTTGAGATTTTTCTTGTTTCTTGAGGTAGGATTGTATTGCTATAAATTTCTCTCTGAGAACTGATTTTGCTGTATCCCATAGGTTTTGGATTGTCATGTTTTTATTGTTATTTGTCTCTGGGTAATCTTTGATTTCCTCTTTGACTTCTTCAGTGATCTCTTGGCTATTTAGTAATGTATTTTTTAGGCTACATGTGTTTGTGTTTTTTTACTTTATTTCCCCTGTAGTTTACTTCTAATCTCATAGCATTATGGTTGGAAAAGATGCTTGATATTTTTTCAATTTTCTTAAATCTACCGAGGCTTGATTTGTGACCCAAGATGTTATCTATCCTAGAGAATGTTCCATGTGCATGTGAGAAGAAAGTATAATCTGCTGTTTTTAGATGGAACATCCTATAAATGTCAATTCAATATATCAGGTCTGTTGTGTTATTTAAAGCTTGTGTTTCCTTATTAATTTTCTTTCTGGATTATCTGTCTATTGGTGTAAGTGAGATTTTAAAGTCCCCCACTATTACTGTGTTACTGTCCATTTCCACTTTTATACCTGTTAGCATTTGCCTTATGTATTGAGGTGCTCCTATATTGCATGCATATATAATTATTATATCTTCTTCTTGGATTGATCCCTTGATTAATATGTAGTGAACTTCCTTGTCTCTTGTAACATTTGTCATTTTAAAGTCTGTTTTACCTGATATGAGTGTTGCTACTCCAGCTTTCTTTTGATTTCCATTTGAATGGAATATCTTTTTCCATCCCCTCACTTTCAGTCTGTATTTGTCCCTGGGTCTGAATTGGGTCTCTTATAGACAGCATATATATGGGTCTTGTTTTTGTATCTATTCAGCGAGCCTGTGTGTTTTGGTTGGAGCATTTATTCCATTCACCTTTAAGGTAATTATGGATATGTATATTACTTTTTCTATTTTCTTGATTGTTTTGGGTTTGTTTTTGTAGGTCCTTTTCTTCTCTTGTGCTTCCCACTTAGTGAAATTCCTTTAGCACTTGTTGTAGAGCTGGTTGGTGGTGCTGAATTCTCTTAGCTTTTGCTTGTCTGTAAAACTTTTGATTTCTCTGCTGAATCTGAATGAGATCCTTGCTGGGTAGAGTAATCTTGGCTGTAGTTTCTTCCCTTTCATCACTTTAAATATATCATGCCACTCCCTTTTGGCTTGTAGAGTTTCTGCTGAGAAGTCAGCTGTTAACCTTATAGGAGTTCCCTTGTATGTTATTTGTCATCTTTCTCTTGCTGCTTTCAATAATTTTTCTTTGTCTTGAATTTTTGCCAATTTGATTACTATGAGTCTCAGCATGTTTCTCCTTGGGTTTATTCTGTATGTCACTCTCTACACTTCCTGGACTTCAGTGGCTATTTCCTTTCCCACGTTAGGGAAATTTTTGGCTATAATCTCTTCAAATACTTTCTCGGGTCCTTTCTCTCTCTCTCCTCCTTCTGGGACCACTATAGTGTGAATCTTGTTGCATTCAATGTTGTCCCAGATGTCTTTTAGGCTGTCTTCATTTCTTTTCATTCTTTTTTCTTTATTCTGTTGTGCAGGAGTGAAATCCACCATTCTGTCTTCCAGGTCACTTATCCATTCTTCTGCCTCAGTTATTCTGCTATTGATTCTTTCTGGTGTATTTTTCATTTCAGTTATTGTATTGTTCATTTCTGTTTGTTTGTTCTTTAATTCTTCTAGGTCTTTGTTAAACATTTTGCATCTTCTCGATCTTTCCCTCTATTATTTTTCTGAGGTCCTGAATCATCTTCACTAACATTATTCTGAATTCATTTTCTGGACAGTTGCCTCCCTCCACTTCATTTAGTTGTTTTTCTGGGGTTTTATCTTGTTCCTTAATCTGGTACATAGCCCTCTGCCTTTTCATCTTGTCTATCTTTCTGTGAATGTGGTTTTTATTCCACAGGCTGAAGGATTGTAGTTGTTCTTGCTTCTGCTGTCTGCCCTCTTGCTCTCAGTAGTTATTTCCACTATTTTATCTTCCAGGTCACTTATCCGTTTCTCTGCCTCAGTTATTCTGCTCTTGACTCCTTCTAGAGAATTTTTAATTTCATTTATTGTGTTGTTCATCATTGTTTGTTTGCTCTTTAGTTCTTCTAGGTCCTTGTTAAAAGTTTCTTGTATTTTCTCTATTCTATTTGCAAGATTTTGGATCATGGTCACTATCATTAGCCTGCATTACTTTTCAGGTTAACTGCCTATTTTCTCTTCATTTGATTGGTCTGGTGGGTTTTCACCTTGCTCCTTCATCTGCTGTGTCTCTGTGTCTTCTCATTTTGCTCAACTTACTGTGTTTGGGGTCACCTTTTTGTAGACTGCAGATTCATAGTTCCCATTGCTTTTTGTGTCTGTCCCTAGTGGCTAAGGTTAGTTCAGTGGGTTGTGTAGGTCTTCTGGTGGAGGTGGCTGGTGCCTGTGTTCTGGTGGATAAGGCTGGATCTTGTGTTTATGATGGGCAGGACCACGTCTGGCAGTGTGTTTTGGGGTGTCTGTGACCTTATTATGATTTTAGGCAGCCTCTCTGCTAATGTATGTGGTTGTTTTCCTGTCTTGCTAGTTGTTCGGCATAGGGTGTCCCGCACTGTAGCTTGCTGGTCATTGAGTGGAGCTGGGTCTTAGCATTGAGATGGAGATCTCTGGGAGAGCTTTCACTGTTTGATATTACATGGAGCTGGGAGGTCTCTGGTGCACCAATGTTATGAACTTGGCTCTCCCACCTTATTGGCACAGGCCTGGCACCTTGCTGTAGCACCAAGACCCTGTCAGCCACATGGCTCACAAGAAAAGGGAGGAAGGGAAAGGAAGTAAGAAGGAAAGAAAGAAAGAAAGAAAGAGAGAGAGAAAGAAAGAAAAAAAGAAAGAAAGAAAAGAAAATGAAATTAAGTTATTAAAATAAGAATAAAAAACTTATTAAAAATTTAAAAATTAACAAGTAATAAGAAAAAAAAGAAAGAAGGAAAAAGGAGAGCAACCAAAGCAAAAAACAAATCCACCAATGATAACAAGTGCTAAGAACTATACAAACAGAACAAAACGAAACAAAACTAACAAACAAACAAAAAAAACCGACAGAAAGTACTTTAGGACAAATGATAAAAGCAAAGCTGTACAGACAAAATCACACAAAGAAGCATACTTATACACACTCACAAAAAGAGAAAAAGAAAAAAAAATATATCTACATATATATATATAAAGGAAGAGAGCAGTCAAATCAATAAACAAATCTACCAACGATAATAAACTCTAAATACCAAACTAAGATAAACATAAGACCAGAAACAAATTAGATGCAGAAAGCAAGCCCCAAGTCTATAGTTGCTCCCAAAGTCCACTGCCTCAATTTTGAGATGATTCATTGTCTATTCAGGAATTCCAGAGATGCTGGGTACATCACATTGATTGTGGAGATCTAATCCACTGCTCCTGAGGCTGCTGGGGGAAATTTCCCTTTCTTTGTTTGCACAGCTCCTGGGTTTCCGCTTTGGATATGGCCCTGCCTTTGCGTGTAGGCCACCTTAGGGCATCTGTTCTTCACCCAGACAGGACGGGGTTAATGTAGCAACTCATGAAGGGGCTCTGGCTGACTCAGGCTGGAACTAAGGAGGGGTGTGGAATGCCGGTCGAGCCTGCGGCAACAGAGGCCAGCAAGACATTGCAACAGCCTGAGGCGGGCAGTGTGTTCTGGGGAAGTTGTCCCTGTATCTTGGGACCCTGCCAGTGGTGGGTCGCACTGTGGATAGCGACTTGTGCTTTCACACAGGCTTCTTGATGGCTGCAGCAGCAGCCTTAGCGTTTCATGCCTGTCTCTGGGGTCCGCACTGATAGCCACAGCTTGCGTCCATCTCTGGAGCTCGTTTAGGCAGTTCTCTGAATCCCCTCTCCTTGCGCACCTTGAAACAACAGTCTCTTGCCTCTTAGGCAGTTCTAGACTTTTTCCTGGATCCCTCCCAGCTAGCTGTTGTGCACTAGCCTCCTTCAGGCTGTGTTCATGCAACCAACCCCAGTCCTCTCCCGGGGATCTGACCTCTGAAGCCTGAGTCTCAGCTCCCAGACCCTACTCGCCCTGGTGGGTAAACAGACAAGCCTCTCAGGCTGATGAGTGCTGGTTGGAACTGATCCTCTGTGCAGGAATCTCTCCGCTTTGCCCTCTGAACCCCTATTGCTGAGCTCTCTTCCATGGCTCTGAAGTTCCCCCCCTGCTAGCCCCTGTCTCCGCAAGTGAAGGGGCTTCATAGTGTGTAGTAACATTTCCTCCTTCACAGGTTCCTCCCAGAGGTGCAGGTCCTGTCCCTAATCTTTTTTTTTTTTTTTTGCGGTACGCGGGCCTCTCACTGTTGTGGCCTCTCCCATTGTGGAGCACAGGCTCCAGACGTGCAGGCTCAGCAGCCATGGCTCACGGGCCCAGCTGCTCCATGGCATGTGGGATCTTCCCAGCCCGGGACATGAACCCGTGTCCCCTGCATTGGCAGGCAGACTCCCAACCACTGCGCCACCAGGGAAGCCCCCTGTCCTTAATCTTTTGTCTCTTTATCTCTTTTGCCATAGCCAGGTACGTGTGGAGTTTCTTGCCTTTTGGGAAGTCTGAGGTCTTCTGCCAGCATTCAATAGGTGTTCGATAAGAGTTGTTCCACATGTAGATGTATTTCTGGTGTATTTGTGGGGAGGAAGGTGACCTCCACGTCTTACTCCTCCACCACCTTGAAGGTCTCACTGGTCCATTTATGTTGTGTGTGGCACTTTGTTACAGCATCAGTTAGAAAATGGATTCAATGGGACAATGGGCACATATATAATTATGTTTTAGTATGAAAAGTACTCTAGAAAAAAAAACCCAAAGCAAGTTGTGACAGTGCAGAGGACAGGACGTTGTCTTAGGGAGGATTCAAGATATTTCCCCAAAAGAGGTGGCATTGGAGATGGGTATGGAAGAATAAGTAGTCTCCTTGATAGATAGCTGGAGGGGATGGGACAGTCATTAAGAGACTGGCTGGGGGAGATTGGTTCAAGGTGGTGGAGTAGAAGGAAGTACACTCACCTCCTTTTTCAAGAGCACCAAAATGACAACTAACCATGGAACAACGATCGACAGGAAGATGCTGGAACCCACCAAAAAAGATACCTCACATCCAAAGACAAAGGAGAAGCTGCAATGAGATGGTAGGAGGGGTGCAATCACGATAAAATCAAATCCCATATCTGCTGGTTGGGCAACCCACAAACTGGAGAACAAATATACCACAGAAGTTCTCCCATTGGATTGAAGGTTCTGAGCCCCATGTCAGGCTTCTCAGCCTGGGAGTCTGGCAATGAGACTAGGGATCCCTAGGAAATCTGACTTTGAAGGCCAGTGGGGTTTGATTGCAGGGACTCCACAGGACTGGGAGAATCAGAGAATCCACTCTTGGAGGGCACACACAAAGTCTTGTGCGCACTAGGACCCAGGAAAAGGAGCAGTGACCCCGTAGGAGGTAGAATCAAACCTACCTGCTTGTGTTGGAGGGTCTCTTGCAGAGGCAGGAGGCAGCTGTGGCTCACAGCAAGGTCAAGGGAACTGGCAGCAGCAATTCTGGGAAGTATCCATTGGTGTAAGCCCTCCTGGAGGCTGTCACTAACCCCACTATATAGCCTGTAGGCTCCAGTGCTGGGTTGCCTCAGGCCAAACAACTAACAGGGAGGGAACACAGCCCCACCCATCAGCAGACAAGTGGATTAAAGTATTACTGAGCACAGCCCCGCGCACCAGAGCAAGACCCAGTTAAGATATGATGGAGAAATCAAAAGCTTTACAAACAAGCAAAAGCTAAGAGAATTCAGTGCACCAGACCAGCTTTGCAACAAATGCTAAAGGAAGTCCTCTAGGCAGGAAAGAGACTAGCAATTTAAAAAAAAATGTCTTTACATATATAGACTGTTAAGTCAAAACCTCATGGGATAGTTTCCATCTCCAGGCTATTGTAAATAGAGCTGTGGTGAACATTTTGGTACATGACTCTTTTTGAAGTATGGTTTTCTCAGGGTATATGCCCAGTAGTGGGATTGCTGGGTCATATGGTAGTTCTATTTGTAGTTTTTTAAGGAACCTCCATACAGCCATAGTGGCTGTACCAATTCATATTCCCACCAGCAGTGCAAGAGTGTTCCCTTTTCTCCACACCCTCTCCAGCATTGATTGTTTCTAGATTTTTTGATGATGGCCTTTCTGACTGGTGTGAGATGATATCTCATTGTAGTTTTGATTTGCATTTCTCTAACGATGTTGAGCATTCTTTCATGTGTTTGTTGGCAGTCTGTATATCTTCTTTGGAGAAATGTCTATTTAGGTCTTCTGCCCATCATCAGATGAATGGATAAAGAAGATGTGACACATATATATAATGGAATATTAGCCATAAAAAGAAATGAAATTGAGCTATTTGTAATGAGGTGGATAGACCTAAAGTCTGTCATACAGAGTGAAGTAAGTCAGAAAGAGAAAGACAAATACCGTATGCTAACACATATATATGGAATTTAAGAGAAAAAAATGTCATGAAAAACCCAGGGTAAGACAGTAATAAAGACACAGACCTACTAGAGAATGGACTTGAGGATATGGGGAGGGGGAAGGGTAAGCTGTGAAAAAGCGAGAGAGAGGCATGGACATATATACACTATATATATACACTATCAATGGTAATGTAGATAGCTAGTGGGAAGCAGCTGCATAGCACAGGGAGATCAACTTGGTGCTTTGTGACTGCCTGGAGGGGTGGGATAGGGAGGGTGGGAGGGAGGGAGATGCAAGAGGGTAGAGATATGAGAACATATGTATATGTATAACAGATTCATTTTGTTATAAAGCAGAAACTAACACACCATTGTAAAGCAATTATACTCCAATAAAGATGTAAAAAAAAAAAAAAACTCATGGGAACAGCACACCCCAAAACTATAGTAGATATACACACACAAAAGAAAAAGCAAACCAAACACAACACTAAAGACGTCAACAAACCACAAGAGAAAAAAACAAAAGAGGAAGGGAAGCAAAAAGACTGGCAAAAACAAACCCAAAGCAATTAAGAAAATGACAATAGGAATACACATATCAATAATTACCATAAAGGTAAATGGATTAAGTGTGCCAATCAAAAGACATAGACTGGCTGAGTGGATACAAAAACAAGACCCATACATATGCAATGTACAAGAGACCCACCTCAGACCTAGAGACACACACCGACTGAAAGTGAGGGGTTGGAAGAAGGTATTCCACGCAAATGGAAATCAAAAGAAAGCTGGAATAGCAATACTCATATCAGACAAAATACACTTTAAAATAAAGACTATCATAAGAGGCAAAGAAGGACACTACATAATGATCAAGGGATCAATCCAAGAAGAAGATATAACAATTGTAAATATATATGCACCCAACATAGGAGCACCTCAATATATAAGACAAGTACTAACAGCCATTAAGGGAGAAATTGAGAGTAACACAATAATTGTGGGGGACCTTAACACCCCACTTTCATCAATGGACAGATCATCCAGACAGAACATCAATAAGGAAACACAGGCCTTAAATGACACATTAGACCACATGACTTAACTGATATTTATAGAGCATTCCATCCAAAAGCAGCAGAACACACATTTTTCTCAAGTGCATATGGAACATTCTCCAGGATTGACCACATGCTGGGCCACAAGGCAAGCCTCAGTAAATTTAAGAAAATTGCAATCACATCAAGCACCTTGTCTGATCAAAACACTATGAGATTAGAAATAAACTACAAGAAAAAAAACTATAAAAAACACAAACACGTGGAGGCTAAACAATATGCTGCTAAACAACCAATGGATCACTGAAGAAATCAAAGAGGAAATCAAAAAATACCTAGAGACAAATGAAAATGAAAGCACAATGATCCAAAACCTATGGGATGCAGCAAAAGCAGTTCTAAGAGGGAAGTTTATAGCTATACAATCTTACCTCAGAAAAAAAGGAAAATCTCAAATAAATGACCTAGCCTTACAACTAAAGCAACTAGAGAAAGAAAAACAAACAAAACCCAAAGTTAGTAGAAAGAAAGAAATCATAAAGATCAGAGAAGAAATAAATAAAATAGAGACTAAGAAAACAAGAGCACAGATCAATGAAACTAAAAGATTGTTCTTTGAAAAGGTAAACAAAATTGATAAACCTTTAGCCAGACTCATCAAGAAAAACAGGGAGAGGACTTAATTCTATAAAATTAGAAGTGAAAAAGGAGAAGTTACAACTGACACCACAGAAATACAAAGGATCATAAGAGACTACTACAAGCAGCTGTATGCCAATAAAATGGACAACCTGGAAGAAATGGACAAATTCTTAGAAAGGTACAGTCTCCCAAGACTGAACCAGGAAGAAATATAAAGTATGAACAGACCAATCAGAAGCACTGAAATTGAAACTGTGATTAAAAATCTCCCAACAGGGGCTTCCCTGGTGGCGCAGTGCTTGAGAGTCCGCCTGCCGATGCAGGAGACGCGGGTTCGTGCCCCGTTTCGGGAAGATCCCACATGCCGCGGAGCGGCTGGGCCCGTGAGCCATGGCCGCTGAGCCTGCGCGTCCGGAGCCTGTGCTCCGCAAATGGGAGAGGCCACAACAGTGAGAGGCCTGCATAACGCAAGGAAAAAAAAAAAAAAAAAAATCTCCCAACAAACAAAAGTCCAGGACCTGAGGGCTTCACAGGCAAATTCTACCAAACATTTAGAGAAGAGCTAACGTCTGTCCTTCTGAAACTGTTCCAAAAAATTACAGAGGAAGGGAGACTCCCAAACTCATTCTATGAGGCCACCATCACCCTGATACCAAAACCAGACAAAGATGCCACAAAAAAAGAAAATTACATGCCAATATCTCTGATGAACATAGACACAAAAATCCTCAACAAAATACTAGCAAACAGAATCCAACAACACATTAAAAGGATCAGATACCATGATCAAGTGGGATTTATCCCAGGGATGCAAGGATTTTTCAGTATCCGCAAATCAATCAGTGTGAAACACCAGATCAACAAATTGAAGAATAGAAACCATAGGTTCATCTCAATACATGCAGAAAAAGCTTTTGACAAAATTCAGCACCTATTTATGATAAAAACTCTCCAGAGAGTGGGCATTGAGGGAACATACCTCAACATAATAAGAGCCATATACAACAAACTTACAGCTGACATCATACTCAATGGTGGAAAGCTGAAAACATTTCCTCTAAGATCAGGAACAAGACAAGGATGTCCACTCTCGCCATTTTTATTCAACATAGTTTTGGAAGTCCTAGGTATGGCAATCAGAGAAGAGAAAGAAATAAAAGGAATCTAAATTGGAAAAGAAGAAGTTAAACAGTCACTGTTTGCCGAACACATGACACTATACATAGAAGCTCTTAAAGACACTACCAGAAAGCTACTAGAGCTCATCAATGAATTTGGTAAAGTTGTGAGTTCCAAATTTAACACAGAGAAATCTGTTGCATTTCTATACACTAACAACAAAAGATCAGAAAGAGAAACTCAAGAAACAATCCCATTTACCA
This sequence comes from Lipotes vexillifer, assembly GCF_000442215.2. NCBI lineage: Eukaryota > Metazoa > Chordata > Mammalia > Artiodactyla > Lipotidae > Lipotes > Lipotes vexillifer. Next base: position 380,722 of record NW_006772766.1, on the reverse strand, counting down.
TTGCATCAAAAAGAATAAAATGCCTAGGGATAAACCTACCTAGGAGACAAAAGACCTGTACTCCAAAAACTATAAGACACTGATGAAAGAAATCGAAGAAGACACTAACAGATGTAAAGATATACCATGTTCGTGGACTGGAAGAATCGATATTGTCAAAATAACTATACTACCCAAGGCAATCTACAGATTCAGTGCAATCCCCATCAAACTACCAATGGCATTTTTCACAGAATCAGAACCAAAAAAAAACTTAAAATTTGTATGGAGAGACAAACGCCCCAAATACCCAAAGCAATCTTGAGAAAGAAAAATTAAGCTGGAGGAATCAGACTTCCTGACTTCAAACTACACTACAAAGCTATAGCCATCAAAACTGTATGGTACTGGCAAAAAAATAGAAATATAGATCAATGGAACAGGATAGAAAGCTCAGAAATATACCCTCTTGCACTGTTTGTGGGAATGTAAATTGATACAGCCACTATGGAGAACAGTATGGAGGTTCCTCAAAAAACTAAAAATAGAACTACCATACGACCCAGAAATCCCACTCCTGGGCATATACCCTGAGAAAACCATAATTCAAAAAGAGTCATGTACCACAATGTTCATTGCAGCTCTATTTACAATAGCCAGGACATAGAAACAACCTAAGTGTCCATCAACAGATGAATAGATAAAGAAGATGTGGCACATATATACAATGGAATATTACTCAGCCATAAAAAGAAACGAAACTGAGTTATTTATAGTGAGGTGGATGGACTTAGAGACTGTCATACAGAGGGAAGTAAATCAGAAAGAGAAAAACAAATACCATATGCTAACACACACACACACACCCATATATATATATATATATATATATATATGGAATCTAAAAAGAAAAAGGTGGTTCTGAAGAACTTAGGGGCAGGACAGGAATAAAGACTCAGACATAGAGAATGGACTTGAGGACACAGGGAGGGGGAAGGGTAAGCTGAGAAGAAGAGAGAGAGTGGTGTGGACATATATACACTATCAAATGTAAAATAGATAGCTAGTGGGAAGCAGCTGCATAGCACAGGGAGATCAGCTCAGCATTTTGTGTCCACCTAGAGGGGTGGGATAAGGAGGATGGGAAGGTGATGAAAGAGGGAGGAGATATGGGGATATATGTATATGTATAGCTGATTTACTTTGTTATACAGCAGAAACTAACACCATTGTAAAGCAATTATACTCCAATAAAGATGTTTAAAAAAATAAAAATAGGCACTTCCCTGGTCGCACAGTGTTTTAGAATCCACCTGCCAATGCAGGGAACATAGGTTTGAGCCCTGGTCTGGGGAGATTCCATATGCTGCAGAGCAACTAAGCCCGTGTGCCACAACTACTGAGCGTGCACTCTAGAGCCCACGAGCCACAACTACTGAGCCCACGTGCCATAGCTACTGAAGCCTGTATGCCTAGAATCTGTGCTCCACAACAAGAAGACACTGCCCATGCACTGCAAAAAAGAGTTGCCCCCGTTTGCCACAACTAGATAAAGCCTGTGCACAGCAATGAAGACCCAACGCAGCCAAAATAAATAAATAAACTAATTAATTAATTTAATTTTTTTAAAAAATAAAAATTAAAAAAAGAAAAAAAAAGAAAACCCAGAAATAAACCCACGTACCTACAGTCAATTAATCTACAATGAAGGAGGCAAGACTACCCAATGGTGAAAAGACAATCTCTGCAACAAATGGTGCTGGGAAAACTCGCCAGGTACATGTTAAAAAAATGAAATTAGATCATTCTTTAACACCATACACAAAAATAAGCTCAAAATGGATTAAAGACCTGAATGTCAGACTGGACACTATAAAACTACTAGAGGAAATCATAGGCAGAACACTCTCTGACGTTAATTGCAGCAATATCTTTTTCGATCCATCTCCCAGAATAATGGAAATAAAAACAATAATAAACAAATGGGACCTAATTAAACTCAAAAGCTTTTGCACAGCAAGGGAAACCATAAACAAAACGTAAAGACAACCCATAGATTGGGAGAAAATATTTGCAAATGACGTGACTGACAAGGGATTAGTCTCCAAACTTTACGAACAGCTCATGAGGCTTAATGTCATCAAAACAAACAGCCCAGTCAAAAAATGGACAGAAGACCTAAATAGACATTTCTCCAAAGAGCTCATACAGATGGCCAATAGGCACATGAAAAGATGTTCAACATTGCTAATTATTAGAGAAATGCAAATCAAAACTGCAACGGGATATCACCTCACACCAGTCAAAATGGCTATCATTAAAAAATCCACAAACAATAAATGCTGGAGAGGATGGGGAGAGAAGGCAACACTCCTATACTGTTGATGGGAATGTAAACTGGTACAGCCACTATGGAGAACAGTATGGAAGTTCCTTAAAAAACTAAAAATAGAGCTACTGTATGACCCTGCAATACCACTCCTTGGTGTATATCTGGAGAAAAACATGGTCCGAAAGGATACATGCACCCCAGTGTTCATTGCAGCACTGTTTATAGTAGCCAAGACATGGAAGCTATGTATATATATATATATATATATATATATATATACACACAATGGAATATTACTTAGCCATTAAAAAGAATGAAATAATGCCATTTGCAGCACCATGGATGAACCTTGAGATTGTCATAATGAGTGAAGTAAGTCAAAGAGAAATATCTTATGATATCCCTTATATGCAGAATCTAAAAAGAAATGATACAAATGAACTTATTTACAAAACAGAAACAGATTCACAGACTTAGAGAATTAACTTATGGTTACCAGATGGGGAGGAAGGGGGAAAGAGGGAGTTTGGGATCGACATGTACACACTGCTATATGTAAAATAGATAACCAACAAGGACCTACTGTGTAGAACGGGGAACACTGTTCAATGTTATGTGGCAGTCTGGATGGGAGGGGAGTTTGGGAGAGAATGGATGCATGTATATGTATGGCTGAGTCCCTTTGCTGTGAACCTGAAACTATCACAGCATTGTTAATCAGCTATACTCCAACATAAAAAGTTAAAAAAAGAAAAGAAAAGAAAAAGAGGCTGGCTGGGTTTGGGCTTTTTTTTTTTTTTTTTTTTTTTGGCCACACCACATAGCATGTGGGATCTTACTTCCCTGAACAGGGATTGAACCCGTGCCCCCTACAGTGGAAGCATGAGTCTTAACCACTGGACCACCAGGGAAGTCCCAAGACCAGCTGGTTTAGGGGATCAAAAAGCAAATGAGCTAGTGTGGATAAGGGGCAGGACATTTGAGGGGAAAGGGGCAGGGATGGATGGAGTGAGAGAGGAAGCTGCTGCTGCTACCCTTCCCACTTGTTAAGTGCCCAAGTTATTTTCTGCCCTCTTTGGCTGAGGTAAGAATTCGGCTTTGTAGAACTAAGGCCTGATATGGCTGTGTTTGTCACCACCACCTTTCCTCCCTCCATTCTCACCATGAAGTCCACTGTGGTGACCCTCCCTCACAGCAGCCCCACAGTTAGGCAGTGACCAAGAAGGAGGAGGGGAGCCATGTCTCGAAACTCTCAATCCAACAAGGCCCTGGCTCTGAGGGATGGGCTGAAAAGGAAGAGTTGGGGAGGGTGTTGGATTGTGGTAAGAATCTTCATTCCTCCTGGGAATTTCTGGTCTAGTGATGGGAAAGAGGCATGGAGGGTGGGCCAAAAGGTGGGAGTGAGGGCTATCTTGGAATTTAGGATCATCTGGGTGCTCCATTGGCAAACTCTCATCAGCAGCAAAATAGGAGACTGGCTCAGTTCCCAGGAAGGATTCCTGGAGGCAGAGGTTGTGGGAGAGGTGGGAGGAGATGTGGCTTGTCCCAGGGGGCTGGAGCCTCTGCCAATCCTGGCATAGGCCATAAACAAGCAAGCTTCTCTCTGAGGTGGCTTGCTCCCCTGCCCTTCCCCTTCATCCATTCCTACCCCAATCCTTGGCACCAGGGTGTCTGGAGAAAAGGGAAGAAAAATGAGTGGGCAGAAACAGCTGGATATAGCCAGGAACACATCTGGCCTCCCAGGCTGTCTTCTGGTTCTCACTTCTCCCTCCTCCCACACACCTTTCTCCTTTGCAGGCTTCTGATAGGAGAACTGTTATGGAGATGGGGGAGGGAGAGGGGAAGAGAAAGTTTTCAAAATATTAAAGCGGGGGTTGGGTTGGTTGGAATTGGGGGAGAGAGTTGTTGAAATATTAACTGGTCTTGTGAGGTGGTCTATTGCCTGGAGCCTGACCACCTAACTTCCTGTTTTCCCTCCAGCTGCCTCCTCCCCTCCCTCTGCTCTGGGCTGGAACTGTGCCCCGGGGAAGAAGGAGGAGCAGCAAAGTTGGCCAGGGTGTCTTGTCTGATTCCCTGCAGGCTGGAGGCCAGGACAGCCTCCGTAAGCAAGCAGGCAGGAACACATAAGGTCTTGAATCGGATCGTTGCCTCTCAGTACTTGCTTCTCTGGCCACAGCAGGAGCAAGAGGCTCCTGGAAAACCCCACCTCCTTGCCAGCTCTTCCATGAACACACCCTGGTCCTGGGGCCTCTCCATGCAGGAGCAGTCACAAACTCCAGAGGTGGCAGCAATGCTGGCTACACCACCCGTCCCAGTGTCACTGGCCCCAACGCCCAGCCAGACGCCCGTCCCTTCACTGCCAGTATTCGTGGACTACGCAAAACAACCAAGTGAGTGAGCAATGGCTGACCAAGGAGTGGGGGCAGTTCGGGGTAGGGGGTTTGAGGTTCCCAAACTGGAGGTGGCTGCCTGTGCCCTCTTCCTTTTTAGCCCTCAGGGACAAACACAGGAGGCCCCAGCCGGTTGCCTGTCAGGGGGTAGGGAACACTGAAATGTTGATCTGTGTTGGTGTTTTGACTCCTTTGGTTTGCTTTTCTGTGCTCCTCCCACCCTCTGTCTCTCTTCTTCCCCCCTTCACCCCCCACCCCGCCCTGCCGCCCAACTCTGTTCTTACTCCTTTCTGTTCCCAGGCAAGGAACTCATTTAGCCCAAAGCAATTTTAGGGCGCCCAGTAGAGAGATCCACAGAGGCTGCTGCTTCTCCTGCTAGTGCTGGTGGTGCTGGTAGTGCTGCTGAGGAGTGCCCAGGACTAGGTGCCAGGGGAGTCAGTCAAAAAAAAAATTCATTTTATATCTGGAAATCCAAGACGCAAACCCAGAGTTAAAATAAGAAGCCTAAGAACACTTCACAAAATATTTGTTTGATTTTTTTTAATGTGAAAGAAAAATTAAACTGACACAATTAATTGTTCATTAAATAGTTTACTAATGTTTTTCAAATACACAAATTTCCAAATATGATTAGAACTCACATTTTAACCTTTCATCTTTACTAACAGCCTTTTAAATTAAAAAAATATTTTTAAAGCGAAAAAAAATACCCATTGCTGTCAGGTCTGCCGACCCCCCAGCCAGTTTCTCGTCAGGCACTTCCTACTCCCTGTGGAGGCCTAGGGATCTCTAAGGCCCTCCAACTTCCCCTGTCATCCCTATCTTCACTCCCCATTCCCTGCCCTTAGCCTCCCTCAGTACCCCTTTTTTGATTCCCTCCCTCACCCCACCCCATCACTGTCCCAAGTTTTTAAAGTGAGGGACAGAGGATTGAGAGACATCCCTGTCCCCATCTTGGCCATTTAGTTTGTGTTTGCCTGTCTGTGACTTACCCTGCTGTATACCGTGGCACAATTGTCCTCTCAGAGTCACCAGGCCAGGTGTCTCCCAAGAGCCTCTGAAAGACATCTGTTTCCATGCTAGGCTGGTTTTTCTCTTGGAATTGCTGGGCCCAGGATAGATTCTGGCTAGCCACTGTGACCATACCTGAGAGCTGGCTGTCCTCCTGATTCCCAAAGACCCAGAAGAAAGAGACATCGCCAGCTCCATGCCTGGGGTAGTTTCTCTTGGGTGCCTGGGGTAGCTTCTCTTGGGTGCCTGGGCTACCACATCACTTTTCTTGCCCTCAGCCCCTTCCCTGCTCTGGCCAAGCCTGGGAGGGGAGAGGAAGGCAGGAGGACCCCGTCGTAACCCCTGTCATCCCTTCTCTTGCTAGCGGATCCGAGCCAGCCAAGAAGCAGGCTCACAGTTGGTCATGGAGGGCTCGGACGATAAACTGATCCTGAACGTGGCGGGCACGTGCCATGAGACCTACAAAAGCACCTTGTGGACCTTTCAGGCACCTGCCTCTACAAGTTGACTGAGCCACCCCAACCTGGCACCCCAGCTGCTCAGGGTCCACCAATTCAAGAGTTTTTCTTTGACCAAAATCCTGAGCCCTTTGGCTATGTGCTGGCTATGGTACTCAGCAGCTGCACTGTCCTGCCAATGTTTGTCGGGATGTCCTAGAGGAGGCTTATTGGGGCCTGGTGGAAGTACTGCTGGCACCTTGCTGCTGGCTTAAGCTGAGTGCAAGGACACCCAAACCCAGGACTTCCTATCTTGTGAGGTCTGTGAGAATGTCCACATGGATGAGCGCCTTCAGTGGAACTCCAGTGAAGACCAGAGACTGCGGAATACTTGGAAGTCATGGCTCTGGGTGCTTCTTGACCAACCCCAGTCTTCCCTAGGGGCCAAGGTAACTCACTAACATTGTGCGGTGCCATGCTAGTCATTTGTACTCCCAAAGGACCCTGCCAAGTTGCCACAATGGCTACACACTTGGCATGATGTTTGGGACCTGAATCTGAAGAGATGCCCAGGACAATTTGAGGGAATCTCCAAAAAGTAGGGAGGGAAGAAGGGTGGGAGTCTAGTTAGAGAGGTGGGATGGCTGGTAAATGGGGGTACTTCTGACATGCCTCTTTCTCCCAAGTGCTTTTCTATGATCTCCACACTCTTTGCCGTGTGTACTCTGGTCATCTTCTTCCAGGAGACAGAGGTCCAGCTGGATTACTTCTCTGCCAACTTCATTCCTATGGGACATGGGGTGCGGGCAGGGGAGAAAACAGCAACAGTAGCAGCAGCAGAACAACGGTCTCGTTTACCACTGTGCCCCCGACCTGCTCTACCTGGAACTACTCTGTGCCCTTTGGTTTGGAGCTGAGCTCTTTGCCCGTGCCATTTCCTGCCCTGATAAGGTGCACTTCCTGTGTAGCCCTCTCAATCTAGCCTACATCTTCTGTCTGTTCCCTGTGCTGGTGGAACTGGTAGTGGGTGACAAGGCTGAATGGCAACCCCATCTCAGCCTAATGCTTGGGGCCATTCGTTCTCTCTATGTCCTCTGTGTGCCTTTCTCCTGATTTGGGTGGCTGAGATCTTATTCTTTGGCTTGCTCTTCCTCTATGGGGAGCTCTTGAGTATGTCCACCCGAGGTCAGGGTGAGCCTCACTTTGGAGACATTTCTACATGTCTCTGGTGGACTGTCATAACTCTCACCACTGTCGGCTATGGAGATGTCTACCCTCTCTCTGCTCTGCGCCAGCTCACTGCTGCTGTCACAGCCACTGTGGGCTTGTGCACTAGTGTCGTGCTGGTGCCGGTGCTCTTAGTCTGCTTCCAGGGCTATTATGCTGTAGCCCTGGCTCGCCAGAAACATAGGCCCAGTGGGATCCTGTGATGGGCCCAGTGGTCTCGAAGGGTGTATCCCACCTTCCCTTCCTTCCTCTTGTCAGTTTTTGGTTACAGATAAGGATTTCTGGCTTTGAATTTGGCAAAGAATCCTTCAAGAGTAGTCCCAGGTCATGGCAATCCCTGCTAGTCAGGATCAGCTAGCCATGGCCTGAAAGGTAGACTCCTTCCCATCATCAGGGAGGCACCCTGAAGGAAGCAGCTTAGGAGCAAGGCCAGCTAGGCTTCAGCTTCCCCCTGCCCCACCCTAGACTTTTCTCTTAATCCTAAAGTGACCAGGAGGCATAGAGGATAGTTCTTCCTGGACTGGTGCTATAACCCCCTCTCAACAAGTTCTCCCTTACCATTACCTAATCCCAGTCCCCCAACTAGACTGTAGTCTAGATGGGGGAATTTTGAGTGATGGTAGCAATAGAATATTAACATCAGTCACCTATGGATATCATTGGTGATTGGCTGTGGATATCTGACTGGTTATGGGTATTGATGGTGAATGGTACCAGCAGTGCCCAGGTATAGCCAGATTGTAACATTGCTCCTTGTACTGCTCCTGGCACAAGTGCTCCTTAGAATCATAAAGGGGCCTTTGAAGATTCACAGAGACATTAAACAGACGAGAGTCAGTCAGGTCTGAACCCAGAGTAGCACTCTAACTTGATAACCTCCTCTTCAACCCATTTTGTCCTTCCCCCTTCCTCTCCTCTCCTTCCCATCTCTGATTTTTTAATAATATTTTAGATATAGTATTAGCCATCATTAACCATGATATATTAGTCATTATTAGCCACGCTATTTCAGCTACAATAACAATATATAGTTACTAATAGACACGAAATGTTATCATTGCATATTACATAGATGGGAAGGAGGAAATTGGATTTGTTGGCAAGAATAAGCAAGTGATTTCCTCTTCAAGATTTTTTACATATTTTTGGATTTTTACTCATTTACAATTCTTTTTTTTTTTTAATTTCTTCTAAACACTTTTCAGTACCCACAACGGGTCTACCTTCAATCCTTGCTGCTACTGAATATTCCCACCTTCCTACCTTTTCTTCTCCTCCCTCTTCTTTCCCGCTCCTCTTTCTGCTACCTGCATGCTTTTCCCTCCTGGCTTTTCTTGTGGTGCCCACAACCATGCACCTCTCTTTGAACTGGCTTCCAGGAAGGAGAGAAGGGACCTACTCAGGTCTGGCCTCAAGTCAGGTCACTGGGGTGTCTGAGGAAGTGTCCCAGGCAACTAGGCTGAGCTGGGAGGTTGAATTGAACTCTCACTGTTGCTGAAGCTGTGAGCGTAATTCTGTTTACAAAACTTTTAAATAAAATATCCTATGAAGTCTCCATTCCAGGGTCCATCTGTGGTTCCTCTGACAGTAGATTATGGGCACCAGCAGGGATAGGGTGGTGTAATAAACTAATGGCAAGATGTGTGGACAAATAATTTGATAGGGTAAAAAGCAGTTTCTATCTTTATTGTATGTGTTCCTCACAATAAACTAGTATTACTCACAGACACCTTGACTAGGAAAGAAGAACTTTTTGTTTGTCCTGGGAACAGGGCAGGGAGAGGAAGGAGACTGGTCTAGGAGTTGAGGAAGTGTAATGGAAGGCTGGCTTTCCTGTTTAGGGCATGGTGGTGGAAACCCTTATCATAGGTGGGAGGTTGAGGAAGGAGAGGTTTCCATTTAAGAAGCACTGAAAGGGCTTCCCTGGTGGCTCAGTGGTTGAGAGTCCGCCTGCCAATGC
>NW_006772766.1:351385-371198 GCF_000442215.2 Lipotes vexillifer | reverse complement strand
GAGAGAGTGGCATGGACATATATACACCACCAAACATAAGGTAGACAGCTAGTGGGAAGCAGCCGCATGGCACAGGGAGATCAGCTCGGTGCTTTGTGACCGCCTGGAGGGGTGGGATAGGGAGGGTGGGAGGGAGGGAGACGCAAGAGGGAAGAGATATGGGAACATATGTATATGTATAACTGATTCACTTTGTTATAAAGCAGAAACTAACACACCATTGTAAAGCAATTATACCCCAATAAAGATGTTAAAAAAAAAAAGAAGCACTGAAAGAAGATCAAGAGTATGACAAAACATCAAAGACAATCTCCATCTTCTCATTACCTAGTAGTGAAAGATGTTGGAACACTTAGCTGCTTTTAGAGACCATTCTAGTCCACTGCCCTTAAGTTAAAAATGGGAAAAATGAGGTGTAGTGAAGGGAGAGGATTTTCCCAATGGCACGCAGAAGTACTGGCAGAGCTGGGAGTTCTGTTACTTCAGAGGAATACTGTATCAATCTTTGTTAACTCACCAGCATCAGAATTGGATGATTAGAATTTCCAACCAAAAGTAGAGAAGACTGTATCCCATTGTAGGCAGCAGCAATGATAGCAGTGGGATGAGGGGGTGGAGGTGGGGTTAGAATGTCAGGGAGAGCCTTGGAAGACCTCAGGGAATGGCTGGGCCCTATTTGGGTAGGAAAAGAATGTAACAGAACATTATAAAGAGAATGAGGTAAAATGTCAGGGCTGGAGAAAACTGAGAGCTCATCAAGTCCAACACCCTCCTGTTTCAGGTGGGGAAACTGAGACCCAGAAAGAGGCTGGGACTTGACCTGGTTTATATAGTGAGTCAGGAGCAGAACTAGAGCTGCAACCACCTCTGTCACATGAGAACACGGTCTTCCTTTGTGTTCCCCCTTGCATCTGCATTGTATGGTCAGACTTTTTAACCAAGAAGGAGGGTGGGGGAGTATATGGTTTCGTGACTTGCCTAGTACTTCTATAATGGAACACAGAATGACAGCAATAAAAGGCTTAGTCTGTGCCTATTTCTGTAACAGAACCATATATCTGAATTCATCCTAAGCCTCCAGCACATAATGCCCTGCAAGAATGAGTCCACAGATTGTCCCAAATATAGTGAAACTCTAAGACTAAGCCCACAAATCCCTTGAACCTTAGGGCCTTCCCCAAATATTGAGCATTTTCCAGTATTTATTCTCCTTATGATTTAGGTTCTCATTTTTGTACTAAGGTCATACTGGGTCTTCTGCAAAGGCATGAATTTTTTCTACTCTGAGGAGGGCAAGAAGTAGATGGGGATGCTAAACACTTTAATTTGAGCATATGGTAGATATGTGTGTCTCATATGTGAAAACTTCTCAGTCACAGAATTAACTTATACTCACCCTCACAGCACAGTCATACTCCACCCCCAAATACTGAGCCACATCACCCCAAATCTACATATTTTAACCATGGCAGAGACCCCACTGGCCATGGCCTCTGTACAGCACTGGAAAGCCTCTTGTTACTGCTGGCTGGGAAGGAAGGTACAGTCTCCCAGCACACACTTCTGTCTGGATCCCTCTAATTAGGGAGGGGCCAGAAAGTCTGCCAGCCAACCCTAGTTTATGTGTCTGGCTTTTTCTGGTGAAGCATCTTGTTGTCTTCTGTGTCCCACTCCTGCCTCAGCTCTTTTGGCAGAGTTGGCCTCAGCAGGTCAAGTCCAGTTTGGCCTGTGCTTTCAGGTCTGACCTATAGAGGGCAACCACTGCTAGTTTATGAGAAATTATTCAGGGTGTGGTCTCCCCCTCCCTTCTCTTCATTTTTAGCCTTTGTAAAATTCTAGAACCACAGGCTATCAGAATCAGAGTGTATGGGACTTCTCTGGTGGTCCAGTGGTTAAGACTCCATGCTTCCACTGCAGGGGGCACGGGTTCAATCCCTGGACAGGGAACTAAGATCCCACATGCCATGTGGCATGGCCAAAATTAAAAAAAAAAAAACTTTAAAAAAAGAACTAGAGGGTGTGTTTTAGACAACTTATATTTGGATCCCTTTATGATATAGATAGGAGAAATTGAGGCCCAGGGAAGGGATGAGACCAGTCTAATCTCAGTCAATGATTCAGTCTGGCAGTTAGAGCTAGAACTCAGATTTCCCAAATCTCAGTCCAGAACTCGTGAAACACAGCACTAAGCCTCTAATCCAAATGCCTCATTTTATAGTTTCAGAAACTGAGGCTTAGGAATGAATTTGTCTAAAGTCATACAGTTGTTGTGACAGAGCTAGGACTGGAACCCAGATATTCTAAATTCTAGTCCAGGACTCTTGAAAGATAATGTTTAGGCATCTAGATTATCCTGTACGTTATAGATGGAAAGGGCTCAGAGAGGGAATGCAATCTTCCTGAAATCACAGAATAAATTAATTACAGTCAGAACTAGAACCCAAGGCTGGCTGTAGAATAGAGGCTGAAGAAAAATTGGGGATTCTGACTTTTAGTGCCTCAGAAGCTCCAGTGGCTTGGGGACTTGGTATCTCTGAATTAAATAGCAGATACTTGCAGTCCTTTCTTAAGCTGGACATTTAGTCCCTAAGAGGCTGGAATCTGGGGCACAGTGTGTATGTATGTGTCGGGGGGAGGTTCTGTCCACCCCTGTTCCGGCCCCCCCTTCGTGGAAAAAACTCCTAACGAAAGACTCACCTCATTTCTCCCCTTCCAAGGCCTCTGGTTTGAGAGTGAGAGGATGACTCATTCAGCGCCCACAGTTGCCCCTGCTGAGAACATAATTGCAAGCTAGGATATCACCATAGCACCCAGCCATCACATTTGCAGAGTGATGTCTTGTTTTTGTCAAGGTTCTTTCCTATATTTTTCTGTCATTGAAACTGCTCCAAGCCCCAGGGGGCCAGATGAGGCAGATATCATTACTCCTTTTACAAAGAAAAACTGATTTATGGGGGTTGGACAGGCGGGAAGTCTTGACTGAACAAGTTTAGAACAGACTGATCCCTTGATCCCTTGATTTCCAAGTCCCTTGATCAAAGAATCCCTTGATCCTTTGATTTCCAAGTTTCTGGAGTTTTCCATATAAACACCCAGAGCCCCAGAGGAAGCATCAGTGTCCCCCAACTGCCCTGATGGCAGCTCCCTCCCTCATTTATTCATCAGTGTCAGACACTATATTGAACTTTCACTGGAGATGAAGAAGATCTAGACACGGTTTTTGAATATTCACAATCTGGATATCTATCAAGTCTCTACCTGACCCATCACTATCCTCAGCCTTCTCTTCTAGCAAGATGCTCTGAAAAGTGCCTTTCAACTGATGGTGTTAAATCAATTTTATAATCTTTTCAGAGCACTTGATTAGGAGTCAGGATACCAGCATTCTAGTTCTAGTTCTTCCATTACTTCACTGTGGAGTGGTGGGTCATTCCTTTCCTGTTGTCTGTTTCACATCTGTAAAATGATAGGGCTGAGGAGTGGGAAGATGGAGCATTTGGATGTTAAGAACCTCCGGCTCAGATCATCTAGGAGATGGAGATCCTTTGGGCAATGCCCTCTCTTTGGGTGAAAAGGTGGAGGGTAGGAGCCAGCTGACTCTGCTATGAGACCCTTCATCCTGGCTGTCTTCCTCCTTAGCTCTGTGAGCTCTTTTCAAGGGGAGGGGTGAGGGATTTGAGCTTCCTGAGTCAGAGGGACCTCATTTCTACCTCTACTCACCAGCAACACTCAGGAAGCATCAGAGCTGTTTTGAGTTAGAAGCTATTCAGCCAGATTCACCCCCTGGGGTTGAGAGTGGGGCAGAGACAGAGAGATAGAATCAGAAACAGAGAGACATAGAAGAGAGAGAGGCAGAAAGGAAGAGGCAGAGAAACAAACAAAGAGGGAGCAGAGAGAGAAGGGCAGAGAGGGAGAAGAGGAAGAGAGAGAAGAAAAAGAGACAGAAAGATAGAAGGGAAGAGAGAGGGAGAGGAAGGAAGAGGGGAGGGAGGGAGAAAGCCAGTGAGAGAGAGAGAGAGAGAGAGAGAGAGAGAGAGGGAGAGAGGTAGGAAGAGACAAAAAGAGACAGAGAAAGAGGAGATAAGGAAACAGAAAACAGTGAAGAGAGAGACAGGCAGGGGAGGTGGCAGAGAAAGAGAGAGAGAGAATAAAAGAGATAGTGGACATATCTAGTCCCTGATGTCCTCATGGGAGTAGCTGCATAAAATCCTGCACCTTGCAATAATAGAATCCAGAACTGGAAGTATCCTTGAAAAAATTGAGGCTGGAGAGGAGTTGAGACTTGCCTGTAGTCACACAGCAAGCTAGTGGCAATGTCAAGACTCAAACTCATGACTAGAATAAGGTAACTCAAAAAGAGGCTGGAGTGAGATTCCAGAGGCCTGGGCTTTGTCAGTCTGTCTTTGCTGGACTGTGGGCAATGCAGTAACACAAGAAGAGTGCCAGCACATTGACTGCCCCAGAGGAGGCAGTAGCATGAGGGGATTTCGTCCTTTTCCCCAGTCAGCTCTCCTCTGAGGGCCAAGACACACAAAGCTGTGAAGGCTAAATGGGGTAAGTTCTGTTCTTTTATTCAGTGCTTTTGGGAGATTTTAGAGGTAGACTTCATGGAAGAGGTTACCTTAGGGTTGGGCCTTAAAGGATGAAAACATTAAAAAAAATTTTAATGGCAAATATGGAGTCATCCTTCTGAAAAATTCAAACAACCCAGGAAAATCTAACATGGGTAAGATTTTGATAAGTGCAGATGGAGTGGTTCTAGTCCAAGTGAATAGCACAAGGGTCAGGAGAGCTTGGGGTGAGCATGTGTAAGGAGCTGGGCAAGGTGCCATTTGCTTTCTGGAGAGCAGAGGGCATGAACAGAGGCAAGGGGCTCCCGGTTTTGGTTGCCCCATGAATGTCAGGTGTCCAGGTTTGCTTGTGCTGACAGTGGAGAGAATAGGAAGGATTTTTGAGCAGAGATGAGGCAAGAACAGGGCTGAGCTGTAGGAAGATTCCCTCTGGCAGGCAGCCTGCCTCAGGGAAAGTGTATTAGTGGAAAGATACTGACATCAGGAAACCCTGAGAGAAGATCTTTTCTGTTGTCTGGTGATAGACGAGTCTGATGCAGTGGAGTGGGAGTGGGTATGGATGTGGTGAGGAGAGGATGGCTTTCTAAGGCTTCTTTGGAAAAAATACTCTATAGGATTTGAATTAGGATGATTGTTGGGGGAGGAAGCAGAAGGATGAACCGGGGTTCAGGAAGTTGTCCCCCAGAACTTCCAGACAGCTAACGTTTTTTGTAGCTTCCCATCGGAGCTACAATGTGTGTGTGTGTGTGTGTGTGTGTGTGTGTGTGTGTGTGCATGCGTGCATCTTTTTTTTTTCTGTGTGTCTGTTGCTCTGAGAGTGTATGTTTCTTTGTGTCTCCCAATGCTCATGTGCAGCTTCCTGCATCTGTGTATGGATGTGTGTCTCCAAGCATCTAAATGAGTCTATATTTTCTGTGTGTTTCATCTAATCTATGCTGTGGTTAAATTGTTGCCTAACAGAATGACTTCACATTGTCTTATGCAGTTGGGGGTGCAGGAATAGCCATCCTTTTCCCTAAATGTGTTTCTGAATTCTACTTGCTAATCTAGGCTGTGATGAACTTGATTGATTAAAAGAACTATTTCAAATTGCCTGTGCTCCATGGCACAGCTACAGCTTGAAATCCAATTATTGCTGGCTGTAGGAACTACAATAATGTGTTTGGCTTGATTTCCAGACAATAACTTAGGACCTCACTACCTCTCTATGCAAATGTACCCAGCTAAATGAGACCAGAACTGGGAAAGTTTTTTGCAAATGGAACTCTGGCTCAATGAGAGCTCTCTGCTGCCTTGTGAATGAAGTGGGGAGGGGGCTGCAGCCCTGAAGGACCCCAGACACCTGATTATGGTTTGATTCTGCCTAGAGACAGAAGCGTGGAGTCCACACAGGCTTTAGATCACTTACAGAGTTTAGACCATCCACTTCATTTTCTTTCCATTTCAACCTGTGAAATGGGGAGTCTTCTCATCATGCTTTCTTCTCTTCCCCAGGAGCCAGCAGCTCTATCAGGCACAGTAGACTGTCAGTAAGTATGTGTTGCCTTGAATTGAATTATGGCTGTCTAGGCCAAGGCTCAAAGAAAAAAAGAAATTTATCTAATCTCTCGTAGAGGAATTACAGCTTGAACCCTGGTTTCTGACTTTCCTGTCAAGTGCTCTTTTAACTATATCATCCTGCTCAGGCTTGAGATAGCTCAAGTTCAGACCACTGGAGTGGATGGCTTATGCTGCACTGACCAACGGTGCAACTGGGACCAGTTCCTTTTCCCTCTCTGGGCCTTAGTGCTGTCATCTACACCATGGAAAGTTTAGACTATGAGGTCTTGAAAGGGCCCTTAAAGTTCTGTTTCTAGGAATTTGTGACCAACACTGAGAAATAAACTTGTATGCCCCTGGGTGAGGTAGAGAGGGAAGGAAGCAGTTAGGGCCTGTCTCAGAGTCTATGTGTCATACCTTTCTCCCCTTCTCCTGACTCCAAATCTCCATTAAAAGAAGTAAAATAACTTTTCCGGTTTAGGAAATCTTGCTCTGACCCATAAGCCACTGGGCCTCTGGGAAGTGGGACAGCATGTCCGGTCTGTAGCCTCCAAAACCTTATAGGGCTAGAAAGGCCTAAGTGGCTGACCAGGCAGGTGGGGAATGGTTGGCCCAGAGAAGTTCTTCAGTTCCGGAGGATCTAACTCTGGTGGGGAAGGGGGGCAACTGCCACTTAGCCCTGGGCCAAGCCAGTGTGTTCTGGAAAGGCCAGGAATGATGTCATGGGACACTTTGGGCTGCAACAACAGGAAACCACTGAGTGTTTACATTGGCTTGTAGAGCCCAGGCAGCCTGTTTTTTCTTCACTTCCTCAGTCTATCTGTTTCCTCTGATTCAAATACTATGAAGAGAGACTCACTGCCTAGGCCAGGAAAAGCGGAAGGGAGGACCTCAGGAGAAACAGCCCCCTTCCCAGCCCAGAGTGCTAGATGATTGGGAGGGAAGGTTAGCATTACTGTAGCTGGGGCCCTGCCAAGGACAGACCTTAGGATAGGGGAAGCAAGGTAGTTAGGACATGCTCTGAGTGCTCTACAACCATAATGCCTCCTCCATAATTATACTGAAGTGACTCTGGCCCACCTCTCCAGCCCGACTATCTTTCACCAAGCTCCTAGGCAGTATGACAGGGTGGTTCAGAATGTGGTCTTGGTGTCAGGCGGACCTGGGTTTGACAGTCTACCTTACCACTCACCGCTGGCTGTGTGAGAGTGAACAGTGGCTTTGCTTTTCCAAACCCTTACTTCTCTAGCCTCAGTTTCTTCATTGGCCAAATTAGGATAACTACTACCTCACAGGGAGGTTCTGAGAATTAAATGAAATAATGTATGGTATGTAAGGTGTCCAGTGCAGAGTTAGCACTTGATAAATGTCAGCTTTAATTACTATTCCTCAGACGTGCCAAGTTTTTAAAAAATCTATCTTAACTCCTTTATGCCATCTGAAATAGGATCCTTTCCCTTAAAGCGTGCTTCAACTGGTAGGGCAGAGACACCATCTAGAACAGTGCAATCACCCCACTGTTTTAAAAAATCTATCTTAACTCCTTTATGCCATCTGAAATAGGATCCTTTCCCTTAAAGCGTGCTTCAACTGGTAGGGCAGAGACACCATCTAGAACAGTGCAATCACACCACTGAGGCAAGTGAAGGCGAAAGAGTTTTCCCAAGGTTACACAGAAAATGAATTCTATAGCCATGGCTAGAACTACTACTAGAACTAAAACTTGGATTCTCCAGAACCCTAGCTCAGCTATGGTTTCAGTGCACCATGCTGAACTCAAAAAGCACCAACTGCTATACCAAACCCTTAGTAGCCCTTATGATTCATCAACTGGTAATACTACTTTTCTCCAAGAGGATGTGTGTATTTGTGTGTGTGTGTGTGTGTGTGTGTGTGTGTGTGTGTGTAGTATCGCTACTGCTAAACTACAATACTAAAATTTATTATTATGAATACGTTATAAGTATCAACTCATTTCATCCTCACAACAACCCTTTAAGGTAGATACTATTATTATTAGACCCATTTAATAGATGAAAATATAGGCTCTGATAGGTTATGTGATTTGCCCAAGGTCACACAGCTGGAAATGACAGGTCCAGGATGTAAATCTAAGTAGTCTGACTCCAAGTTGATGAGCACCTGAAATGTGGTTACTCTTACTAAGAAACTTAATTTTTAATATAATTTTATTTCAATAAATCTAAAGTTAAAGTTTAATAGCCACTTGAAGCTAGTGGCTACCATGTTGGACAGAGCAGGTGTAGGCAATACTGCTTCTCCAGAAGGATAGAAATCATTAATAAACTTTTGTGTCATGACAGTGCCCTGCACAGTGCATGGCAAATCTATTATGTTCATTTATTCAGCTAAGTTAGGACGATTTTGTGATTCAGGCAAGAAGGGAGTCTATACTACAGCAGTCACAGTCAGGAGGGATATTTGAGAAATCATTGTTATCATCACTATTATCATAGATAGCTAACAGGTATTAAATACTTACTATGTGCTAGGCAACTGTTCTACGTGCTCTACCTGGATTAATTCACCTTATGAAGTAGGTATAAGTACTGTTATCATCATTCCCATTTTTCAGGTGAAGGCACTGAGGCACAGAAAGTTTAAGTGACTAGTAAGTTGCAGAGCCAGCATATAAGCCAAGGAAAGCTGGCATTAGAACCCAATCTCAACAATGACTCTATACTGTGAAGAAGAAGATAGTATCTGTGGGACTCAGTGTTGGGTTAGATGTGGGGATTAAGAGCAGTCAAAGATGACTTACATGTTCTTTGGTCAGGGAATTCTGGGTAACCAGTAGGACATTTATGCATCTAAGGGACACTGGGGCAAAGGAACAGATGTACAGGGAGCAATATGAAGACTTTGGTTTGGTTCATAGTAGGGTTGTGTTGCATGTGGGATGTCCAGGGAAAGATATACAGTAGATGGTTGGCCATGTGGGTTTGGAGCTCAAAGAAGTGTGCAGATCTATAGATAGAACATTGAAAGTCATCAGAATAATAATGGTAATTGAAGTCACAGGAGTAGATGTGATCTCCCAGGGATAATTTGTAGTGTTAACAGAGGCCAGAAAACACTATGCATCAACATGAAGGAGAGATTCTCTGATAGTGGAATTTTATGCAGAATGTATGGACTCCTTTTGAAGCTTGTTGTAGATAAGCAAGGAAAAGTAAAAGGAACAAGGAGGTCAGGGAGAGAAACTGAATATTTTCCCCTGCGGGGGAATCTTCTCTGGCTTCCCCCAGTGGGCATGTCTTTCCCCCAAACCTATTCTTATCCAGTGGTCTCTAGCTCAGACTTTGGCTCCATCATGAACACAATTGGGCAAACCCCAACCCTGGGGGTCATCTTTGACATTTCCATCTCCTTTACCTATCATATCCAATCTGTTATCAAGGACTGTTGGCTCTTTTTCCAAACTTGACCTCTTTCCCCAATCTCCATTTCCCTGGTCCAGGCTACCATCAATTTTTGCCCATATGACTGAAATAACCTCCTTCTTGGTCTTACTTACATCCTTGCCTCTTTATAGTCAGTTCTCAACCCAGCGTCCAGAATGATAATGTTAAAACAAAAGTTAGATCATGTTGCTCCTGTGCTCACAACTGCCCCATGGCTCCCCCAGCACACTCAAGACTTATAATTCTATTAAAGATGCCCAGCCTCTATCTTGGGCTCCAGATTCATGTTTAACTCTACATTTGCATGTCTTGCTGATAAACCAAAGACAACTTTGGTTTACAACAGAACTTCTGTTTCCCTCCACCTCAAAGCCTGTCCTTCCACAATCTTCCCTATCAAAGAAAGATGGCATCACTATACCCAGGTGGCAAGTCAGAAATCTGAGTTATTTTTGTCTCCTCTTCCTCTATCATCCCCTCATTATTCAGTCTATCAGCAAGTCTTGCTATACTCAGAATATATCCCTAATATATCCACATCTCTCCTCATTTACTTCCAACCGTTGGGTCATAGTCCCCATCATCTCTCACCTGGACAACTGCCGTAGCTTCCTAACAGGTCTCCTTGTTTTCACCCTTACCCCCTACAACTCATTCTCCATAAGGAGCCCAGAAGAATCTTTGTAAAACATAGATTATGCCTTTCCCTTGCTCAAAACCCTCCAGTGTCTTCCTATCATGTGAGGACCACAAGCCAAATTCTTTACCATGGTCCGCAAGGTCCTACATAATCTGGCCTCTTCCAGGCTCTCCAATCCTACTTTTTGCTACTCATTCCCTTTCTCACCACAATCCAGCCCATGCTGACCATTTTCTGATCTTTGAATGGTCCAAGTTCATTGCCATCTTCTCTTCCTTACTTGTTGTCTGATTCACTCCTTCAGGTTCAGACGGTCAGTGGCTCTGGGAGATTCCCTCTCACCTACCAGACTAAGAAATTCCTTTTGTGTTTCACTCTCACAGCATCCTCCCCTCTTCTTTCACAGTATTTACCCCAGGTTCAATTATTGGTGTGGCTATCAATTTAATGACTAGATTGCAAACTCTATGAGGACAGGTATTGTCTGTCTTAGAACTCTGTCCCACATGCCTAACACAGTGCCTGGAATATAGTATTCATTCATTTGTTCATTCATTCATTGAAGAAATATTTATAAGCACTTATTTTTTCGAGGCCCTGTTCTAGAAGCTTGGGGTACAAAACAGACATAAAGCCTCTGTCCTCATGGAGCTTGCATTCCAGTGGGACACACAGTGAGTGGCAGGTATTATATTTGGTATTTACTGGATCTGTGATCTTGAGCCTAAGAAGAAATGGTATTACTTAGTTTATTCATTTATTCAACAAACATCTACTGATAATTTTCAATGAACCAAGAACTTTTGCATCCTTTCATTTAATCCTCAAAACAACACTATGAAAAAGATACCATCATGAACCTCATTTCTAGGACAGAGTAAATGAGGTCAGAATGATTTAGCAACTCACCTTAGGTCAAATAACTAGTAAAGAGTCAAGTACAGGCAGTTTGGCCACAAGGCCTGCTAGCTTACACATCACAGTATAGCACGCTACTTTTTTTTTTAAACATCTTTATTGGAGTGTAATTGCTTTACAATGGTGTGTTAATTTCTGCTTTATAACAAAGTGAATCAGCTATACATATACATATATCCCCATATCTCCTCCCTCTTATGTCTCCCTCCCACCCTCCCTATCCCACCCCTCTAGGTGGTCACAAAGCACCTAGCTGATCTCCCTGTGCTATGCGGCTGCTACCCACTAGCTATCTATTTATTTGGTAGTGTACATATGTCCATGCCACTCTCTCACTTCCTCCCAGCTTACCCTTTCCAGTCCGCATGTCCTCAAGCCCATTCTCCATGTCTGTGTCTTTATTCCTGTCCTGCCCCTAGGTTCTTCAGAACTTTTTTTTTTTTTAGATTCCATATATATGTGTTATCCTACAGTATTTTTTTTCTCTTTTTGACTTACTTCACTCTGTATGACAGACTCTAGGTCCATCCACCTCACTACAAGTAACTCAATTTTGTTTCTTTTTATGGCTGAGTAATATTCCACTGTATAGATGTGCCACATCTTCTTTATCCATTCATCTGTCAATGGGCACTTAGGTTGCTTCCACGTCCTGGCTATTGTAAATATGGCTGCAATGAACATTGTGGTACATGAGTCTTTTTGAATTATGGTTTTCTCAGGGTATATACCCAGTAGTGGGATTGCTGGATCCTATGGGAGTTTTATTTTTAGTTTTTTAAGGAACCTCCATACTGTTCTCCATAGTGGCTGTATCAATTTACATTCTCACCAACAGTGCAGGAGGGTTCCCTTTTCTCCACACCCTCTCCAGCATTTATTGTTTCTAGATTTTTTGATGATGGCCATTCTGACTGGTGTGAGGTGATACCTCATTGTAGTTTTGATTTGCATTTCTCTAATGATGAGTGATGCTGAGCATCCTTTCATGTGTTTGTTAGCAATCTGTATATCTTCTTTGGAGAAATGTCTATTTAGGTCTTCTGCCCATTTTTGGATTGGGTTGTTTGTTTTTTTCATATTGAGCTGCATGAGCTGCTTGTAAACTTTGGAGATTAATCCTTTGTCAATTGCTTCATTTGCAAATATTTTCTCCCATTCTGAGGGTTGTCTTTTCGTCTTGTTTATGTTTTCCCTTGCTGTGCAAAAGCTTTTAAGTTTCATTAGGTGCCATTTGTTTATTTTTGTTTTTATTTCCATTACTCTAGGAGGTGGGTCAAAAAGGATATTGCTGTGATTTATGTCATAGAGTGTTCTGCCTATGTTTTCCTCTAAGAGTTTTATAGTGTCTGGCCTTACATTTAGGTCTTTAATCCATTTTGAGTTTATTTTTGTGTATAGTTTTAGGGAGTGTTCTAATTTCATTCTTTTACATGTAGCTGTCCGGTTTTCCCAGCACCATGTATTAAAGAGGCTGTCTTTTCTCCATTGTATATTCTTGCCTCCTTTATCAAAGATAAGATTACCATATGTTCATGGGTTTATCTCTGGGCTTTCTATCCTGTTCCATTGATCTATATTTCTGTTTTTGTGCCAGTACCATACTGTCTTGATTACTGTAGCTTTGTAGTGTAGTTTGATGTCTGGAAGCCTGATTCCTCCAGCTCTGTTTTTCTTTCTCAAGAATAACACGCTATTTTTGACACGTCAGTTCTGGGCCTAAAATGATATGCAAGAACCCTTGCAAGGCCGCTGATACAGAGGGAGACCTTGAGAAAAGTCAGCCATGCAGAAAACGTCCAGTCTAGACCAGGCCTGATATGGCTCCTTTTGCATTCTCCACCTCTCATAGTGATAGGGTAGACCTCATAATTGGTTTCTATTTGACAGATGGGGGAAATAGAGACAGGACCAGGGAAGGAGTCACCTAAAAGCATATTGACTGTGAAGAAAGACACTGGCATCCTTTTATTTAAGGGCCCATAGGACAGGGCACTGAGGGTTAACTCCAGGAAGGGGGAAGGCAGTGGTAGCTATAGAGCAAGCACTTGATTGTCACTCTAAAACCTGAACTCCTAGGGAAAATCCCACTTCCATGCCTTTATATAAGCACTGATCTCCAATTCTTCCTTACCTTTGGCCATGTATCTGGAAGATAAGAGCCAGAGAAAATGATTCAATGGTTCATCTCCCACTGTAAAGGCAGATATAGGGAAAAGACTCCAACACTGAAAGAGGGATAAAGTGCAAGGACAGGTAGAAGGGGGCATAGCCCTACCAGACTGGTCTTCCCTGAAATCCAGGGCAGAGCTCTGTTGCATAGTCAGCTTCTGCTAAGTGACTCCTAATCCACAGTGTTGGGAAAACAAACAAAGGAAATAGGGGAAGAGTTGGCAGTTCCTGGGTGTGGCCTGGGCTGTGCCTATCAGTGAGCATGAGCCTGTGCATGGGGTCTGTTTGTGGGTAAAATGAAAACAGCTTGACATGGAGATAGAGCAGGTCTGGGAAGGGAGGAGATTCAAAGGGGGATGTGGCAGAATAAGTGAAGAATCTCTGTGCCTAGTTTTGTTACCAGAACACAGTGGGTGGGAAGGAGGCAGGGCTTATTATTTATTTATTTGTTTGTTTGTTTGTTTGTTTATTTTTGGCTGCATTGTGTCTTCATTGCTGCATGCAGTCTTTCTCTAGTTGCAGTGAGCAGGGGCTACTCTTCATTGCGTTTTGTGGTGGCTTCTCTTGTTGTGGAGCACGGGCTCTAAGCATGCAGGCTTCAGTAGTTGTTGCACACAGGATCAGTAGTTGTGGCTCTCGGGCTCTAGAGTGCAGGCTCAGTAGTTGCAGTGCACGGGCTTAGTTGCTCCACGGCCTGTGGGATCTTCCTGGACCAGAGCTTGAACCCATGTTCCCTGCATTGGCAGGTGGATTCTTAACCAGTGTGCCACAAGGGAAGCCCAGGGCCTATTATTTGCATGGCCTGTGCAAACATATGTGTATGTGTGTAAAGTGCCAGGGGAAGAGGACTTGTACCAGTGTCTTTGTAAAGTCTGTCTGTATGGATGTGCATGTCAGTTTCTGTGTGGTATTCAAGAAACACTGGATACAGACAGTATGTCTAAAAGACATGTTACATGAGAGGTATACAAGAGAAACATGGGTGAAGTGAGCAGTGTGTGGTGTGGATTGTAGGGGTACATTGAAAAGTGAGGTCTTGGCAGAGTGCATGGTGCACGGGCTGTGTGGAGTATACATGAACTGTGGAATGGTCTAGGTGCATCAGGCCCCTCAGTGGTCTTAGCCATGTCTTTTTTTTTTTTTTTTTTTGGTATGCGGGCCTCTCACTGTTGTGGCCTCTCCCATTGCGGAGCACAGGCTCCGGACACGCAGGCTCAGCGGCCATGGCTCACGGGCCCAGCCACTCCGTGGCATGTGGGATCTTCCCGGACCGGGGCACAATCCCGTGTCCCCTGCATCGGCAGGCGGACTCTCAACCACTGCGCCACCAGGGAAGCCCTAGCCATGTCTTTTTGAACCTCAGCTTCTCTGCTGAAAAATGGGGATAATCCCCACCCCTACACAGGGTTGTATGAAAAGTCAGTGAGTTAATCCATGAGACGTATCCAGCACATAATAGGTGCTCAAGAAATGGTTATTACCATTATTCTGGCTGCAAAGTGAAGTTGCTAACATCTGGATCAGAGCAGGGGCTCTTTAAATATTTGCCAAATTGAGGAATGAATGACTTTGGTTTGGTTTTGCCTGTTTGACATGAAATAGTCAATAACTAAATTAGTCCTTGAATTGGCCCATTATTTTGTCTATGTTGAGAGCCCTGGAGCTGGAGCCCTGGACTTTCAAAGTCAGTGGTGGGTGAGATGGGGAAGGGAGGAGATGGCTGAAGTCAGTCAGCCAGGCCTGGACAAAAACCAGGGGACGGACATTGCCAGGAGCTGTCCAGGCACTCAAGGAACTGATTCCAGGAGAGGTGAAGGCAGTGAGGTGCCAGCACCCAAGGGAATATTGTGAAGGGTGAGAAACATCTAAATTCTCCATGCCTGGCCTGGATACGGTTATTCCAAGGCAGCTCTTGAGTTTGAGGCTCAAGCCTATCCAGGACAAGGGAAAACTGGCCACCTAGAGAGCAGAGGGAAGGGAGGGGCAAACACTGCTTGCAGAGTAACTACTCATTGCCATGAACTTGACCATATGTAAAGCATAGTTCTACAACCTATGTCTCTAGGGTCTGGCCCAAGGCAGGGGCTCATGGAAGTGGTCATGGAGAATAGAAACCACAGGGTTACAACAGTGCTGGGCTATAAATTTGGTTTCCTGATTCCTTACTTGTTTGTATATCATCTGTCTTTTCTCACAGTTCTTCATGACTGTTTCCCCAGTACCTTAAATAGTACCTGGCATGGAGGAGGTACTTTACAAATGGTTACACTAGATCACAGCAGTAAGAGTAGTACTCGTAGCTGTTATTTTCACTTTTCCCCTCTTTTTTGGATATTTTTTATTGTGATAAAATGTGTATAACACTTGCCAATTTAACCATTTTTAAGTGTACACAGTGGCACCATTACATTCAGTGTTGCGCAACCATTGCCACTTATCTATTTCTGAAATTTTTCCATTAACCCAAACAGAAATTCTGTAACCTTTAAGCAATAACTTTCTTCTCTCCCTCCCCCCAGCCCCCAGTAACCCGTAATTTACTTTCTGTCTGTGAATTTTCCTATTCTGGATATTTCATGTAAGTGGAAGCATACAATATTTGTCCTTTAGTTTCTGACTTATTTCACTTAGCATAATGTTTTCAAGGTTCATCCATGTATCAGTGGCCTATATCAGATTTCATTCCTTTTAGTGGCTGGATAAGATTCCATTGTATGTATATACCCACTTTATTTATCAATTCATTTGTTCATGGACACTTGGAGTGTTTCTTCATTTCGCTATTGTGGATAATACTACAACAAACATTAGCATACAAATATATATTTTGAGTCCCTGTTTTCAATTCTTTGGGGTATATACATCAGAGTGGAATTGCTGGATAATATGTAATTCAATGTTTAGCTTTTAGAACTGCCAAATTATTTTCTGCAGTGACTGCACTATTTAACATTCCCACAGCAATGTAGGAGTGTCCGAATTTCTCCACAACTTTGCCAACCCTTACTTTCCATTCTTTTTTTAAAGCTTTTGATATTTATTTATTTACTTTATTTTATTTTTTTTTTTTTTCCTTGCATTATGCGGGCCTCTCCCTGTTGTGGCCTCTCCCATTTGTGGAGCACAGGCTCCGGACGCGCAGGCTCAGTGGCCATGGCTCACGGGCCCAGCCGCTCTGCGGCATGTGGGATCTTCCCGAAACGGGGCACGAACCCGCGTCTCCTGCATCGGCAGGCGGACTCTCAAGCACTGCGCCACCAGGGAAGCCCTATTTACTTTATTTTTAATTCTGGTAAAATATATAAAACAATGTTTACAGTCTTAGCAATTTTTAAGTGTTCAGTAGTGTTAAATACATTCACATTGTTGTGCAAACTATCTACACAACTCTTCATCTTGCAGAACTGAAACTCTATACCCACTTAACAATAATTTCTTATTTGCACTTTCCTCCAGTCCCTGGCAAGCACCATTCTACTTTCTGTCTCAATAAATTTGACTACTCCAGATACCTCATATATGTGAAATCATACACTATTTCTCTTTCTGTGACTAACTTATTTCATTTAGCATAATGTCCTCAAGTTTCATCCATGCTGTAGCATATGTCAGAATTTCCTTCTTTTTGTAAAGCTGAATAATATTCCATTGTGTGCATAGTGCACATTTTTAAAAAATTGTATGTAGTTCATTTATTTTCTAAATTGAGGTATAGTTGAGTTGTAAGATTATATTAGTTTCAGGTGTACAACATAGTGACTCAAAATTTATATAAATTATACTCCATTTATAGTTATTATAAAATATTGGCTATATTCCCTGTGCTTTACAATATATCCTTGCAGCTTACTTATTTTATGCATAGTAATTTGTACCTCTATCTTGCCCCTTCCCCCACCATATCTTGCCCCTTCCCCCTACCATATCCCCTATTTTGCCCCTTCCCCCTACCATATCCCCACTGGTAACCAGTAGTTTATTCTCTGTATCTGTAAGTCTGTCTCTTTTTAGTTACATTGACTAGTTTTATTTATTTATTTTTACTATAGGTATTTTATTTTATTTATTTTTATGTATTATATTTATATTATATTTATTTATTTTTAAAAATTTTTATTGGAGTATAGTTGATTTACAATGTTGTGTTAGTTTCAGGTGTACAGCAAAGTGAATCAGTTATACATATACATATATCCACTCTTTTTTAGATTCTTTTCCTATATAGGTCATTACAGAGTATTGAGTAGAGTTCCCTGTGCTATACAGTAAGTCCTTATTAGTTATCTACTTTGTTTTTTAATTAATTAATTAATTTTTGGCTGTGTTGGGTCTTCGTTTCTGTGCGAGGGCTTTCTCCAGTTGCAGTGAGCGGAGGCCACTCTTCATCATGGTGCGCGGGCCTCTCACTGTCACGGCCTCTCCCGTTGTGGAGCACAGACTCCAGACGCGCAGGCTCAGTAGTTGTGGCTCACGGGCTTAGTTGCTCCGCGGCATGTGGGATCTTCCCAGACCAGGGTTCAAACCCGTGTCCCCTGCATTGGCAGGCAGATTTTTAACCACTGTGCCACCAGGGAAGCCCTAGTTATCTACTTTATATATAGTAGTGTGTATATGTCAACACCAATCTCCTAATTTATCCCTCTCCCACTCCCCTTTGGTAAGCATGTGTGTTTCCTATGGCTGTGAGTTTATTTCTGCTTTGTATATAAGTTCATTTGTATCATTTTTTTTAGATTCCACATATAAGTGATATCATATGACATCTGTCTTTCTCTGTCTGACATACTTCACTCAGTATGACAATCTCTAGGTCCATCCATGTTGCTGCAAATGGCATTATTTCATTGCTTTTTATGGCTGAGTAATATTCCATTGTATATATATATACCATGTCGTCTTTATCCATTCCTCTGTTGATGGACATTTAGGTCGCTTCCATGTCCTGGCAATAGTAAATAGTGCTGCAATGAACACTGGGGTGCATGTATCTTTTTGAATTATGGTTTTCTCCAGATATCTGCTCAGGAGTGGGATTGCTGGATGATACGGTAGCTCTACTTTTACTTTTTAAGGAACCTCCATACTGTTCTCCATAGTGTCTATACCAATTTACATTCCCACCAACAGTGTAGGAAGGTTCCCTTTTCTCGAAACCCGCTCCAGCATTTATTGTTTGTAGATTTTTGATGATGACCATTCTGACCCATGTGAGGTGATACCTCATTGTAGTTCTGATTTGCATTTTTCTAATAATTAGCGATGTTGAGCATCTTTTCATGTGCTTTTTAGCCATCTGTATGTCTTCTTTGAAGAATTGTCTATTTAGATCTTCCATCCTTTTTTTTGATTTGTTTGTTTGTTTGTTTTGATATCAAGCTGCTTGAGCTGTGTGTATATTTTGGAAATTATTCCCTTGTTGATTTCTTTGCAAATATTTTCTCCCATTCTAAGGGTTGTCTATTCTGTAGGAGAAAATATTTGCAAACGATGTGACTCACAAAGGATTAATCTGCAAAATATACAAAACAGCTTATACAGCCCAATATCACAAAAAGAAAACAACCCAATCAAAAAATGGGCAGAAGATCTAAACAGGCAGTTCTCCAAAGAAGATATACAGATGGCCAAAAGGCACATGAAAAGATGTTCAACATTGCTAATTATTAGAGAAACACAAGTCAAAAACTACAGTGAGCTGTCACCTCGCAGCAGTCAGAATGGCCAACATCAAAAAGTCTACAAATAATAAATGTTGGAGAAGGTGTGGAGAAAAAGGAACCCTCCTGCACTGTTGGTGGGAATGTAAATTGGTACAACCACTATGGAGGACAGTATGGAGGCTCCTTAAAAAACTAAAAATAGAGCTAACATATGATCCTGCAATCCACTCCTGGGCATATATCTGGAGAAAAACATAATTCAAAAGTTACATGCAGCCCAGTGTTCATAGCAGCACCGTTTACAATAGCCTAGACATGGAAGCAAACTAAGTGTCCATTGACAGATGAATGGATAAAGAAAATGTGGTATATATATAGATAGATAGATAGATAGATAGATAGATAGAGAGATAGATAGATATAAAATGCAATATTACTCAGCCATTAAAAAAAATGAAATAATGCCATTTACAGCAACATGGATGGACCTAGAGATTATCATACTAAGTGAAGTAAACCAGACAGAGAAAAACAAATATCGTATGATTTTGCTTATATGTGGAATCTAAAAAAATGATACAAATGAACTTATATAAAAAACAGAAATAGACTCACAGACATAGAAAACAAACATGGTTACCAAAAGGGAGTGGGGGAGGGATAAATTAGGAGTTTGGGATTAAAATATTCATACTACTGTATGTAAAATACGTAACTGACAAGGACCTACTGTATAGCACAAGGAACTATACTCAATATCTTATAATAACCTATAATGGAAAAGAATGTAAAAAAAGAATATATATATTATATATATGTATAACTGAATCACTAACACAACATTGTAAATCAACTATATTTCAATAAAAATTTTTTAAAAAGAAAATT
>NW_006772766.1:300060-351375 GCF_000442215.2 Lipotes vexillifer | reverse complement strand
TTTTTTTTTTTTTTTTTGTGTAGTACGCAGGCTTCTCACTGCTGTGGCCTCTCCCATTGTGGAGCACAGGCTCCGGATGCGCAAGCTCAGCAGCCATGGCTCATGGGCCCAGCCACTCCACAGGATGTGGGATCTTCCCAGACCAGGGCACGAACCCGTGTCCCCTGCATCGGCAGGCGGACTCTCAACCACTGTGCCACCAGGGAAGCCCTTCTGCCCATTTTTTAATCAGGGTTTTTTTGACATTGAGTATTGTATTAGCTGTATATTTATTTTGGATATCAACCCCTTATTGGTCGTATAATTTGCAGATATTTTCTCCCATTCTGTGGGTTGTCTTTTTGTTTTGTTGATGGTTTCCTTTGCTGTGCAAAAGCTTTTAAGTTTAATTAGGTTCCATTTGTTTATTTTTGCATTTGCATCCTTTACCTTAAGAGATAGCTCCCCCCAAATTGCTACAATTTATGTCAAAGAATGTTCTGTCTATGTTTACTTCTAGAAGTTTTATGGCTTCTGGTCTTACACTTAAGTCTTCAATCCATTTTGAGTTTCATTGATTTTTTTCTATTGTTTTTATGGTCTGTAATTCATTTATTTATACTCTGACCTTTATGATTTCTTTCCTTCTAAAACTTTAGGTTTTGTTTGTTCTTCTAGTTCCTTTAGATATAAGGTTATGTTGTTTATTTGACATTTTTCTTTTATCCTGAGGTAAGCTTGTATCACTGTAATCTTCCTTCTTAGAACTGCTTTTCCTCCATCCCACAGATTTTGGATCATTGTGTTTTTCTTTTTCATTTGTCCCCAGGTATTTTTTTAAAATTTCTTTAGTGATCTACTGGTTGTTTAAATCAGTATCTTGTTTAGCATCCATGTGTTTGTTTTTTTGTGTGTTTTTTTTCTTGTAGTTGATTTCTAGTCTCATAGTGTTGCAGTCAGAAAAGATGCTTCATATGTATTCAATTTTCTTAAATTTACTGAGGCTTGTTTTGTTGCCTAGCATGTGATCTATCCTGGAGAATGTTCCATGTATGCTTGAAAAGAATATATATTCTGCTGCTTTTGGATGGAATGTTCTATATATACCTATTAAGTACATCTGCTCTAATGTGTCATTTAAGGCCAGTTTTTCCTTATTGATTTTCTGTCTGGATGATCCATTCATTGATTTAAGTGGGGTGTTAAAGTTCCCTACTATTATTGTGTTAATGTCAATTTCCCCTTCATGTCTCTTAATATGTGCTTTATATATTTAGGTGGTCCTATGTTGGGTGTGTGTTTGTATATATATATAATTATTATATTTTCTTGGATTGATCCCTTGATCTTTATGTAATGTCATTTGTCTCTATTCAAATCTTTTGCTCATTTTTGAAATTGGACTTTTTGTATTTTTGTTGTTGACTTGTATGAGTTTTTGATATATTCTGGATATTAAGCCCTTAACACATATATGATTTGCAAATGTTTTCTCTCATTATGTAGGTTGTCTTTTCAGTTTATAGATAATGTCTTTTGATACACAAAAGTTTTTAATTTTCATTAAGTCCAAATTATCTATTTTTTTTCTTTTTTGTTTTTCGTGTCATATCTAAGAATGCCAATGGTGGTAATTTTTCTTTAAATATTTGGTAGAATTCATCAATGAAGCTACCTGGTCCTGGATTTTCCTTTGGAAGGTTTTTGACTACTGATTTAATCTCTTTACTTGTTATAAGTCTGTTAAGGTTTTCTATTTCTTCCTGAGTCAGGTAATTTGTATGTTTCTAGGAATTTTTCCATTTCATCTAAGTTATCTAATTTGTTGTTACATAATTTCTCATAATATTCTCTTATAATCCTTTTTATTTCTGTAAGGTCAGTAGCAATGTCCCCACTGTTATTTCTGCCTTTAGTTTCATTTGCATTCTCTCTTTTTCTTTGTCATTCTAGTTAAGGTTTGTCAGTTTTGTTGATCTTTTCAAAGAACCAACTTCTGGTTTCAGTAATTCTCTCTATTGGTTTTCTTTTAAAAAAAAATAAATTTATTTATTTATTTTTGCCTGCATTGGGTCTTCATTGCTAGGCGTGGGCTTTTCTCTAATTGTGGACAGTGGAGGCGTCTCATTGTCGTGGCTTCTCTTGTTGCGGAGCACGGGCTCTAGGCATGCAGGTTCAGTAGTTGTGGCACACGGGCTTAGTTGCTCTGCAGCATGTGGAATCTTCCTGGACCAGGGCTTGAACCTGTGTCTGCTGCATTGGCAGGCGTATTCTTAACCACTGTGCCACCAGGGATGCCCTCTATTGGTTTTCTTTTCTCTATTTTCTTGTCTCAATTCTAATCTTTATTGTTCCTTCCTTCTGCTACTTTTGGGTTTTTTTATAGTTCCTCAAGGTGTAAAGTTGGGGTATTTATTATAGATTTCTCTTCTTTTTAATGTAGGTATTGACAGCTATAAATTTCCTTCTGATAATTGTCTTCACTTCATCTCTATAATTTTGGTATGTTGTGCTTTTATTTTAATTTATATTTAAGTAGGTTCTAGTTTTCCCTGTGATTTATTCCTTGATCCATTTGTCATTTAAGATTATGATGTTTAATTTCCATATATTTACATCATTTCCATTTTCCTTTTGTTATTGACTTCTAGCTTCATTCCATTGTGGCTGGAGAAGACACTTTGTGTGATTTCAATTTTTTTTTACATTTATTGGGACTTGTTTTGTGACTTAACATATGGTTTATCCTGGAGAATGCATCACCATGAACTTGAAAAGAATGCATTCAGCCATTGTTGCATAATGTTCTATATATGTCTGTTAGGTCTAGTTGGTTTACAGTGCTACTTAAGTCCTCTGTTTTCTTGGTTATCTTCTGTCTAGATGTTCTATTTATTATTGAAAGTGGGTTATTGAGTTTTCTACTATTTTTGTACAATTATCTATTTCTCCTTCAATTTTGTCATCATTTGCTTTATGTTTTGGGCACTCAAATATTTGGTGCATATATGTTTCTAATGATTATATATTCTGGTTGCATTGACACTTTACCAATATATAATTTCTTTTTTTGTGTCTTGTAATATTGTGACAAATTTTATTTTATCTGATGTTTATATAGCCCCCCAGCTACTTTTGGTTACTATTTGCAATGGATAATATTTTTCCATCCTTTCACTTTCAACCTATTTTCATTTTTTGGATACAAAGTGAGTCTCTTGTTGACAGTATATAGTTGGGTCATGTTTTTTAACCACTTCATCAATCTCTGCCTCTTGATTAGTTAATTTAATCCATTTACATTTAAGAAAATTACTGATAAGTAAGGACTTACTTACCCTTTTGCTATTTGTATTCTTTTTTGTCCCTCATTTTCTCCATTACTGCCTACTTTTGTGTTTTTTTTTTTTTATGGGGAACCATTTTGAGTCCCTTCTCTTTTCCTTACATGTATATACTTTAGATTTTTTTGTGTGGTTACCATAGGGATTATGTTTAACATATTTATATGTTAATAACATATTATGTGTTTATAACAATCTAAATTGAATTATTAACAGCTTAACTTCAATAGCATACAAAAACTCTGCTACTATACAGCTCAGTCCTTTTGTGTTACTGTTTCACAAATTACAACTTTATATGTTTTGTGCCCAATAACATATTATAATTTTTTATATATCTTTTAAATAATGTAAGAAATAAAAATTGGAGTTAAAAGTATTAGCCTTGATGTTTACCTATCTATGGACCTTTATCAGAGATCTTTATTTCTTCATATGACTTCTAGTTACTGTCTAGTGTCCTTTCGTTTCAACCTAAGAGACTTGCTTTAGCATTTATCTTGCAGGGCAGGTCCAGTGTTAACAAATTTCCTCAGCTATTGTTTATCTAGAAATGCCTCAATTTTGCCCTTGTTTTTGAAGAAGAGTTTTGCCAGGTACAGGATTCTTGGTTGAGAGGGTTTTTTTCCTTTCAGCATTCTAAATATATCATCACAATATCTTCTGTCCTCAATGATTTTTGATGACAAACTGGCTGTTAATCTTCTTCAGAATCCCTTGTATTTATTTACATAATGAATCACTTTTCTCTCTTACTGCTTTCAAGATACTGCCTTTTGACAGTTTGATCATGTATCTCTGTGTGGATATCTTTGAATTTACTCTAGTTGGAATTTGTTAAGGTTCTTGATTTGTAAATTCATGTCTTGCATTAGATTTGGGAAGTTTTTGAACATTATTTCTTCCAGAATTCTTTCTTCCCCTTTGTCTCTCATTTCTCCCTCTGAGATTCCCATAATATGTATGTTACTCCACTTGATTTACTTCAGGTCCCTTAGGTTCTATTCACTTTTCATTATTCTTTTTTCTTTCTACTTGATAAATTTCACACTTCATAAATTTCAACTGGCCTCCCTTCAAGTTCACTGATTCCTATTTCTCCCTGATTAAATATGTTGTTAAATCCCTCTGTTGAATTTTTTCAGTTACTATACTCTTTAGCTCCAGAATTTCCATTTGGTTCTTTTTTTATAATTTCTATCTCTTTATTGATGCTCAAAACTTTTTGATACATCTTCCTTCTGATTTTCTTTAGTTTTTTCTTCATGTTTTCCTTTAGCACTTTGAACATATTTAATACAGTTGTTTTGAAGTCTTTGTCTAGTAAGTCTTATGCCTGAACTTCATTAGGGATAGTTTCTGTCCATTAATTTTATTCCTTTTGAATGGGCCATACTTTCCAATTTCTTTGCATATCTTGTGATTTTTTTTTGTTGAAAACTGGACATTTGAATATTATAATGTTATAACTCTGGAAATCAGATTCTCCTCCTTTCCCAGGGTTTACTGTTTTGTTGATTGTTGAAAGGCTGGA
Organism: Lipotes vexillifer; assembly: GCF_000442215.2. Classification (NCBI taxonomy): domain Eukaryota; kingdom Metazoa; phylum Chordata; class Mammalia; order Artiodactyla; family Lipotidae; genus Lipotes; species Lipotes vexillifer. The sequence continues at coordinate 346,518 of NW_006772766.1, read as the reverse complement.
GTAGTCTGTATGTTTAGTGATTACTCCAAACTATTTTTGAAAAGATTGTATTCCTTGTCATAAATGGTCTCTGAAGTCTCTATTCCTTTAGCTCACGTTTGGCTAGTGTTTTGATAGAGATTTCCCTGAATGCCAGGAGCTAAAAAAAAAAAATCAAATAACAACAATAAAAGAAAAGCACCCTCCCTCAGAAAAACCTGAAACACTTCTCCCAGTCTTTACAGACTGGTTCTGTGCTGGGACAATCTAACATTTAGTCAGGTTTGCACTGAGCTGGGGTGAAAGTTAGTGTGGTCTGAATTCTAAGTTAGGCAAAGTAGAGACAAGTTCCTTGCATTAGTCCTTCAAGTAGACCTCATAAAACTTAGAACAGACATATACAATACTTTGCAAATAAGGTCTTCTCTGCTCCCTCTGGAACCAGGGACCAGGGTCCCACACTGGAAGCATGGGCTTTTACCATGTTAAGACTGCTACCATACTGAGGAATGGGGGAGCAAGGGCATGCAAATGCACCACAAAGCTCTCCTACCATTTCCTGTTGCCTTTTTCTTGATTTAGCATTCACTTGATTGCTAGAAACATTTGACTGCTTTTCAGAGTTCTATCAAAGTTGGTTCTAACACTTTCTGCTTATTTTTTGATGTCTCTGTGGAGAAATGAGAGCTTGGAATTTTCTACTTTGCTATTTTGCTACATGATCTATAATTTTTTAAACAATAGCTTTATTGAGATATAATTCATATATCATAAACTTTACGTTTTAAAGTGTACAATTCAGTGGGCTTTAGTAATCACAGAGTTTTGCAAACATCACCATTATCTTAATTTTGAATATTCTCATCACCATAAAAAGTGACTTTATCAGTCACTTCCCATTTTCCCCCTCCTCCAGCTCTATGCAACCACTAGTCCAATTTCTGTCTCTAGGGATTTGTCTTTTCTTAATATTTCATATAAATAGAATGATGCATTATGTGGTCTTTTGTTACTGACTTCTTTCACTTAGTATAATTTTTACATAGTTCATCCATGTCATGACATGTATCAGTACTCTATTCCTTTTTAAAAAATTAACTCTTAATTTTGAGATAGTAGTAGATTCACATGCAGTTGTAGGAAATAAGACAGGAGGATCCTCTGCAGTTTTTTCCCAGTTACCGACAACTATAGTACAATATCACAACCAGGATGTTGACAATGAAACAGTCAAAATACAGAACACTTCCATTACTACAAGTATCCCTCATATTTTCCTATTATAGACATATTCACCACTCTCCTACCTCCACCCTCTTCTTTATCCCTGGCAGTCTCTTATCTGTTTTCCATATATATAATTTTTGTCATTTCAGGAATGTTAAGTGACTATAATTTTACAATATGTAGCTTTGGGAATTGACTTTTTTCACTCAGCATAATCTTTTGAGGTCCATACATGTTGTATGTTTTAATCGTTTATTCCCTTTATATTGCTGAGTGGTATTCCATGTTATGGATGTACCACAGTTTGTTCAAACATTCACCCAGTGAAGGACAGTTAGGTAGTTTCCAATTTGGGGCTATTATGAATAAAGCTTTTATGAACTTTCATGTGCAGGTTTTTGTGTGAACAGAAATTCTCACTTATCTGGGATAAATGCCCAAGAGCGCAATTGCTGGGTCATATGGTAGTTACATTTTTAGTTTTATAAGAAACTGCCAGAAATTGGGTCATCTGTAGAGACGTGGATGGACCTAGAGACTGTCATACAGAGTGAAGTAAGTCAGGAAGAGAAAAACAAATATCGTGTATTAACGCATATATGTGGAATCTAGAAAAATGGTACAGATGAACTGGTTTACAAGGCAGAAATAGAGACACAGATGTAGAGAACAAATATTTGGACACCAAGAGGGGAAAGTAGTGGTGGGATGAATTGGGAGATTGGGATTGACATATATACCCTAATATGTAGAAAATAGATAACTAATAAGAACCTGCTGTATAAAAAATAAATAAAATTCAAAATAAAAAAGAAAAAGAAACTGCCAGGACTCCCTCGGTGGTGCAGTGGTTAAGAATCTGCCTGCCAATGCAGGGGACATGGGTTCGATCCCTGGTCCAGGAAGATCCCACATGCCATGGAGCAACTAAGCCTGTGTGCCACAACTACTGACCTTGAGCTCTAGAGCCCACGAGCCACAACTACTGAGCCCATGTGCCACCACTACTGAAGCCCACATGCCTAGAGCCCACGCTCCACAACAAAGATAAGCCACCACAATGAGAAACCCGTGCACCACAATGAAGAGTAGCCCCCACTCACCACAACTACAGAAAGCCCACGTGCAGCAATGAAGACCCAATGCAGCCAAAAATAAATAAATAAATAAATGAATAAATTAATTGATTGATTAAAAAAGGAAAAGAAACTGCCAAACTGTATTTCAGAGCTACACCATTTTGCATTCCCAGCAGCAATGTATGAGTGAATCAGTTTCTTCATATCATTATCAGCATTTGGTGTTGTCACTGTTTCTTTATTTTAGACATTTTGATGGGTTTATAGTGATATCTCATTGTATGACCTGAGCTATTTTATAGTGTCCACCTCAATGGGGTTCATGTGAGAGTTCATGTGCGTTAAGTGTCTGGCATAGCTAGGTAAATGCTAGCTATAATTATTATTACAAAAATGTTAATGATATAGTCCCCACCTTCAAAATAGTCATTATATTGTGGAAGAAAACGACATGGAAACAAATAATGTCAACCCAGATTGCTAAATGGAGGAGGCATGAACCAGAAATTAAGAGATCCCAGACTGGGGATGGAAGATGGTTGGGCAAGACTTCCTAGGAAATGTGATATTTGGCTAAGCTTTGAAGAACAAGTTAGTTTAGCTAAGCAAAGGGAGGAGTGACATGGATGCATTTCAGGCAGAGAGTACATATAGGGGATGGTGGCCAGAAGTTTAATATGGCTGTGTGACAGGGAGATTGGGGTGGAGAAAAGCCTCCCCAACCAAAAGGTTGGGGAGGAGAAAGCGAGGGATCGAGCAGGGACTTACTACAAAATGGAGTTTAGAATTGACCTCATAGGTACTGGGGAGCCATAGAATCTCCAGGAGTGACATTTAGCCAGGTTGGAGACTTTTATGGTGCCCCTTATCTCCTGAGGCTTCTTTCTCAAACTCCTGATGTCAAGAAGCTGGCTACTTTCTGGGTGTCCGATGGGCTGGCCATGCTCCCTTTTCAATGGTTTGTTATAAAAAGCTCTCTACATATTAGACATATTTATAATTCCTCCCTAACCCATCACCGAACAAAGCCCAAACATGGCCACCATAGACGTGTAATTAATCACATCTCAGTTCTTATTAAGACAATAAACTCCAATTTCCATTTTTTAACCCCCTGCTCCTGTTTCCCCTGTTTTCCCCCAGGCCTCTTTGAGGCTTTCTTGCTTTCTCTTCCTGTGCCTGCCCTAGTGAAATTCAGAGAGCCTGGGTTGCCTCATCTCTACCAGGAAGTGTGTTTGCTTTAATGGTCTTAAAGCTATTTGTAATAATAGGAACTCTTCTCACACTTGTAGTTTCTAATAGCTTATTCTCTTGTTAACCTCATGAGAACTCTGGCGAGATAGGTATTCTGTTTTATTAAAAAGGAGGCTGAATTTCAGAAGGATGAAGTCACATGTCCAAGTTTACTCAGTGCTTCTGAGGCAGAGTTGGGCCTTAAACCTATGTGGTCCAATGCCTTACTAGATTAGACACCACTTCTTCACCTTCTTGGCCAAATCTCTTTGCTTTCTCCCCACTGATCCTTACAACCCCCAAAGGACAGGTTTGGGCTTGAAAGTTTCTACTTCTTATCCAAGGACTCTGACAAAATGACTGAGAAGGGGCAATCAGAGAGTCATCCAAACAGGTCTAGAAGGGAAGCACGTCCTTTCGTCACTGTAAACTAACACCCAGAACCATGGTGGCACATCAGGTGAAAACCTTTAAAGGTCCCAGATGATGAACAGATTGTGGTGGCCCTGCCAATACATAATTCAAAATAAAAACAATAAGCCATTGAAATCAGTGTAAAGAAGTTCATTAATATTCTGATATCTCATGATAACTAATTTGAAGTGCTTTTAAATAACAAATAGGAAAGTGTTCTCACTTTAGAGGTCATTTTTTTGTGCACTGGCTTTGAGGGTGACTATTTATTGGCCCATCTGCAGTACATGGTGGGTGTGAGTGCCTAATGAGGGCTGCTTGGGCTGACAGCCACACTTGCCTTGGTCTCTCTGTCTGTCATGGTCTCTGGGGGGCCCTCTCAGCTCCCACCCCTGAGGAACTGGGTTTCATAGGGACTGCCTCAAGGGCTCAGTTCAGGCCTCTAGCTACAAGTTGTTGGCTTGATGAAGGAGTTTAGGACAGGACAAGGAACTGAAGCTCCCTCCTTTCTCTGGCTCCCACTCTCCCTTTTTCTCTGCCTGTCTCTGACTATATATATATTTTTGCCTCTTTCTCTGCTTTTTTCTTGCCCTCTCTATTCAGTTATATCTCTGAGTCTTTCTCTTTCTTTGCCCTAGTCTCTCAGACTCAGTTTCTACTTTATTTTATCCTTTCTATTTCTCTCTTTGTCATTCTGTCTTTCCTTCTCTATTTTCCTCATATTTCAGTGTTTCTTCCTTTGCTTCTTGACCTCTGTGGATGTGTGTCTTGGTCTCATCATTTCCCTCTCTTTGTCTTATTTTCTTTCCCATCACAGAGCCCACAGGGACTTTTAAAGAAGTTAAGTTGCTATACCCTGGGCTTTTTCTCCAGAGGAGTTAGGGATGGAGACTTAAGGCTAAATTTGAACTTTTCAGGCTTGGGTGGGGCCCTCCAAAGAGAAAACTAAAGCAAGAGGGAAAACTGGCTTACTCAGTAATAGGATGGAAGCTGGGGTGGGAACTTGGCAAAAACTGTGAGTTCCAATATTCAGTCAGTGTCCTGGCCCTGTGCTCTCTAACTGAGGCCTTGAGGCTATTTTTGGAAGCTTTCAAAATATCCCAGAAGACTCCTACCCCGTCCATTCAGCCTGGGTTGTCAGAGGATTCATTGATGATAGAAGAACTAAGGCCTGCCTTCTATCCTTCCTGAGCTCCCACCAGGCCTGAGAAAACAATAGTAACACTGGCCCAGAGTGGAGTGTCATGGAGAGAGAGGGGAGTAGTCGCAACACATGATGAGACACTCAGGGAGCACAATGGAGGTGAATAAAGCACCTCAAACCCCAAGATGCCAAAGTATCCTATCTGGAAGGCATCCTAGAAGTCAGCTGGTCTTGCTCCCTCAATATGTATACATGGGGAAGACTGGAGAGGGCACTATTGATATTTCTCAAAAAGGAAGGGAGAAAAAATCTCTTAGATCCATTTCCATCACCTGTGTCCTAGTTTACTATATCTGTCATGGATTGCTTCAATAGCTTGTTTTTTTGGCTTCTAAACTCTCTCTGGGCAATCTAGCCTCCATACTGGCCAGAGAAACCTATCGTAATTTGGGGTTGGGGTGGGATTGCAGGAGTGTGTCATACCTGCTTAAAGCCTTCACTAGCTCTCCAGTACCTATTGGATAAAATCCAAAATCCATTAGCTTGACATGTAAGCCTAAGCCTGTTTGTTAGTTCCCACTTACCTTTCTAAATTATTCTCTTACTTGCCATGTTTCCCTTTGAAATGTTCAAACTCTCTGCCACTCTCCATATTCTCACAACCTGACACTCTCTCTTTCCCCTCTCCCAACATCTGCCCCCCCCAAAAAAAACCCATTAACACATGCCTACTGGTAGAAATTAAAACAGCTTATTGAGCATCTACTATCTGTCAGGTACTGTTCTGGGTGCTGGGAGTGTACAGTGAATGAGACCAGAGGGGGAGGACACAGAGGGCAAACAGGCGATAAACATAAAGAACACATGGTAGTCTTCTCATTTTATGGATGAGGAAACTGGGTCTCAGAGAGAGAATATGATTTGGCCACAACATACAGCTAGTGCTGAGATCCCAAATGCAGATTTGTCTAACTTTAAACTTGGTACTATTTCCACTACTTACCTCCCTGAACCTGCTGCCTCCAAATCATTTCTTTCACCTACCTGTCTTAGTTCTCAAAATTACTCCATTAGAATGGTACTCTTGTGGGGTAGCACTTGCTTCCAAGAATTCCCTATCAGCATGTTAGGACAGTATACCTGGGAGCCTGAGAACACATAGGTGGCTATTAGCATTTCTCAGTTTACTAGCTTTAATCTCTAGCAGGAAGCAAAGGAAAGCAGGTGCCAGATGCTGAGCTCTGATGGAAGGCAGAAGAACGGTATAGTAGCCAGAATGAGGGCCTAAATTATTGTAAGTAAATATGGATTAATATTTTTATAACCTTGGCAGGACAAGACAGAAATAACAAAACAAATATTGTTAAGGTTGACAACAGAAAAAAAAATTTGCATTGTGAAAAATTAAAGTCAAAAGACAAAGGAAAAACTGATGACATATTTGCAAGATATTTGACATATAAGGGGGTGATATCCTTAATTATAAGGAAATTTTCTAAATCAATGATAAAAAGAGAACACCTCAGGAAAAATTGAACAAAGGATATGAGTCAATTCAGAAAATAAGCAATATATGACTAACTTAACATGAAAAGGTGCTCAACCTCACTAGTAATTATATAAATGAAGATAAAGATGAAGGAAATTTTTTTTTTTGTCTAGCATATTGGCAAAGATTAAAATGATTGATACCCAGTGTTGGTGGGCATGTGGGGATAAAAGTGCTTGCATGCACTGCTCATGGAAATGAAAGTTAGAACAATCTCTCTGAAGATTATTTGCCAACATGTATCAAAATTTAAAATTTGCTTACCCTTTGACTCACTGAGAAATAATTGTGGAACAGTGTGTAGAGATATATGCATAAGGTTATTCATTACAATGTTGTTTGATAATACAAAATTAAAAATAACCCAAGTGTCCTTAGATAGCAGAATGCTTAAACTATGGTACATCCATGCAATGAAACACTATGCAGCCACTTAAAATGATGAAATAGATTTATATTAGTTGACATAAAAGGATGCCCATGAAATACTTTTGAGTGAAGAAAAGCAAATTATAAATCATCATGTAGAGAGTGTAAATTATGGTTGTTGTGTGTGTGTGTGTGTGTGTACACACACACATACACACACACATATATTAGCTTTAAAAGTAGTTTATTTCCTTCTTCAGAAACACATGAGCCTTCTGACCATTGTGCAAGACAGCACAAATATATATATATATATATCCTGGACTATTAAGAGAAATATCATTTCTAGAAGAAGTTCAGCTACACCTTGGGCAGAGTTCTCCAGGGTCCAGATTTGGGCATGGTGTGTTAACAGGCACACGGACAAATGACAAATGAAAAATTGAGGTCTATCCAGAGGGAAGTAAGTAGGCTAGAAGGGACCCAACTCAGGGAAATAGTTGAAGGTGCTGGAGCCAGAGAGGATAAAAATTCCAGGGAAACTGGTTCTGGCTTAAATAAAAGAAACTCTTTAAATGCTCTAGTTCTCTTGTGATTGAGTAGGCTGTCTAGCTAGGTATGGGAAGTGAGCTTCTCACCACTGGAGGTAAGTATGAAGAGGGTCAGGGAGTCAGTTAGATGGCTTCCAAGTCAGTTCCTCTCTAGTTTTTGAGTCTCACACTTGACAAATGTTGACCTGCATTGCCTGCCTGAGACGGATGGGAAAGGCAAGGGCAGGAGCCCCTGGGAATAAAGCCTGGTGGGACCTGCGTTGAGTTAGAGCAAAGATCACAGTCAGCCTGGCTTCCCACCCCCAGTCCTTTGGAGAGATCTCCCCTTACCTCTCCTGAGGTCTCTTCCCCACTAGCCCTTTCCTTCTACAGCATCTGACCTGTTGGGATTGCAGGGCTTCCAGCAAGGAGATTGGAACTCCTACAGCCCTTCCCTCCTTCTGGGTCAGAGAGTTTAAATTGGTTGATTGTTAGGCTGAATAGGTAGGTGGTTACCTAGGTGGTGTGATTCCAAGGGCACTAGGCGGATCCCCTTGTTTTAAGAGACCTCCCCAATGTCTGATTTTTCACCATAGTGCTTTGTCCTTTGAATCTTGAATGCTTTCCAAAGTTTCTTTGCAAAAATGCCAATAATTCCGGGAAGGGAATCACCTTAAGCTGCCAGGAAAAGGGGAGGGGTAGGGAAGGGCTTCTGCATTCTGCAGAAAGCCTCTTCTGAGAGTATCTAGAGAAGTTTTGTATGCTGGGAAGCTAAGTAAGGCAGAAGAGGGGAGGAGGCCTTTGGGGAGGAATTTTTCTATCCAGGGGCCCAATTTACAGTGCAGTTAAAGCTTAGAACAGCTAGACTCAGTAGCTCCTAGGCCTGGCTGTGCATTAGAATCACCCAGAGAGTTTTTAAAAATACTGATGCCCAGATTTCACTCAGCCAGAAGATTCTGATTTAATTGGTCTAGGGTGGGGTTCAAGCATAGTTGTTTTTGCAAGTCTTCCCAACTGATTCTAATGTGCAGCCAGGGCTGTGAACCAAGTTAAGAGAAGCCCAGTCAGATATAATCTAGTTTGGGGGAGAACAAACAGGGCTAGATCAGCCTTCTGGTTCTCAGTAGTGCAGAATCATGTGGAAGGGACAGTACTACCCCTCTGCCCCCCAGCTACAGCCCGTTGCCTCAAGGGTGATTAAAGGCAGGAGGGTTAGTTACTTGTGTAGATGACCAAACTTTCTGGTTTTCCTGGGATTTTTCTGATTTTAAAACTTTTCTGATTTCCCACATCCCCAGCAAATCAGAAAGGGTGGCCACCACAGTGTGACTGCAAGTATTTAAACCTTCAGTCATTTATTTGAGCACAGATTGGGACAATCACTTCTTTTTCCCCCTCAGTTTTCTCTTCTGTGAAACAGGAATAGCCTTTGAATGTTTATGCTGACTCTCTCACTGGCTACTATAAAATGGAATAACATTAGTGAAAGGGTTCAGTGATCTGTAATCACTGCATACAGTACTGGACGGAATGTTATAAATAATAAGCGCTACCTGCCAGGCTGTAAAGGTCATAGGATTCTTGCCAGTCAAATCTGTAATGTCCATTGTGGTGATTGGCTGGCTTTCATTTATCCTTTTCTTCTCTCCCATGGTTTTCTTTACCTCTTCTTTCAACATTTAAAAAATTCTAGGATATCAGAGGTGGAAAGGACCACTGACACCTTTCAGTCCTATCCCACCATTAAACAGATGGAGAGACAGAGGCCTAGGAGGTAAAGTAACTGTTGATCAAGATCATACAGCTCATTAATGCCAGAGCTGGGATTCAAACTCAGCACATCTTGATGCCCAGCCCCTTCATTCCAGAGTTACATAACATTATCCAACCACCTCCCTGACTCCCATAAGCCCATATGTCCTTTATGAGGGCACTGTATTTAATTTTTCCCATAAACATTGTCTGAGTACAAAGAGAAAAGGAAGCTCAAGGGACTATGGGAGTTCAAGGCAGGGGAACCAAATTCAGCTTGGGGAAGTGGCTATGGTCAGGAAGGGCCTTTCAGATGAGATGAGCTGAGACTTGAAGAAAAGTAATAGCTCTTCAGGTAAACGGGGGTGTGTGTGTGGCGGGGGGAAGCCAGCAGGGAAAGGGCATTTTAGGCAGTGGGAAAAGCAGACCCAATGGCCCAGAAGAGTCAGAAAACATGGTTCTTCAGTCCAGTCCAGTGGTTGGTGTGACTAGAAAGCAGGGTGATTGGTAGCTGGACAGATGAGGCTGGTCATATAAATTCCTACTAAGGAGTTTGAACTTTAGTCTGTAGATGTCAGAACACCATTGAAGGGTTTTAAGCTTGGGTCAGATATTTAACTCTCTTTAATCACTTTTAACTCCAGGACAAATAGAGAGGGATTAACAAAAAACAATGTGAGAGTTAGCATTATCCTCAATCTCAGAACAAGACACTCACTTTCCTGGCCCAAGCTGCTGAGTAATGGAATGACACCTAGACCTGACTCATCCCTGGGATACTGGACTGGGAGGAGGCCCAGCTCCTGTGTGGAGGTTCAGCCTCACCCTCCCCTGTCTGGGCTGAGTCTAGGCTGAGCCAGATAGACTCTGGGCCCAAGCTGGCTGGCCTTCAGGCTGTCACTCAAAGAGTGTGCTTCCTAGGTTGCTCCGGGACAAGGGGCCCAGGGACCCCGGGCCTCTCTACCCCTGGCAGTTCTGTTCCCTGAAAATGCACCCCCCAAGATCTCTGCTCTGGTTCTTGTTCCAATCTGCACTGGGGGAGTGTTCCCCATCTGTATTCTGGGCTTCATGTAATGATCCCTTCAATTCAGTTCCCTATAGCACAAGGTTCTCTTTCTTTCTCCCCCATGGAGTTTTCCTGAAGCATGTTCATTCACTGACAGTCTAATGAGGAAGGCAGACAAAAGTAATTATAAGACAGTAGGAGAGCTGGGTGTCCAAAGAATAGTGGTAACACAGAGAAGGAAGGCAGTACCTGTGGTGGGGGTGGGCAGCTTCCCAGGGAAAATGACATATGGCTTGAGATGTAAAGGTTGATAGGGGTTGGTCAGGGGGAGAAGGATTATAAAACTGAGGGAACAATAGGCTCGAAGGAACAGAGCTTTGAACTGACCTAGGGATGATTAGGTGCGGTTCCAGCATAGAAGTAATGCATGGTGGGGTTAGGGAGGACAGGGAATGTGGGAGGAAACGTTGAGATAAGACTGCTCAGCTTCCTCCTGGGCCTCTCCACTTGATGGTTCATGGATACCTCAAACTCACCGTGTCCAAAGACTTCATCTTCTTGCCCCACAAATTGGTCCTCTTCTAGAGCTTCTAATCACTGAGTCCTAGTAATTCTACCTCTTTAATTTCTCTGTAATGTATCCTCTTCTCTCTGTTCCTAAAACTACCATCCTAGTCCAGTACTGAAGAATGAATATGACTTTTCCCATTCTACAAAGAAAATTATGTGACTGATCATGTCTCCCTTTTCATATGGAGCACAGGATGCTCAGAGCCAAATTCACAGCTCAACTGTGTCAGCCCTAGTGGCTTCCATATCTGTCCTCTATTCTTACCAATTTATCCTCCTCTCTCACCATCAACAAGGTTCCTCAATTTTGTCTTCTGATTCTAATGTCTGTCATCCTGATTTAAAAATTATATTTATTTATTTTATAATTTTATTGCATTTCTGTGGTGAGTTACCTCAGATCATTTATGGAACAAATTGAGAACTGGATGAGTTGACAGATGGTTGGCCCACAGGAGATAAAATATTTCAGACCATTATTTTCACCTAAACTATTACAATGGTTTCCAAACTGAGCTCTGTATCTCACACCCCTATCTCATCCCTTCCAATCTGTCTTCCTCTGGACTGTAACATTATTCTTTCTAAAAGCAAATCCTGATCAAGTCATCCCCCTGCTTTAAAACCATCAGCAGTTCCTCATTGCCCTGAGGATAACATTAAAGATCCTTAGCATGAGTTGCAAGACCCTTTGGAAACTTACCACCTTTCATTTATTTGTACTTATTGAGTACCAATTATACTACGTGCTAAATACTGTTCTAGGCACTGGCATTCAATAGTGATCAAAAATATGTACTGTTCTTGCCCTCATGGAACTTACAGTCTATTTGGGGAGACAGACATTAATCAGCTCAAGACTCAAATGAATGTATACTTACAAACTGTGGTCAGTTCTCTGGACGAAGGGTGGCTAGTTCTCTGAGGACATATGGCAGGGGGCCTAAGTTTTAGAAAGTTCCACAAGAAGTGGAATAGGTTGGTGTTAACTAGGTAAATTGTGGGTGTGGGGAAGTATGTGCCCCCTGCAGAACAAATAGTATGCAAAGGTCTTTGTAGGGGATAGATTGGAGGAAGCATGATACATTTTAGAAACAGAAAGAGAACGCCAGTGTAACTGGGATGCAAATAGCAACAGGGAGAGTTGGTTGAGAGGCTGTAGAGGCAGGCAGGAGCCAGACCATAAAGGGCTTTTAAAGGCCATGACAAAGATTCTGTTCTTCATCATAAGAGCTAAGAGAAGAAGCCACTGAAGGTTTTTAAACTAGAGAGTGACAGGATCCGATTTGCATATTGAAAAGTTTCCTCTGACTGCTTTGTGGAGAATAGATTGGAGGAGAGCCAGAAAGGATGTGGAGAGATCAGTTAGGAACCTGCTACAGTTGTCCATTTGACTCAGCTGGGACCAGGGTAGTAACAGTAGAGATGGGGAGAAGTGGACAGATTTGAGAGCTATTTATGAGGCCCATTGATAGGACTTGGCAATGGACTGAAATGGTAGGGGTGAAGAAGAAAGAGATGTTAAGAATGACTCTTAGGTTTCTGAAGGAGGACAGGTTTGAGAGGGAAGATAAGGGGAATCCAACTTTTGGAAGTGTTGAGTTAGAGGAATCTGTAATGTGGAGCCTTTTTGCCACATGACCTAGTGCTCCAGCCTTATCAATCTGCTTGCAGGTTTCTAAATTTCTGTGATCTCTCTTGCTTTCTTCGCTTTATAGATCCTGTTCCTTCTGTCTGATGCACTACTTTCATTACTCCCCCCACCCCATCCCCACTTTCCAGGAGGAAGGAGTAGCTAGAAGAATGTCTCTAAGGTGTGAAAGTACAGGGTGTGTATGTGTGTGTGACTATAGAATAACCAAGTGAGTGCAGTAGTTAAAAGTGTGTGTCCTGCGTCAGAGCATCTGGGCTTATATCCTCTCATCTTCAGGTGCCAATGACCTTGGGCAACTTACTTAAACCTCTCTCAGCTTCAGCTTCCTCATCTATAACACAAAGATAATAATACTAATGATTTGAGGTGGTTGTGAGGATTAAATGAGATAATAATGCATATCTAGTACTTAGCAAGGTGTCTGATACATAATAAACACTCAATTAAGATTGTATTTATTGTTATTGGGCATTTGTGTGTGTGTGTGTGTGTGTGTGTGTGTGTGCTTGTGTGTGTGTGTAGTGGGGGTTGGGGTGGGCATGGGCAAAGAAGACACCAGCCTGATAGAGAAATCCAGCTGCATTTAAAGGGAGAGGTGAGTCTAGAAATGAAAGGTATAGGGCCTGGCTGTGGACAGAGAGAAAGTGCCAAAAATCACACTGTTCATAAGTCACCAAAGGAGCACTCACACCTAGGCCAGGATGCCAAATCCTATGACCTTTCTACTCGACTTACTGTTTTCTTTCACTAGAGGGAAAATGAAGAAAAAGTGCTTGCTAAAAGGCAGGGTGTATCACTTCAGCAGGGAGATGGTGGAATGTTCAGGATGTAGTCTAAGGGAAGAAATAAGGTAGGTCCAGCATATGGAATATTGTGTACAAAGGAATGGTGGAGGTAGGCAGTAGTTAAAAAAGATAAAATTATTACTGGGTCTAGTGTCTGGTGAGCTGGACTCTAGTTTCAGCTCTTATACTCTGGCTGTGTGGTTTTGGGCAGGGCTCATACCTTCTCTGAGCCTTTTCATAGTAGGGCTGGGAATCTCTACCTTGTCAAAACAAGGAATAAATGAGATAATAAAATTAACATGTGGGAAAACAGACTATAACCACCACCATCCACAAATAACATATGAGCATCATTGTTAACATTGCACATGGCAGAAAAGGTTCTTGGATGAAAATCAGCATCTGTATATAAGAAAGTGTGAAAAAGAACATCTGTACATTCCTATGTGGATAGACAGGTGGTTGATATAGAGTTCACAGGCTTCCTTTTCTGAGAAATAAAGGATGTGTTTCCAGGCTTCTACCTTCTTTCTCCTACCAAACACTGGCTGGGAAGTTATTGGCCTCTCTTGGGCTCAGCCCCTTGAAGAGAAGGCCACCCCACACTGAGGGGCATTATGGAGGGAGGGTTTGTAGGGCATAAGGCATGCCCAGGCTCCATTCATTATCAAAACCAACCAATGTGAGATCCTACTCTGTGCCAGGCACTATACTGCATGCTGGGGCTATGATGGTAAGCAGAACCTAGTTCCTGCCCTCATCAAAATTATGGTCTAACGGGGAGTGTAATAGTTTTCTATGGCTACTATAACAAATTAGTACAAACTTAAAGACTTAAAGCAATACTAGCTTATTCTCTTACAGTCTGGAGGTCAGAAATCTAAAATGGGTCAGCAGGGCTACATTCCTTTCTGAGACTCTGGAGGAGAATCCGTTTTCTTGTCTTTTCCAGTTTCTTGAGACTGTCTGCATTCCTTGACTTATGATCCCTTCCTCCATCTTCAAAGTTTCCACTTATAAGGACCCTTGTGATGACATTGGGCTCACCTGGATAATCCAGGATAATCTCCCCATCTCAATGTCAGCTGATTAGCAGCCTTAATTCTATCTGCAACCTTAATTCCTCTTTGTCATAAAATATAACATATTCACAGGTTCTGGTGATTAGGATATGGACATTTTGGGGGGGGGCATTATTCTGTTATTCTGCCTGCTGCAGAGAGGTAGACATTAAATAAGCAAATACATAGATAAAATACATTATTGCAAACTATAGTAAGCGCTGAGGAAACAAATCTCTGAGAATAAAGGGTTTTTTGGGGGGAGGTAGGGACAGAAGGCATTCTACTTTAGAAAGGATGGACAAAGAAAGGAATTATATTTAAGCTGAGACCTAAAGGAAAGGAAGGAGCCAGCTATGCAGATAGCTAGAGGAAGAGTGTTTCAGGAAGAGTGTATCAGGCAGAAGGAAAGCATCTGCAAAGACCCCAAAGTTGAAAAAGTATGACACTGAATGGTAAGTGGAAGTAGCCCAAGTCCGGCCTTTCCTAAAGAGTGGGAGAGCTCAAGTAGGAGCAGAATACCTCACAGAAGTAAATCAAATAAATGTGATAAGGTGAAGGGGTTTCATTGCCTCCACCTCCATTCTCCATGTAGTCTATGAGGTCAGAGGCATAAGGATGAGAAGCAGCCCCCCTAGACCAGTAGGCAACCCCATGAGCCCTGCAGTGTACTGTGCTGATTCAACTCCCTAGAAAATGGGGACAATCAGAATGTGGAGCACCAAAGGGCTGGTGTACTTGCAGCTCAAGGACACATCCAGCCAGTGGGTAGATGCAGACAGAGGCTTTTCCCCAGGAAGCCAGGATGATCTCATCTCAATGGCAAGCATCATCAATCAGGAGGCCTGGAGTTGGGCACGTTTCTGGGAGATGAGGAGAGAATGCAAGCCACAATCCTTGACGTCAGGAACTTTGGCTGGAGATCTGGAATTCGTGTCACAGGAGGAATAAGACCTACTCAGTTTCCAGATCAGCTGCTAGACAAGAGAGCCCACATTTTTCCTGGGTGTCAGATACTCTGCTGAGCCATGGTAGGTAATTTGTCCAGGTTTGTTCTCGGCAGAGAGACTCACCAGCATGCTTCTGTACCTTTATTCCCCTCCCCAAGAACCACTCAGCTTCTATTTCCAGGAGATATCCCCAAAGCAACAGGACTGTAGGACCATTCCTCTTTTCTCCTAACTTGCTTGATCCTTATTGCTCTTGAGTTCGGAGATCCAGCAGAAAGAACACTGGCCTGGGACTCAGGAGAGCTAAGTTTTTCCCTGAGCAAGTTCATTTGCTTCTCTTGGTCTTTATGTCCTCACATATAAAATGGGGACATGTACCCTAGATGACGTTAAAGGTGTGATATTTCAGGATTCTGATTTCTGTTTTCATCCTTTCACAAGGATGTGAGAGAGGTGGGATTAGGAAGTGATGAAGGACCAGGCCAGTTCTAAGATTCAGTGTTTCTATGAGTTAAACACAGGGCTCTCTCTCTTCTCCCAAACATTCTGACACTCAGAATAATTGACCAGAGGTCTTGGGACATCTGGCAGTACATTTGAGGCTTTGTTGATCTGAGGAAAGTAGAGCCAGACTTCTCAAGCTCCCAATCCCAAAGCCTTTGAGAAGGGGAGGCTGAAAGTGTTGGGGAGTGGTATTTGTGTGAGGGGAAGTGGAGAACAGCTCCTCTTTTTCCCCTGAGGCATTACATCCACCAGCAGCACATCATCTAGAGCCACTGGGGAGGTTCAGGAGCACATGATGTGTCTGGCTCTGAAAGGCATGTCCAACCCAGGGGAAGGCCCTGCATTTTCCCCACTGAGAAACATCCACATATGGGCTCTCATCTACATGTATACAAATGGCTGGGTTGAACATACCCAGTGCATTGCGGGGTGGTGGGAAGAAGGAGAAGGGCTCTCGAAATATAGTTAGGGATGTTTGAGACCTACATTTCTCAGGTAAAAGAATGTTAGAATGTTTTCTGGTCTGAGACTAGGGATTAAGGAGGATGAACCTACATGTCACTCACTGATTTGGAAATACACACACATACATGCAAATGCATAAACAGACAAGTATGGGAGCATATAGACAATACACATATGACCAAATAGAGGCACATCTGGACCCAGGAAAACCCTGGAACATGCATTTCTACCCCAAATAAACACAGCTATGACCCCAAATAAACACAGCTATGATCATCCTTTTTCCACATGCCAGTACCTTATGGTTCGCAAAATACTTCTCATGTTCAACCTTATATATCTTCTTGACAACAATCTTGGGAGGTATCAATTATTATTACCTCAGTTTTTACAGATGAGGAAACTGAGGCTTGGGGTTAATCAATTGATTTGCCTAAATTTATCGAACTAGTAAATGGCAAAACTGAGGCTAAAACCTGGTCTTCTGGCTTCAAATTCAGTGCTCTTTTTTTTTTTTGCGGTACGCGAGCCTCTCACTGTTGTGGCCTCTCCCATTGCAGAGCACAGGCTCCGAACACGCAGGCTCAGCGACCATGCCTCACAGGCCCAGCCGCTTCACGGCATGTGGGATCTTCCTGGACCGGGGCACGAACCCATGTCCCCTGCATCGGCAGGTGGACTCTCAACCACTGCGCCACCAGGGAAGCCCAGTGCTCTTTTATAGTATCTCATGCTGCATTCTTTGTGGCACTTGCTTTCTCTCTCCCATACACATACAAAAATTCATGCTGCCATCTTGCTGCATATATGCCTATCTCTATATGCTACAAATATGCATTCACATTTTCTGAATGAATAAAATGGATGGATGAATAATAACATCAAATGGATTAATACATATATAAATGCATAAAGCCACCAGCGGAAGGTGCTGAGCAGCACTTTTATGGAGGCCTCAGTAATGAGGGGAAGAGTCTGTTCAAACCCACGAGTTATCCTTCCTTCTGTTCCTTTTCCACTCACCTATGGGCTCCTTTTACAGAGCATAGGAGCTTTCCATGACGGGCCAATGATTTCAATTGGCCCTGCTGAGATGAAAACTTTGATCCCCATACCTCAACACTTAGGATGTGGGGAGTAGTGGAAAGAACACATTATTTCTATGTTTCTTCTCTGTCTCTCCCACCGGGCAATGAGCTCTGTGAGAGTGGGGATTTCTTCCGTCCTTTCATGTCTATATCCCTGGGGCTTAGTACAGTGCCTTGAGTATAATAAGCACACACACACACACACACACACACACACACACACACACACACACACTCATTTTCTGAATGAATTTAAAAAACAGATGGATGAATAATAAAGTCAAATGGCTTAATTTCAAGTCCTTACTTGTAGTGTGATCATGGCCAAGTGCCCTAACTTTTTTGAATTTCAGTTACCTTATCTGTCAAATAAGGATTGATACCTACTTTGTCTACCTAAGTCTACCTAAGTTTTTCTTAGGAGTAAATGAAATAATGATTTGAAAATAGCCCTGTTTTCACTTGAAGGTTTTTAACACGCTGGTTTCATAGACTCTCAGAGTATAGCAATCTCCTCTTCAACCACCCACAGTGTGTAGTCATCCAACCTTTGCTCACACACTTCCAATTATGACTTCAGTATTCACTGAGTGGCCATTTCCAGTTTTAGACAGATAAGACCATAAGGACCTTCTTCCTTGCATCCATCATAGTTTTCTCTGAGCTCTGCCCTTTGGGGTCATATGGAGCCCGTCTGTTCCTTCTTTCTTAAGGTGGGCATTTAGCAGTCCAAAGACATAGACAACATCCCCTTGAATCTTCCCAAGGTCAAACAACCTCAGATTCTCCAACTATTCATGTGTCCTGGGCCCAGCTCTCTCCCCAGCTAGCTCACCTGGACATATACCCCAGTGTGTGTGTCTCCCCCTTAAAGAGGGGTGCACAGCAGTATACAGTCGTCAGACGGGCTCAGACCAGGGAAGCAAAAGTCAGGACTGTCCCCTTCCCCCTAAAAATTATCCTTCTGAGTTTGAATTAACTCTCCTGGCAGACACAGCTCACTGTTAACGTTCACGTAGTTTATTAACAAGTAAAACCTCAGAGGTCTTTTTAGCCATACTGCTGCTAAGTCACATCTTTCCCATCTTTTCCTCACAAGGTGATTATTTGGACCCAAGCACAACCTTTACATCTGTTATCCTTTTAAGCTTTACCATCACTCGGGCTTGTCATAAACTTTTTGGATCCTGACTCTGTTGCCCAACCTATCCACATTCCCTCCCAGATTTTTTTCTTCCTTCTCTTCTTCCTCCTCCTACTCACCTTTCTTTCTTTCTTTCTTTCTTTCTTTCTTTCTTTCTTTCAGGCTCATTGAAAAACTCAAATAGTATAGAAATATATATATTAAGAAGGAAAAATTCTCCCTTTACTCTCCTCTAAAATCCCAGTCCCCGTTCCAGAGGTAACAACTAGTATCAATTTCATGCACATCTTTCCTCTTTTCTGGGGACTTATAAACATACTTATAAAAACATAGATATTTTAATTCATAACTGGTATCAAACTATTCATACTGTTCTGTGATTTCAGAGTAGATTTTTTAAAAAGTCTTTTCATAGTAGTTCATCCTTTTAAAAGACTGAATAACATCCTGTTGTATGGCTATACCATGTATATAATCAGTCCCATAGTGATGAACATTTAGGTTGTTTCTTTTTATTATTATAGTATTGTAGTAAATGACCTTATAGATGCCTCTTTGTGAACAATAGAGTGTTTCCCTAAGATAGACTGGTAGTAGAGCTGGCGCATGCACACACACCCCCCCAACCCACCCCCACAAATAGAGCTGTGAATGGGGGGAGGAGTAATGAGATAGGAATAGAAAGCTCTATTCATTGGTCTTGTCTCCTAACAGGAGAATTTGAGGCAGTGTAAGGGGGAACTTGGGCCTTCAGAGAATCTGGACATAATACCAGTTGATGGGCCTCTAGGGTTGGACATGAGAATAGTAGATCCCTCTCTTTAGCTGAGCAATCTATCCTGAGCTCTAAAGATATGCCTGGAAGTGTGCTGTGCTCCTTCTGCATGGAACACAAAGTGTGATCCCTTTTGGGGGACAACTACAGCCCAGCCTGGAATGGAGGAAAAGAAAAAAAAAAGCAGCAGCTGACAAGACAAAGCAGAATGTGGGCGGGAGGCCAGATGAGCAATGCAGACTTGGGCACTATAGGAGCTGGGGGGAGGCAGAGAGCACAAGGAGGGCAGGAGAGATCAAGGGAAGGCTTTGTGCAGAGACAAGAGTGAGCACACCGGGCTGTGTGCATGCAACTAGTATCAATTTCATGCACATCTTTCCTCTTTTCTGGGGACTTATAAACATACTTATAAAAACATAGATATTTTAATTCATAACTGGTATCAAACTATTCATACTGTTCTGTGATTTCAGAGTAGATTTTTTAAAAAGTCTTTTCATAGTAGTTCATCCTTTTAAAAGACTGAATAACATCCTGTTGTATGGCTATACCATGTATATAATCAGTCCCATAGTGATGAACATTTAGGTTGTTTCTTTTTATTATTATAGTATTGTAGTAAATGACCTTATAGATGCCTCTTTGTGAACAATAGAGTGTTTCCCTAAGATAGACTGGTAGTAGAGCTGGCGCATGCACACACACCCCCCCAACCCACCCCCACAAATAGAGCTGTGAATGGGGGGAGGAGTAATGAGATAGGAATAGAAAGCTCTATTCATTGGTCTTGTCTCCTAACAGGAGAATTTGAGGCAGTGTAAGGGGGAACTTGGGCCTTCAGAGAATCTGGACATAATACCAGTTGATGGGCCTCTAGGGTTGGACATGAGAATAGTAGATCCCTCTCTTTAGCTGAGCAATCTATCCTGAGCTCTAAAGATATGCCTGGAAGTGTGCTGTGCTCCTTCTGCATGGAACACAAAGTGTGATCCCTTTTGGGGGACAACTACAGCCCAGCCTGGAATGGAGGAAAAGAAAAAAAAAAGCAGCAGCTGACAAGACAAAGCAGAATGTGGGCGGGAGGCCAGATGAGCAATGCAGACCTGGGCACTACAGGAGCTGGGGGGAGGCAGAGAGCACAAGGAGGGCAGGAGAGATCAAGGGAAGGCTTTGTGCAGAGACAAGAGCAAGCACACCGGGCTGTGTGCATACGGTGAGAGTAGCCTGGCTCGAGCGGAAGGGCTGTGCTGAGGAGCTGTGGGAGCAAGAGAAGCCTGCAAAGGTTAAGTGTGTGTGTGTTGGGTGGAGGGGGTCATCTGACGTGTTTGAGCACAGGTGAAGGCTGCATTTCTGAAGATCACCATGGTGACCATGTGGAGGATGGCCTGGGTGGGGCAGCCTGGAGTCAGGGAGACCAGGGAGAGTCGGTGAGGGCTGACCTAGGGCACTGGCAGCAGCGATGGGAGGGAGAGAAGCTATGAAGGACAGACAGACAGAGAGCAGGGCTTGGTGATCAGATGGTAGGGGGGAAGGCAGAGGAGAGTTAAAGATGACGACATCGTGCATACAAAGGACGGCGCTAACAGCAAAACCACCAACAAACAGAGCGGCTGGGAAGGAGAGCTCCTGGGGAGGAAGAGGGTGAGTACCCCTTGCAGAGCCTCACATAGAACTGGGCACCCAGCAGGCACCTGGTCACCGCTGGAGGCATGGGTAGGATGGACAGATGGATAGTTTCCTTCTAAGTGTATCGAGTTTGAATTGTGGGTTGTTCACAGAAGGAAGGGCCATGTGCTCAGTGGGCTGTTTTCTCTCTGGGCCCCATAGGCACACCGGACACATAGGTGTGGTTGCTGGTCACTGGCTGCTGGGGGTAGGGCTGGGAGCTAGTGACTCCACTGGGAGACCCTCTCTGCAGGGATAATTCCACATTCCAAGATGGCACTGGCTCAAACTTAATTGATATTGGCTGGCTGGGGGAAGCTCTCAAAAAGCTTCCAGCCTTACTACTAAGAGGAAAAGCCAGAGAGAAACTCTCTTCCCTCTCACTGTGGTCCATTTGTAGGATTAATAATAAATATACCCAGGCAC
Organism: Lipotes vexillifer; assembly: GCF_000442215.2. Classification (NCBI taxonomy): domain Eukaryota; kingdom Metazoa; phylum Chordata; class Mammalia; order Artiodactyla; family Lipotidae; genus Lipotes; species Lipotes vexillifer. Next base: position 325,149 of record NW_006772766.1, on the reverse strand, counting down.
TTTATATTGGCAAGATGCCATATTACCACTGTTTATTATTATTACACACCCACTCTCTCAAGCTGTCTAGTCTGACCACTGAGGTGCAGGGGTGATATGAATCTTAAAATCCATCTCCTTCCTCGGGTTTGCCTGGTCACAGCTAGGGACTGAGAAGGTCACAGGTCAGGCTGGTGGAAAGAAGTTGGACCTTGGACTCACAGGACCGGAGCCCAAATCCCAGTCCCACCAACAACAAATTGTGTGACTTTTAGATAACTCCTTAGACCCTAAATTTCCTCATTTCTACCCTTAAAGGTTCTTGTTAGGTATTGAAATGGCCTCCCCACTGCCCAGCACACGATAAGTGCCTCATTAATGTTATCTTCTCTTCTTTAAACCAAACCCTAGCTTTTGTTTCCAAGAAGTAGGTAGAAGATTGAGGATGGTTAAAAGCAAGACTTCTCTACTGCTGCAGTTTTTACTCTCAGCCATATTATGACAAGAGGACCTCTTACCTTTGGGGAGACAAGAGTATATTCTTCTGCTTATTTTCTTGTTTGTGTAAAGAGCACAGCTAGCCTAGTGCTTGGGCTGCTGATCCAGGGGAATTAAGAGAGAGAGAGAGAAGGACTCTGAGTGCATAGCCTTAAGCTTATGTTTGTCCTCACCTCTCTGTTAAATTTCTCTTCTATGAATGAAGGAGAAGAGCAACTTAGAGGCTTAGTTAATTCCTTACCCAAACATCAGCCAAGAGCAATTGTGTGGAGTGAAGCAGAAGAGATCTAATTTAGATGTAAAGAAGGACTTTCTAACAATGATGAAAATGAAAAGCAGCCCTCAGAAAGTTCTGAGTGAAGGGGAACTTTTAACTGTTACCATCCAATGGATTGGGGAGGAATGCTTCTTTAGTCAAAGTATTCTTGGGATTCAGGACTGTACCCTACCCAGTTCCTCTCTGATATTGCCTCTCCTGCACTATTGTGTCCTCTGAAAGAGGAATACCATTTAGAATGCAGAAGCTTCTTTACTGCAGTGAGCTTATATCTTGAGTGGGAAGTGATTACAAGTCCAATCTCATTTCTCTCTTAAGCTTGGCATAGGCTTTCACATAAATCAGACTTACTCAGTTCCTGCTTGCCATTTCCTTGACTCTGACATCCAGATGTGGGGCAGCTCTGGAACAGTCCCAGCCTCCGAGGAATCCTGAGCCTTTCCACTTGACCCCATGTATGGCCCTAAAGCACAGGTCAGATTTCTCCTTTTGTATCTCTTACCCCCTGATTCAGATCCCCGCCTTCACCCCAGCTTCTTTGGACTCCAGCTTCAGAATGTCATTGCACTGCCCCTCACCTAACTTTACTGCTTGAAAAATAGTTGCCTGTTCCTCCTTGAACTTTGAATTCAGCTCTTCTAAAAACCCAAGTGTCTGGGCTTCACTGGCGCAGTGGTTGAGAATCTGCCTGCTAATGCAGGGGACACGGGTTCGAGCCCTGGTCTGGGAGGGTCCCACGTGCCGCGGAGCAACTAGGCCCGTGAGCCACAACTACTGAGCCTGCGCGTCTGGAGCCTGTGTTCCACAACAAGAGAGGCCGCGATAGTGAGATGCCCGTGCACTGCGATGAAGAGTGGCCCCTGCTTGCCACAACTAGAGAAAGCCCTCACACAGAAACAAAGACCCAACACAGCAAAAATAAATAAATAAAATTAATAAAAGGCAGAATAGGTGATAGTGTGCCCCGAACACACTATTAAAAACAAAAAACAAACCAAAAAAAACCCCAAATATCTTCATACCTCTTACTTCCCTCACCCAGCCAACATATATGGGGATGTTTAGCCCTTACTCCCATGTCTTCTCTCTACAAACACTGGCATAAACCTCATCATGTCTAAAGCTAAGTATTGGGATTACTCTGGCCCCAAGAAGATTGAGCTAACTCAATTCACATGGGATCATGGTAGGGTGTGGGGTGGGTGGGGGAGATTAGTTCTGGCCATATAGGCATGAAGTATTTTACAAAGAGGTAAAAACAAAGGTGTGTTTCACTGGCCATCTTGAAGAACAAGAGGGCACCTCAGCTGCCTCTGCTCTGCTTTGGAGACATGGAGATATCAAATATGGGTCCCTCCTAGCCAGGAGGTTTCAAGTCTAACCTTCAAGCAATGTCCAGCTGCTTGACTATAATCACCATAACAAACTTCTGTCTGGTGAAGTGGCAGCAGCACTACTCCTCTGATTCTAGCCTTCAAAAATTTTTGCTTGTATTACAGAAACAGCTTAACTGAGCTCTTTGTCTTATTACCCCTGAATCCATTCTCCACACTAGTTGCCCGATCTTGAGTAAGTTCTTTCCTCTTTTGGATCCTCAGTTCCCTTGACCTGAATGGGGGCTAGACTAAACAGTCTCCTCCCATTTCCCCACCCTTCTCCCCAGGGGGCTAACCACCTCCTCTCTTAGCCCCTCTTTCCATCAACCTTCTTGCTTCCCTACCCTTTGACTTCCCTTCCCTCACTTGAACTCCTGTGTCTCTTTTCCCTTTTAATACTGTGTTCAGATGCTTGACACTCCCTAATCAGGTCTCTTATGTGTGTGTGTTTGGAGCAGGGGGTGTGTTGGCATGGGATGTGGGGAATGACACACAGGGGGTTTCCACTTTCCAGGATGGACAATGAAAGTTGGAGTTTTCAATCAATTTCTCCTCCCGCTTAAGGCACTCAGCCTAGTTCCAGGCCCCTGTGAGCTCTAGAATATGAATGAGGGAATCAGTGAGTTCCTTGAACTCCTGGGAGAAAAGGGCCATGACAATGTCAAGGAATGTGATTGATGCCATTGCTACCCATGCTGCTGAGGCTTTCTGGGGAGTGCTGCTCTTCCTTGGGTCAACTGCTCAGCTCCAGAAAATGGTCTGGGCAGGGAACTCTGTTTTCCCTAGCACATATCAATGGATTTTGACAGCACCGAGAGAAGCTGAGGCACATTGATGCATGGACCCTGTTGAGCTGGGAAAGCAGAGTAGAGAATAGGACTGCTGATTCCTGAGAGCAAATGCAAGGCCAGTCTTTATGCAACCCTGCTAGACTCATCTATTGTCCTAGGAAGTCTACTTCCTTTGTTATCCTTTTATAATGTCAGAGTGGGAAAGGACCTTGGAAGCCCAGGAGTTCAGCCCTTTCTTGTTACAGAAGGGGAAACTCAAGCCCAGAGAGGGGAAGGGACATACCCAAGGCTACACAGTGATCAAAGAGTGAGTTAATGGCAAAGCTATGACTAAAATCCAGGTGTCCCGACCATCCCTCTCAAATATCCTTTTCACTGCCCCAAGCTGGCTCATCATCCCTGAGGTATGTGTTACCCTACCTCACAAAGAATACTCAGACCATGCCTCCGCACAATTACCAGTGGATAGTAGAAAAAAGAACTATGGCCCGTCACTTTCAAACTAAAGCTCAGACTTGACTAGATGACTGTTACAGTCTAGAACACCTCTATCCTGGGATTCTGTGACCTTGACAAGAAGCAGAAAGGGTGCTGGCAGACATATCTCAAAGGAGTGGACTGGGGGTGCATCTAACCTGGGGGAATTATCAGACAGTGAATCAGGTATCAGTGAATGTGTTGTGGGGGCTATAGGATCAGGATTTGAAGAAAGTGGAGACTGGGATTTGTAGGAAGCAAAGTGAATAGAGACAGATATGGGAAAAAGGAGCCCAATTCTGATAAAAATGAGGATTGAGCAAGGATGGGGTTGAAATATAATGGGAAAAGTGATATAGAATCCTACAGAAGAGAATCGATGAAGTGTTGGAGAAGCTGAGGCAGTTTAGCCAAGAGAAAAGAAGTTTCAGGGGGATATGGGATCTTCAGACTTCTGAGGAGTTAGGGACAGCAGGGGATTTGTGTTGTCTCAGGGAGCAGAGCTGAGATCCATAGGCGGAGCCACAGAAGAGTTCAAATACACACGGGAAGAACTTTCTGAGAGTCAGAGCCGTCTTGAGTAGGAACGGAGAGTTTTGACAGGTAGTGAGCTCTCCATTAGTGGAAAGTTGCAGTCAGGGCTGTAAGCCTCTTTCCAGGGTGCGGCCTAGGGCCCAGCCCTACTTGGGGGTGGGGCCGAATGGCCCGGATGCTGAGGGCCAGGGGCCGTGAAGGGGGTGGGAGAGGGGCAGGGAGGCCCAGGTGAGGGGTGAGAGCCCCCACCGGGGCGCCCAGGCCCAGCCTGGCCCCCGAGTAGCTGGTGTGGCCAGGCAGGGCAGGGCTGGGCTGGGCGGGGCGAGGCCCGCGGCCGGCTAGAAGGCGGGCGCGAGGGCGGGGAGCGGTGCGGAAGCCGGGCCACATAAAGGAGCGGGCGGTGCGACGGGGGCGGCTCTTTCCTGGGTGGGGTTTGTGAAGTCGTGGCCCGTTAGCAGGAAGCGGAGCAGTCGCCCCAACGCTGGCGAGAGACCCAGTCCGAGACCCCAGTCCCCGGAGTCCGAGCCGTGTGTACTGCGTTCTCAGCGCCGTCCGACAGCTCCCAGCCAAACTTCACCAACTCCGCCGCCTTTTCCGCCACCATGCCCAAGACGGTGAGTGCCGGGGATGGGCGCTTCCGACCCCGGGGGCTCTTGCGGACCCTCATAGCCCCTCGCCGATGGCCAGGAACTTGGGCAGCCGCGCGTCCGCTCGCGATGCCGCGCCTTCCGCCGAGGCCAGGCGTGGGGAGGGGCGGCAGTGGAGCCCGGGTCTGGCGCGTCCTCGCGGGTAAAGGGGTCCAGGGATAGAAGTGTGGGCCGGGCGGTCCGATTTCTTTCTCAGATTCTAGTTCCTTGTGTTTGGATTGCCACAGTAGGGAAGGCTTCCTTGGGGGCCCAAGGTCTCCTTTTACCCCTGACGGGCCCTGGGCGCAGGGGAGAGGACTCTGGTTCGGAGGAGGACACTTACCCCAGTCCAGGAATTGGCGCTTTTATGGGGCGAGGCTGCCACTGACCAGGAGGGGCCATGGGAACCGAGAAGCAAGGAGGAGGGTGGGAGCTGCTCAGGGCGGATCCCGTAACCCCACTCACCTTTCCCACAGCCTCCCCAGGCGGCTTCAGCTGTTTCCCACTAGGAGGGGAGGAGAGAGTTGTGGACAGACTCATCGAGGCCGCTTGCTCTTAACCGGGAGCGCTAACACTTCACTAGGCACCAGTCTGAAGGGAGGCAGGAAGAATTTGAGAGCGGGGCGGGCTGGACGCGCGCGGTTGGGGGCGGCTGGACGCGCGCGGTGGGGTGCGGGTCGGGGAGAAGAAGACTGGTTTCTTCCTCTTCTCCACTCACCAAATCCCTGCCTTTCCCATTACTTACTGGCTCTCTATTTCCTCCTATTCACTCCGTACTATTCTGTGAGGTGTGGACTCTCCTGTGGGGCCACACCTTTCTAGGGTGGTGGTAGCTTCTAAGGATCTGGTCTCCACCCTACTGGCTGTTTTGAGAAGAGAAGAAGCCTCCTGGGAGTGGGACCTAGGGGGGGCCGGATGCCCAGGAGGGAGGGGGGAGGGGTGTGCCTGAATAATGAGCCCTGCTTGCTTTTGTGCAAGTCATGCCAAATGGCTGCTGAGGCTCTTCCCAGGAAAGCTGGGTGACCGCCCTGGCTTGAGTCCCTTAGGCCAGGCAACTTGTTGCACTGGCTTAGGCTATGCAGTTATCCCAGACCTCTCTCCCTAGGACTGCCTGAGCCTTGTAGAGATGAGATAGTGACTAGTAGCCTTGAGAAGGACTGAGGGTCCCTGAAAGAGAGGAGTGGGGGGCCCAGTTTGGTGTGTGCTGAGCTTTAGTTGCCACGTTGCTGTGTTCCAGCCTTACTGCGAAGTCATTGTTGCCTTTCCAGAACCTGTCCTTCAAAAACACCAAGTTTTCAACAAGTGTGTACTTCTACCATCTCTCTCTTTTCAGTTGCTAATGGTTTTATGACATGGGGGCTTTTCCACACACTCCCCTCCACCGCCCCACATACACACAAAGTGAGACAGAATCGTTTTGAAAAGCAGGGAGGGCAGTCTCTGCTATCACAGAGGATTATAAAAATCCTTCCAGGAGCCTCTCTTTGGCTTTATCTCTCTGTGGTTGACTCTTTGACTCCTCTTCAGATGTGGCTTTGCCTAAATAGGTGGGTGGATCTCTGGGAATAGACTGTGCCCCACAACCGCTTTTCTTTAGTGACATGTCTCCTGTTCAATCCTGAGATATCTGTCATTTACGTGCAACTTAATGGGCCTGGAAATTATTTCAAAGTTATCTAAACCATCCTATCTCAGTCAGAAGTGGCAAAGAAGACAGCATGGTGATCTTTTTCCTGCTGTGGAGAGATTGGAGTATGAGCTGTTTGAGGTCAGGCCTAGGGTACTGAAAGTACCTGAATACTGAAAGTAGTTTTATGCAGATTGACTGAAACTTGAATCATGTTGGAAGGAGAGGGCTGAATTTTGATAGACTGGCAGATTTGGAGAATTTCCTATGCTGTTTGGCTCGAGGAATTGTGGTGCTCCAAGGACAATGGTGCTTCAAGGACAAAGGACGACCCTGCCTGAAAAAGTTTCAGTGTTACACCCCCTACCTGACTCTTAATATCCCTCCCCACCATGTTGCAATGGTTATGAAATTCCTGAGCCCACCTGGGCGACGCCCACCTGGGCAATGGGACCTGTCCCAAGTAAGGAATGGTCAACTTTTAGGAGAAACAACTATATCATGCCTGTTAAGACCATAGAATCTTAACCTGAAAGGGATCTCAAGACACTATCTAGTATCTCTCTCTCTCTCAACTAATGAGGATATTTAGGCCTAACAGGAAAGGACTTACCACCTGAGGGCACATGGTGACAGAACCAAGATTGGGGTCTGTGCTTTTTGATGCTCATTCCATTGACCCTGTATTCTCACTCAGTGAAGGATTTTTGAAGTTGAGCCCCCTCTCTTGCTCAAAGCAAATTGGCCCCTATTCTCAGGACTTCTGGTCCTCAGATAAAAGGAAGTGGATGATTTGGGCAAAGTAACCAAGGTTGGCATTTGTGTGGTCTCCTGGTGAGAGTTTGAGGTGTCACAAAGTGCCTCATGTTACTTTTCTCATTCCTTATCCCAATGCTGAGGCATCCAGGGGCACACTATAGTTCACTGCATACCAGCTAGTAACTTTAATGAAGAGAAAAAATTCCTTATTCTCTATTCCTTCTTCACTAGTGTGCTTTAGGCTATTTCTGGAGTATGACAGATAGGGAAGGTAGTGGAAAAATCAAATCCATTCATTCATATGTCTACGGTCCGTCTAGGGTTAGTTTCACTTTTACAGCCAATTTTCTCCCTTAGTCACCCAGCTACCTTTAAATCTGTTAAAACATGCCCCTCTACATGCCCGTCCCCCCAACCAGTTCTTGGATTCTGTGCTTCTACTTGTCAGTTTCCTGAGTCTGCTTTAGTAGCCAGAATGAAGAAGTTTATTAACTACTGTCTATACTTTGTGATGATGATAAGACAGTTGTAAAAAAAAAAAAAAAAAAAAAAAGGTTTTTTCCCCTCCCTACCCTCTTTAACTTTTTTAGATCACAAAGTCTTTGGGACTCTTGGATTCCCTGAAAAGTGATTGTTTTGAATTTTCAAGGTGTTCTTGAGTTTTTGGTTTACTAGAGTCGAAAAGGCTCTTCACAGTTGTCAAGTCCAATTGTTCTCATTGTATAGATGGCAAAACTGAGACCCACAGATAGGAGGGACTGACCTAGAATGATGCAGCAAGTCAGTAGTGAAGCTAGGATTTGAATCTGGGACTTAGTTAGAGGATCAGTCTTCGTAAAACCTCTTCAGTTTGCTGAGTTTTTAGCTCTAGCTCAACAGGTCAGGGGAAAGGTGATCAAATGGTCATTGATGGGACCATCCATGTGAGCAGATGTAAGGAGTCCAGCTCCTTGAAGTATTTGAAGGCTTCTGGGTCTGCATTCAGCTAAACTTTAACAGGGGCTGTGTGGACTGTTTATTCTCCTGCCATTCCTAGCAATACTTGAGCCACTCGAGTGGCACTAAAGTGGTACTTGCTGAATAGGAGGCAGAATATCAGTCTCTTAACCTTCCCTGCCTGTAGACTTCAGAGGTGGACAAAGGATCAGGAATGGAGGTTATGTGAGAGAGACTACTCTTTGGATCCTGCATTTGTCCACTTCTTCGGTTCTCCAGTTCACTTGGCCCTCTGTGAAAGTTTAGATGATAGAGCAGGAACCATCTTGGGGATTTCCTTTAGGCTTCTCCTTGAATAGCTCTCTGGGAAGAGAGGGGCTAGTGTGGCAAGAGAGCCTTTGTGGGACCCTCGAAGGTACCAACTAATCTATACTCTATATAAGGCTTGGAGAAGAGAAGGTTGCTCTATGAGTGGGTGACAGAGATGGTATTGATCACAAGTCTGCTAACTCTTCATTATTATCTAGCTGCCTGTAACAATAGTTTGTTTTAAGGGTGTTCTTTTTTTTTTAACTTTAAAAAAATTTTATTTACTTTTGGCTGCGTTGAGTCTTCGTTGCTGCATGCAGGCTTTCTCTAGTTGTGGCAAGTGGGGACAATTCTTCGTTGCCGTGTGCATGCTTCTCATTGTGGGGTCTTCTCTTGTTGCAGAGCACAGGCTCTAGGCTCACGGGCTTTAGTAGTTGTGGTGTGTGGGCCCAGTAGTTGTGGCTCACGGGCTCTAGAGTGCAGGCTCAGTAGTTGTGGCCCATGGGCTTAGTTGCTTCGCGGCATGTGGGATCTTCCCGGACCAGGGATGGAAGCCGTGTCCCCTGCATTGGCAGGCGGACTACCAACCACTGTGCCACCAGGGAAGCCCTTGAGGGTGTTCTTCTTACTTTTCTCTTTCTTCCTTCTCTCAGGAGATTGCTTTACTGAATGGTGGAGCTGGAAGGGACATTTAGAGGTCATCTGGTCTATTTCCCTGACTCCAATTACAATTCTGTCTAGAGGGATGAGATGAGTTGACAGCTACATTTATTCTGAAATCTTTTCTAACAGTGTTACTTGGCATCAGGATATCTAGGTCTCTTTGTAGCTTCCTGGGAGTCCCCGTCACTGGAATTTCAAAACTCAAGGTCCCCAGAAGGGAGAATATCTGGCTACCAACACTACTAGGATTGGGTCTTTCATGGCTAGAGTTGCTGAAAATTGGCATCATTACAGGTTGGGAACAGTCTGTTTCTGATCTTTCAAAGATAGAACTGAATTTATCATGTATATCTTTCCTAACTCATGATATTTTCTCCCTGCTACCTCACTCTACTCTTCTTCCCCCGAAGAAAAAACAGTACAAAGGTGATCTCTTTTGGGGAAGTCTGTTGGTCAAGTGAAGGAGGTGGTCTTGTCAATGACTGACTGGTTTTGCTGTTCATCCCTCCTCGTATTTTTTTTTTTAAAGGAAGACTATTTTTTTTTGCTGTACGCGGGCCTCTCACTGCTGTGGCCTCTCCTGCTGCGGAGCACAGGCTCTGGATGCGCAGGCTCAGCCGCTCCGCGGCATGTGGGACCCTCCCAGACCGGGGCACGAACCCTTGTCCCCCGCATCGGCAGGCAGACTCCCAACCACTGCGCCACCAGGGAAGCCCCCCTCCTCCTATTTAATGCTTGATAGAGCTGAAAAACTTTTCAATTCCAGGTTCTGATTTGTGGTGCAGGAGCAGTCACTTGGAGGGTTAGCTCAGGACTCCACTGATTTGGTAGGTGGGTGTTGGGAAATGGCAGGTAACACTGACCTGATAATTTTTCTTCTTCTCTTTCCATGTAAGAAGAACATCTTCCCTGTCCTCAGTAAAGTGATCTAAATGAAGTGGGCCTTTAGGCAAGGTCTTTCTTCAGGCCCTCAGTCTCTCCAGCTTGTCATAAGAGAACTGTACTAGTAATAGATACATTCTAGGGACCCTTCCAGTACTGATGTTCTTGAAAGCCTTGATGGTACAGCCTCAAGCCTCCCATTGGTACGTCTATTCCTTCAGACATCCTTTCCTTAACATTTGAGTGCCTTCTTTGTACCAGGCAGTGTGCTAGGCTATGCTGAGAATACAGAGTTCAACAGCACTTGCTAAAATGGATCTTCTTGTCTCCCTACACCTCTGGAGTGCTGTTTCTTCCTGGGTACTGGGTTCAGAATAGAGAGTTTCTAGCTTGGGAATTGGTTTGTCTCATTAGTAGCTCTGACACGAACACTGGCATGAGTATTCTTGGCCGTTTCCTCTTGAGGCTATGGACTATGGCCTATGTCTGAGGAACAAGAAGGAAACTAACTGAGACTATATTGTGAAGGCTGTGGGTTAACTGAAGAGCCTCAGACAAACACTCAGAAAACCTCCTGGGTTTCCCCCCATTTCTTCTCCTTGCCTGTCGCTGAGAGGCCAGGAAGCTACTGAGTTATATTTCAAGTTTACTTTTTAACCTGTGTGGTAGTTAGATATACTGGTAGACAGTGAGGAGCTGGTGGGCATAAACCGACCTCCTAAGGTATCTATCACCAATGAGCTGAAGGCTGACTGTTGTGGGGTGCAGCATTTCAAATGCATCTGTATTTACGATTACCAAGAGCTTCCTTAGCCTTAAGCTTCCCTTTTAGCTGATTGTTCTGAGTGGTCTGGGTTTCTCACAGGAGTGTTTTGAATCACAGAGCAAAGGAGCTGGCCTTAAACTTTGTAGTTTAAGTTTAGTTTATATTTTAGATGGGGATACCAAAGCCCAAGAAACAGAAGTGATTTGAATGAACTGGTAATAAAGCTATGACTAAAATCCAACTTGCCTGGTCCCAGATTAGGGGAGGAATTTTGAATGCCTGCCTTTTAAATGGCACTTGATGCAGTGTGCTCAGTGTTTTCGCCCTTTGTGCTGTGGGTGACTTGACCATAGTGTTAAAATGGTCCTGGGAAGAGCAGTGGTTCTGAGTATGTAGAGCTCATCTCAAAGGTTACTTTGTATGGAGATAATTGAGATGGTTCAGGCTCTGACCTTGCTTTTGGGATTCTTTGTAGCACTTCCCAGGAAGGTAAGTGTTTTGCTTTGGCTGTAAAGTGTGGTGGAAAGTAGATATGTGCACTGAAGGGAGGTAAGGAGAGGAGACTAGCTATGTTTTCCTGCTTGAGGCTAGACTTCACAGTTTTAAGAGTCTTTACTTAAAATATATATATATATATATATATATATATATATATTTATTTATTTATTTATTTATTTATTTATTTATTGGCTGCGTCGGCTCTTAGTTGCGGCATGAGGGATCTTTTGTTGCAGCACATGAGCTTTTCGTTGCAGAGTGTGGGCTTCTCTCTAGTTGTGGCACACAGGCTCCAGAGTACGCGGGCTCAGTAGTTGCGGTGTGCGGGCTTAGTTGCCCTGCAACATGTTGCATCTTAATTCCCCAACCAGGGATCAAACACACGTTCCCTGCATTGGAAGGCGGATTTGTAACCACTGGACCACCAGGGACATCCCAGTAAGAGTCTTTATTGAGTAGAGTTATTTCTTTCCCATATTCATACCTGGAAAGGTTAGCCAGCTTGTTCAGGATCACATGAAGTTGGTAACAGGTTTTTTTTTTTTTTATGATAGCTATGATTATCCTTACCAATTAATTAATTAATTAATTTATGGTTGTGTTGGGTCTTTGTTGCTGCGCACGGGCTTTCTCTAGTTGCGGCGAGCGGGGACTACTCTTCATTGCGGTGCACGGGCTTCTCATTGCGGTGGCTTCTCTTGTTGTGGAGCACAGGCTCTAGGCACATGGGCTTCGTTAGTTGTGGCACGCATGCTCAGTAGTTGTGGCTCATGGGCTCTAGAGTGCAGGCTCAGTAGTTGTGGTGCACGGGCTTAGTTGCTCCACGGCATGTGGGATCTTTCCGGACCAGGGCTCGAACCCGTGTGCCCTGCATTGGCAGGTGGATTCTTAACCACTGTACCACCAGGGAAGTCCCTTGGTAACAGTTTTGAAAGGAGAACTTGGCTTTCCTGATTCCCAAGTTAGTGATCTCTCACTGGACTTGCCTGACTTGGAAGGATGATTCTTTTCATCCATGGGACACAGACGTCCAGAGAATTGGCTCTGTGGTGATTACATTAACAATATGGCCCCAGTGGAGTTCCCCTAAATAGCTTCTGCTGTAGCAAGTTTCAGTCAGTGGGTGACTCACTTCTTCTGGGGCCTCAAAATGACTTTTTTCTCTTCCTGCCTGCCCCTCACCCAAGTTCCCCACTTTCTCTTTGCCATTTAAAATTTTGAGCTCTGACCTCTTTGTATTCTGACTCAGTGCTCCAGCTTGTCTTGTTCCTTGAGTTAGGTGAATATTATGGTACTTTATTCCACTTTGGCGACACTGTTTTCTGCTTTGCAACCATTTGAATACAGACTGGAGTGTCCTGGCCTCAACCCTCACTACTCATCTTTAGGTTTTGTAGGCCAAGGCTGATGAAGGTAGCTAGCCCAAAAAAGGACTTTTTAGGCCTTTATAGAAAGGGAACATAGAGTACTGGTGAAAAGCACAAACTCTAGAACCAGACTGCTTGGATTAAAATCCCAGCTCTGTGACCAACTAGTTTTGTAGCCTTGGGCAAGTTACTTAACTTATGTGCTTCATTTTCCTCAACTATAAAGTGAAGATAATGGTAGTACCTATCTCGTAGGGTTGTTGTAAGGATTAAACAGGGCAATTCCTATAAAGTGCTTAGAACTGTGCCTAGCATCTATCTAATCAGTGCTATGCAAATGTTAGTTATTATTATTTATGGAACTACTATGTGTCCAACCCTGTGCTAGGTAGGATGGTAAGAATGAAGGCAGGCAGCTGCATTCTCACTGTTATTTGAGTGGTTACTAGGTACTATTTACTATAAGGGATACAAATAAATGAATGGAGGATACAATTGCTGCCTTCATAGATCTCCTATTTAACTGGAGATTTAGGGCTAACTCACTTAAAAACAGCTTGACAAAAGTGTGTACCTGACATTTTCTATAGATTTTGAGAAGAAGGGAGTTTATTGGGACATGAACAGGGCCTTAGAGGATGTGTACACTTGGGGGCATTGGCTTTTCTGGGTGGGACAGTGATGTAGTTTTGGTATGTGGGTGTAAACCAAGTGGCCCTATGCCAGTGTTCTCTTGAAAATGAGTTTGTCTGAAATGAAGGAAGGCTTGATGTGCTGATTGTTTGAAGGGATTGTGGATTGTACAAGCCACAGAGTACATGTCAGCATAGAGCAAGTTGCTTTTTATAGGGTCAGTTGGAGCCAACAGTCCTGTCTCAACTGGCAAACCCCTTCTGAAGGGATCTGTTGGGGGAGACTCTACCTTGGGTTTTCCAAAATCCAGTGAATTAACTAAAACAAATTTTGTTGTCTTTGTTGCCCAAGTGGGTATGTGAGCAGCTGCTTCCCTCATGTTTCCATGTGAGCTAAACCAAGGAATAGAGCTTAGTTATTACTCTCTTTAGGTCAGCAGCCTAAAACCAGCTTTTAGTTCTCTCAGTGGCTTTGCTGTGACATAGGTATTTGAGAAAGGATGTAAATGAGGGGAGGATTTCTTTGTGTGTGATTGTGATAGGTTGAAGAGTGTGGAATTTTCTGGCCAGGACCCAGCTGGAGCATCTGGGCCTTAAACTTGAAGAAAGAACTTTTGGGTAACTTTCAAAGCACAGCTCTTCGGCTGTGCCTGATGACAGAACCAGATTTGATGCTCCTTTCAGTGGGCTTGTTGTGGCATAAGGTAAGTGTTGAGTTAGCTCCTAGGCCACTGGTATGGTGACCTACCACTGTGTTTGCTTAGTAGTAATGCTTTGCCAGGTAACTCCTGTGATAGGTGACTTCAAAGGTTGAAGTTTCTTCCTGTCCCTGGGGACCCTTCTATGTGGGAATTGGTTAGATATTTTGTGTGGGCAGGGTATTAATCTGGGTCTAATGAGAGAAAAGTTGAGATGTGGGCATTTGGTCATACGTAACAAAGTATAATCCTGAGAAATCCTTTCCTGGATATTTATTTGGCAGATAAGAGGGGGAATAAGGCATATCTATCGGGCTTGGTCAGCATTTCCATCCCTATCTTTAGTCCTGGCCTCCCTTAAATACCTGGAAAGGTCAAGGCTCGTTTTTCTCCACTGAAGTATATTTAGATAAGGTTCCTGATCTTACTGTTTTGGTCTAATCTGCCCCTCACCCCTCCCACACCCCTGTCCTTTTTCAGAAATCTCAGCCTGAAGGTTAGATGAAGTATACCAAGAGTATTCCTGTATACCTGTTGTATACCTGTTGTAATCTTTAACTGGGGTTGACTAAACTGTGGTATGCAGTTGGAGGGTGGGGGTCAAGGTAATAGCCAATTTGGTTGTCTTCAGTTAAGGTGTACAAACCTTTGCTATCTTCAAGGGTTTTAAGTGAGCCAAACGGCTCTCCAATTATCCTTGCAGATATTCCTGGGAGATTGACTAACCCATAGAAGTTCCCTTGTTGAGAGCAAAAGTCACTTACTGTTTTATGTTTGAATTTTTCTTTTCTCTGACTTGAAAATATCGACAATATCAGAAATATATAACTGGAGTAGAGCCCTTTTCCTCAGGTTCCTTACTCTTCTTGGCACCTGGGCCTTGGCCAATCTAGCATATGCTTGGTGAGGACATCTGCCACTTTGCTTCAGGGTTATACTACACCTCTCTGCTGGTACTTGGAGAGGTGCTCCAGCAGGACCTGAAGAGGGCCTGGGGAAAATTTAGCCTTAGTTGCCTTTCTTTCTACCATAGCCTGGGCATTTTCCTAAGGTTGGGAGTTTGCCGCCTGGCCTTAGGCCAGTTGCCAGAGGAAACCAATGACTAAAGGCTTCCTCCCTGCGACGTCAGCTTCTGGAACCTTTCCTGATGATTCCTTACCAGTCAAGTATGCCTTATTTGGCTATATTTTCCCCCCTCAAATGCCTTTGCCACCTCAACTAGTGCCTTGTTCTTCTTTGGTACAGGGAACACCTTCCTCATGTTTATAGAGTGCCATCTGCAGACTTTTATTTTCTCCTTCTTTAGGTTTTGTTTGGAGCAGGAGGTGAGGCTCTTTGTTGGGGCCAGGGTGGGGGCCAGTGAGAAAGGAGAGAGGAAGATGGGAGAGCTTTGGAATGACTGTGATTTCTCCACCCTGCTTTCTTATCTCTCATTGCCCTCCTTACTCTGCCTGGTCACCTCCCTCTAGCTTCTTACTTAGATCTCTGATAGCCTAAGAGTAGTCTTGCTCAGCCTGGAAAGGCTGAGTGTGGGGGGTGGGGTGGGGCGCGGTTGGACTCTCAGCATCTGAAACTACTCCTTTGGAGTAAGTAAAGCCTTCCAGTTGCTGAGTTCTTTACGTGTGCCTTTCGTTTGCCTAGGCTTCTCAGTTGACTTTCCTGAGTGGGCTGCGTCCAGCGTCCCTCTGCCTCTTATCTCCAGTCCTGAGCTGTCTAGCCCTAGCTTAGAAGAGCTCAGCTTTTGACACAGCTTGGAGCACTTGTCTGGAATTTTTTTTAAAAATGCTTTTGAGTAGAAATGGTACAACAAAAAGAATAACAGACCGAATCAGGATATTTGGTTTTTAGTCTCTGCCTGTGTGACCTTGGGCAAGTCACTTTTATGGGCCTTAGTTTTCATATCTGTAAAATGAGAACATTGGCTTTTTCTGACATTCTGATTATTTGTGCCCAGTCTTTAAGAAGATAGTAAGAGGTTCTTGGAAAGAATGTAACAGAACAGAGAACAGTGACTATTTGGAGAAGTTGCTCTTTCCTCTTTAGAATGGTACTGGGAGTGTCATTTCCCCCCCAGCTATCAAAGTGTAAGTAGTCCTCTCTATTTCAGTGAGTTCTCCTTAGGCGTATTAGATCCACCTACCACAGAGCTTGCCATGGGTATCCTGGCTTGGAGAGACAACTGTTAACTGGGTGCCTTGGGGGTGGGGCCTTGGAGTTCAGCCTGCAGAGTACAGTTGCTGGCTATTTTGGGTCATTGGTGACTTCAGGAAGAATAGAAGACCCTTGAATTGGTCATTGTTCCAGTAGGCAAGGAGAAGACGAAGAAACAAACCAAAACTGAAATGCAAATGAGATTTGACTTCCTCTACTCCCTTCCCCCACAACATCCCTCTCCTTAGGGTTATGAAATTGCTTTTGGCTGAGTCTTAAATTGCTAAGCTCCCCTTCCCCTTCCTCTGTCAGCCACCGGTGCCTTTGTTGCCCTTGGATTGGGAGAGCTAGGTGATGTGGTCTTGGGTGGAGTGAAGGGGAGAAATTTCTAGTGAGGGAGATTGCCATAGGCCTAGTGTTCAGCCTTCAACTTATCCTGCATTTTGTGAATATGGCTTCCTGTGGTGTTAGACCTGTAGATGAAAGGGGAGGGATTTCTGAATTTCCCATGAGGGAGTGATAGGCTGATGAGGCATAAGCTAGTTCCTGGAGATGGTGTGCCCTTGGCTGGATCTGTTTTCACCCTTCTTCTTCCTCACTGACATTTTGTACAAGGATCCTGGGCTGTATATCAACCACCTAGGAGTTGGCCATGAACATGATCTTCACCTGCCCTGAGCCTCCTCGACTGAGGGCAAGATAGAAGTCTTCTTGGCGTCTGTCTTCTTTCCTTTGGGAATAAGTTCTTAGGGCAGTTTAATCAGAGAAGACTTAGTTGGGTAAAGCTGGACAATGCTTTTGGGTGGAAGATTCTTCTCCAGCATTGAGCTGGAACGGCCTCTGGACCATGCAGGAACTTGCTGCTTGGAGTAGCCACCTTGCTGGCAGCCTTTCCTTTCTAGGGGCCTCACATGTGTTGTTAAGGATTCCAGTCACAGTTGGTAGATTAGAAATGCCGTTGGTGAGGGAGAGTAGGGAAACCGGTAGAGGAGAGAGAAGAGGAGAAGGAAAGAGGAGTCAAATAGAAGAAGAGTAGTTATTTTTATACTTCTCCTTTTTATAAAACCCAACATGGCATATGACAGAGTTTAGCAAATAGAGGGAGACATCTTCCATAAGTCCACCATTTTAACATAGCAGTTATTGTTTATGTGTATTTCTCATCACATCTCATATATGTACCTTAGTTTTCCATGGTATAATCGTATTGTACATAAAAAAATCTTACTTCTTTATCCCTATTTAACACATCACTAAAAACTTAGGTAAATGCTATTTAGTTTTTAAAAATGAGCATTTTAATGCCTTTACAAAATTCCATCCAATGACTATGTCATAATTTACTGACCATTCCCCTTTTGCCGGTCATTTAGATTACTCCCAGCATTTGCCAGTATTTATAACACTGCAGTGAATGGGAACAAGAGAAAATCTAAACCCCTTAGCATGGTATATGTGGAGAGCCCTTTGATACCAGGCTCCATCCTAGCTCTCTCTCCAGACTCAGGTCCCACTTGGCCCCACATGTACGCTATGCTGTAGCTTTGTGGGATTAAGTTTCCCCAAGTAAGCCATACCTCTTATATCTTTCACCTTTAGCATATGTTTTTTCTTTCAACTTGAAATGTCAAGTGTCTCTTCCTCCCCTCCCCTCACTCCATGACACCTCCACTGGATACTTTCTTTAATACTCCCAGGTAGTATTAGTTGTACTATCTTCTGTGTGTGCACTGTACCTTGTAAGAATTTGTTATGATACTTACACCATGTGGTATTGAAGCCACCTGGGCTCCCATGCTTTCTCCTTTAGTAAACTTGTGGATTTGAAAGTTTCTAACTCCTCCTGCTTCAAGAAGGGGCTGTTGTTCAGGTGGAGATGGTTAGGGATGGGCAGGCCTTTGAAGAGTGCATAGTCAATGACAGACATGGAGAAGGGGAAGCAGCAGTAATGTATGCAAGGGATCCAACAGTGTTGAATGAGCACCTGGTAGGACATACTAGGTACTGATAATAGAGAAAATACACATTGGAGAAGGGAAGATGCATTAGCACCTATAGGGAGGAGAGCCCTGAGAGAGAGTCTTGCTGGCCTTGACACACCAGAGTAGACTTCTCAAACCATTCCAGATCTCGATTTACCATCTGTAAAATGGAAAGGGTAATAGCACCCTACTTCTTAGGGTTATGGTGAAGATTCGGGCACTAATGCACCTGGAAGTGCTCTGTGAGGTGTGGGGCACAGGGGAGGGAGGGTAGGTCCATGACACCCCATAATTTTTGTTCCAGTTGGCCTTTTAAAGTTCTGCTCTATGTGTGTTGCTCATCAAGCTTCTGAGCCCATAACGTCAGATGCTAGAGTTTCCCCAAGCAAGCATTCCCATAGGTGTCCCACAACCTAATGCTTTTAGTGGGAGGTATGCAGGGAAGTCCCTATCTCCCCACTTACCTGGGCAGCATGGCTCCAACTGGCCCCAGTACAGCCCTACTAAAAAAATGGCCACAAGTGGCTGGGGAGGGAGGTACCACCTTCTTTTCAGCTCTTTAGCAACAAATGAGTGGTACTAGAGTAGAGGGTTTCCTAACGTCTCTTCAGCTGGAGGTGGAAGTATTTATAGAAGCTTCAGTGAAACTGGGCACCTTTCAGGCCTTCTGGCCTCAAACCAGCCATGTGCTGTTAGAAGGACAGGACTCTGTGTCTGTCACTGACTATATGCTCTTCAAAGGCCTGCCCATCCCACCTGTCTTGGGCAAATAGCTCATGGGGAACATTCAAGGTCTTTGGATAGAGATTCTCCTCCATCTAGTGTGACTTTTATTTTCTCCACATACTACCCATGGCTTCTTGCTGCTGTCCTGGCCATTTGAAAACCCAGAATCCACCCCAGAATTTTATGTTTTATAAAGGAAGCAAATTACCTCAATCTATGGAAGATCTTTGTCAACTATAAAAGACAACAAGGTGAAGAGACTTGCTCAAGGTCATGTAGAGAGTCAGGGGCAGAAGCAAGTCTTTAAGCCAAGACTCTCAGGAGTGTGTTGTTTTCATTCTATCAGCTTAGCCCACTGAGAATGTAAGCTTCTTGAGAACAGGGACAGTTTCCCATTTTATCCCCAGTACCTACAACAGTGCTTGGCATAGAGGAGGTGCTCAACAAATATTTGTTGAATAAATACATTAATAGCTACTATTGTCAAGTTGGAATTGTCTTGCACAGACTCCTTTGGCTAGGTCTACTAGAAAGCCAAACAACAATTTCAGGGGCCCACTGGAAATTACCTAATGTGGACCCAGCTGGGCCCGGCAGAGTGGAGCTAAGTAGTGCCCAGAAATGGAGAGGAGTTTTCCCTCTTGTGCACCTTGAAGAACCTGTTTACCTGTGTGTGTGACCAGCTTGTTCATAGCTAATTTCCATTCCCTTTTCCCATGTCTTCACACAATGCAGTAGTGTTCACACCAAGG
Source organism: Lipotes vexillifer (assembly GCF_000442215.2). NCBI lineage: Eukaryota > Metazoa > Chordata > Mammalia > Artiodactyla > Lipotidae > Lipotes > Lipotes vexillifer. Next base: position 305,843 of record NW_006772766.1, on the reverse strand, counting down.
GAGAATATTCAAATCAAAGTTTTTAGTGCATTTTAACAGGTAGCCATGCAAGCATTTCTATCTGCGTTTGTGAAGCAACCCAGAGTTTGGCCCTAGAGTACAAAGTTGAAGCATTACCCAGCTTTTAAAAATTTTTACTTTTTTTGTATGTGTGCTGCTCATTGTGGCATGGCCAGCATTGCAGGACTGCATTGTGTAATCTAATCCTGAGAGGTTTGTACTCCCAAGGTTTAAGGATTGAGTTGGCTCCTCTGCTTAGAGATGGGTAGGACCAGACACAGATGAGCAAGGACAGCAGGGAAATGCTGTAGATCATCATGTTGGGGCACCCAGCAGCCGTGTTCTGCTGTTGCTGCTGTTGTCACCACAACTGCCACCACCATCACCCAGGCTGCCTTAGGTCCCAGACTGCATATCTTTGCAGAATTCGGCCTGTTTTAGTCAAGGTAGGCTAATTTGGGGAGCAGTAGGAGGTTTTCTTCCTCCCACACATTCCCTTGAGAGAGGGGTGTGGCCAGCATTTGGAAGGTATAGGTTTAGGCTTACTAGATAGGGTTGGGTGGCCTAAAATAGCAAGAGCCTCTGAAGGTTATCTGGTCTTTAAAGGACTTTTTCCATCTGTTCTTATAGTGCTGAGCTAGACAACATACGAAGAATAGAAACAGACATAGTCTGTGCTTTTTGGTAGGGCAGACTTAAATAAAACCAGACTTTATTTATTTTATAGTTTTTGATTTGTGTTTTTTCATTGTGAAACTAATACGTATTTGCTGTGAGAAATAAAACAACACTGAAAAATACAAAATCCCCTGTTTTCTGCCCTGACTCTGTTCTCCAGAGAGAACCAACATTTATGTGACCTAGTTAGTTATATGAACTTAGACTCCTTTTTAAATGCATTTATACACATATAACTTTAAATACACACATGATACAAATCCATACTGTTCTGCAACTTGTTTTTTTAAACTTACTATATGGTGGCCATCTTTTCATATCAAATCAGATTTTAACATCTATATGGGCTCATTAATAATCAAATTATCAAGTGGGTGGAACACTTAAAAGCGTTTCACAAATGAAAAGGGCTCATATTCTTCATTGAATGGAAAATAAAGAGAACATTGTAAGGGCTTGCCTGCCTGAGAGAGAAGGCTTTCTGGAGAAGGAGGGAGTTGTGGACCCTTCTGTTGGGATGAAGGATAGGGTGATGAAAGCTGTTCCCCTTTTCAAGCTCAGTAGGCCCCACATTTAGAGATTGCTGTGATTTCACCCATGCCTAAGTGATCTGAGTGGAGTGATTGGTGGTAGGGTAAACCACTTTTCTGTGCTTAACGTGGCCCTCTCCCTCTTCTGTGGTTTCGCCAGTTTGGGGTAGTTTGATTCCAAACAGTACCTGACTGAGAACCTTGTTCCTCAGAAGACCTCTGGCTGCTATAGCTATCTGAGGTTGAGGAAAGAGGCTGTGTTTTTTGTTGGTGTGCACATGCCTTTCCAGTCTTCCCCAGAGAAGAGCAGTGAAGCTGGATTAGAATCCCCTCACCCCGTACTTACCAGGGATCTTGTCCAAGTGGCAGAAAAGTGGAATTTTGCAGAGTGCTCAGCTATAGCTGAGGCATCCTGTTGAAGAGCTGAGAAAGATAGTGTTTTTTGAAATGCAAATAAATACAGTTGACCCTTGAACAATAGGGAGGTCATAGGCTCCCCACCACCACCGTGTTCTGCCAGCTGAAATTGCATATAACTTTACAGTTGGCCTTCCATATCCCTGGTTCTACATCCGCATATTCAACCAACCAACCACAGATTCAGCCAACTGCAGATTGTGTGGTACTGTGGTACGTTTTTATTGAAAAATACTTGCTTATAAGTGGACCAGCACAGTTGAAAGCCATGTTGTTCAAGGGTCAGCTGTACACAGTATATTGAAAAAAATCTAGCCCAGTGGCCACTCCTACTCTTAGAAGCTTGCTAGCTTGAGTGTACTGATCGAAGCCAGGCCAGGCAAGGAGAAGCAGGATTACCAGAAATGCAGGCTCTCTTCTGCTCACTCATGGCATGCCCCACCCTTCTCTTGTCTTCTTAGTTCCCAGACTTTCACGGTGGGTGGAGCAGAGCTTATGCTTGCCCAGCCTTTAATCCTAGAGCCTCTGCCGCCAGAGGTTGACCTTGATTAGGCCAGGCCTACTACAGGCCACTGCAGGCATTATTCCTTCCCCTTTAGACAAACAGGAAGCTGCCTGCAAATTGAGTGATTGGAGCTTTCTGAATCCTTGTGGGGCAGGAAGAGCAAGGCTCTGAGGTCAGACTCTAAAAAGGGAAAGGGAATGACATTTTAAAGAATTCCTTGCACTACTTGAGAAGACTTGGATCCAAAGTATCTTCAGGAATTTACTGTAGGTCAGGCTTGTAGGAAGATATGTGTTTCAACACATATTAGCTGTGTGACCTTTTGGAAGTTCCTTAACCTCCCATTCTTCATTGGTAAAGTGGGGATGATAATCCTCAGTGCTGGTGGGAAACTTGGATAAGAATACATTAAAAAGCCCTTGAATGTTAGTTCTATAGAAAATCAAGCATATAGGATTCAGGTGCTCAGAGAAGCGTAAATCATATTTTCTCACCCTCTGTTGACAAAAGCAGTAAAATGTGTTCAGTGGATGAAAGGCTTTCGCCTCACCATTAAGAATGGTTATGATCCTTAAAAGGGTAAGCCTCAGTTATCAGGAAGAGTTCACTTCTGTGGAATAGATCATTTATAGACCATTTGGGACGAATGATGCATTGAAATATAATCGGCTTTCAACTATCCATAACAAAACATTCTTCTCCTAGCTATGTGTGGACTGCCTGTCCTAAGCCATATGAGCCCAGGGAATGCAAACTCCCTTGGCTCTTCTGATAGTCCAAACAAGACATAGTTAGTAACATAAATATTTCAAAAAAAAAAAAACTCGAAGTAAAGTGGTTAGATTGCTACTGCTGAGCTATCCACAGGGTATTATTCTTACATTGATGTGGATAACTGACCTTAACCAAAAGAATAATGGTGAACTTTGGCTTCTGGAGCAAGGAAAATGATGGGCTTCTACTTCACAGATCATTTATGCCCTCTGTGACCATCCCTCCAGCCTATGAACTCAGGTAGGTGTGACAAATTTATAAGACTGGGATTGGGAGAGAGGCAACCGTTCAAAGGATGGAGCTAGGAAAGACCATGTGTGAGATAGCCCTATATGGACTGTTATTCCAGGGACGATTGGAACAGTTCTCAATCCCACCCCCCCTGCTGGGATCTAGCCTTTGTCAGAAAGAGGCAAGACTGAAGAAATCTTGAAAGAACTACCAGAGACCTCTCTGGGCAAGTTCTGCTGGAACCTCTAGCTGTTGAGCAGCCCAGAAAAGGGAATTTTTTGGTTAGGAATCTGGGAGGGAGTTATAAGTTTAGGGGGTAGCTGCCTGTTGTCAAAGTAGTTCCCTGTTTAAAATGGCCCTGTCAGATATGAATTGAAGGAATCCCTTTATAGGTTGGCTGGGATTGCCCTGCAATTATTTTCCAGTGTTCCTAGCTGTACTCACCCCATGTCTGGACCAAAAAAAAAGAGTCCCCAACACAAATACTGATAATCTTTACATTTGTGATATGCATTGTAGTTGTCAAAACCCTTTTTACCACTATTATTATTATGTCATTTGATATTCATTAACTCTCTCCAGTTGGCAGGTTAGGAATTATGTTTTTCAACATCTTTATTGGAGTATAATTGCTTTACAATGGTGTAGTTTCTGATGTATAACAAAGTGTACTGGCACAAAAACAGAAAGATAGATCAATGGAATAGGATAGAAAGCCCAGAGATAAACCCATGCACATATGGTCACCTTATCTTTGATAAAGGTGGCAGGAATATACAGTGGAGAAAGGACAGCCTCTTCAATAAGTGGTGCTGGGAAAACTGGACAGGTACATGTAAAAGTATGAGATTAGATCACTCCCTAACACCATACACAAAAATAAGCTCAAAATGGATTAAAGACCTAAATGTAAGGCCAGAAACTATCAAACTCTTAGAGGAAAACATAGGCAGAACACTCTATGACATAAATCACAGCAAGATCCTTCTTGACCCATCTCCTAGAGTAATGGAGATAAAAACAAAAATAAACAAATGGGACCTAATGAAACTTCAAAGCTTTTGCACAGCAAAGGAAACCATAAACAAGATCTTACCCCTAGGTTCTTCATGACATTTTTTTCCCTTAAATTCCATATATATGTGTTAACATACCTCCAAAATTTATAAGCAGCTCATGAAGCTCAATAACAGAAAAACAAACAACCCAATCCAAAAATGGGTAGAAGACCTAAATAGACATTTCTCCAAAGAAGATATACAGACTGCCAACAAACACATGAAAGAATGCTCAACTTCATTAATTGTTAGAGAAATGCAAATGAAAGCTACAATGAGATATCATCTCACACCAGTCAGAATGGCCATCATCCAAAAATCTAGAAACAATAAATGCTGGAGAGGGTGTGGAAAAAAGGGAACCCTCTTGCACTGTTGGTGGGAATGTAAATTGATACAGCCACTGTAGCGAACAGTTTGGAGGTTCCTTAAAAAAACTACAAATAGAACTACCATATGACCCAGCAATCCCACTACTGGGCATATACCCTGAGAAAACCATAATTCAAAAAGAGTCATGTACCAAAATGTTCATTGCAGCTCTATTTACAACAGCCAGGAGATGGAAACAACCTAAGTGTCCATCATCAGATGAATGGATAAAGAAGATGTGGCACATATATACAATGGAATATTATTCAGCCATAAAAAGAAACGAAATTGAGCTATTTTTAATGAGATGGATAGACCTAGAGTCTGTCATACAGAGTGAAGTAAGTCAGAAAGAGAGAGACAAATACCATATGCTAACACATATATATGGAATTTAAGGTTGGGAATTATTAACCCCACTTTTTCATATGGGGAAACTGAGGCTCAGAGAGGTTAAGTGACTGCAGAAATCACTCAGCTAATGAATAAGGAGCACAAGAGTTCAGTGGGAAACATTAGACTTTGGTTTTAGACTTTGCATGGTGTAGGGGGTGTAGAAAGGGGAGCTGAGTGTTGTTTCATAAAGGCCTGGACTTAAACTCTAGTCATGATTAGGCCAGAGTTTTGAGACTAGAAAAGAAGTTTCAGCTTTAAACATCAGGTCCTTCCCCTGTTCTAATAGTTACTCAACATCCCTTTAGTCTCTCCTAAAATATCATGAGTGAAGAATAAAGTTTAGAGAGAATTGTAGTAGTTGGGATCTGTGTGTGGATGTCCACCTGTCATGTTTGTGTTCTGCCTGCTTGGGGCCTGGCCTGACACTTGTTTTGTAGCTGGCTTCGTATGTTACCCTTCTTGCTAATGTCAGACCACTGCCTTCAAGGCTAGTTGAGCTTTCCACCTGGTTGGGCCAATAACTTACTTGGCTTTACCTTGCTCTTGGACACATAGATGTTGCTTGTTAGGAGGTGAGAATTGTTTGGGGATTGCTTCGGCCTAGCTAATGTAGAGTCTTGTTTGGACCTTGGTGGGAGCATTAGTGGAAGAGGTACTGGGGAATTGTGGAAAGAGCACTCTTCTGGAGTTGGAGAGCTGGAGTTTAGTCTGAGCTCTGCTGCTAGCTTCCCAGGGCAATCTTGACCAGGCCCTTGCCCCTTTTGGGACCACAGTCTGTTCTACGAGGAGTTGGTTTGGCTAATCTCTGAGCGCCATTCCTGC
>NW_006772766.1:272543-300041 GCF_000442215.2 Lipotes vexillifer | reverse complement strand
ATTCCTGCTCCTCAAGTCTGTGATTTATTCAGAGATGTTACATTCCCTCAACAATGGAGGCTGGTCTGCCCCACCTTGGGTAGGGGGATTGTGGCACACATCTCAGAAATGTTCTCATTCTGTGAGATACTGGGCCAAATGGCAACTCTGCCAGCTCTGAGAGGTTGGGAGTGATCAGCTACATCTGGCCTTAGAGGAGAACCCTTCATAGAAAGGCCTTGGAAATGTTATGGAGCATAATTGGGTAGACGGTTGGGCAGGCAAGGATGGCAAGAGTCAGACCTGGCCTGAACTGGGTAAGGAAGGAAGAGGTGCTCTGGAAAGGTAGTACTTGGGCAGCCCCCCAGAAACAGGCAATAGGATGACATCATGACGTGTAGACAGTTTAGTGTAGTCTCTGGCCAGATAGTTCCTGGTCACAAGTAGTTGGTAAGCCCTCAGGAATGTGACACTGTCACTAAGCAATGTGTCACTAGAGCAGTCAAAGGCTGTGGAAGCAGGAGGAACAGCTGTCTCTTGTCACCATTCCCGTTGTGTAGAGTGTGAGGTCCTTAAAGTTGGGCCATGGAGACCAGATGTGGCAATGGAGAAACCCAGTTTGTAATGGCAGATAAGCCTGGTCTTTTAGAAGAAGGAAAAATCATAATGCTTGCTTAATGTCAAAGCATGTGAGGTTGAATTTACTAGTGCTGATGCATTTGAATTCTTTTCTTGTGGATTTGAAGCAAGGTTGGGAAAAGGGGGAAATTTGAACTCATGACCCTAGTGGCCCTAAGGGCTAGAATGAAGGTGGAGTTTAACTGTTAGGGCTGCCCTTCTTATAGTAGGGTGTTGAGTTCTGCATGGGAACAGCCTTCTGATCCATTGGGGAAGTCCAGCTTGCCTATACAGTTAGTTGGTCTTGGCCAGCTTGTGGAAGCATGTTGTAGACTCTGATTCATGTTTTGGCTTAGGGCTTTGGGCATCAGTATTTTTTAAGAGCTCCCACAGGATATTCTAATTTTGGGCCAGGTTGATAACTACATCCCTAACTGAAGCCTCTCCATGTTACATCTGAGAAAACTGAGCCTAAGAAACGGAGGCCCATGCCCATGCCAACACAGCATGAATATAGCTAAGCTGAGCTGAGATTTTGTCTAGGGCTGTTTCCACTCCATTCGTAGCTGGAAGTAAAGGTGGCCCAGACAGCTCAATTGAGCATCCTCTAAACTTGGTTATTGGGCCTGGATGAGATGGGAGTTATGCACCACTCCCCACCTCAAGTACTAGAGGAAGGGGTGAGGTTCACAGAAACTAACTGGACCCCAGGGAGGTTAGCAGCTCTCTTTAGAGCTCAAGTTCACTGGCTAGGCATGTGCATACCAGTGGTGGTGGGAGAGAAAGGATAGGACAGGATAGAAAGTGAGTAATGCTGTGGACACCAAGACATTCAGTTGGTGGGAACATTACAGGGAGCTGGTGAGTAAGAGCCCAAGGACCTGGTGACTTCATTCCTCAGTTCCATATAGAAATGCTGGGCTGGGACCCTGCCTTGTGTCCAAGGCAAGGTGCTTTGGAACTGAAGACTGCTGATTCTCCACTTCCTGCTTCAGCTGGATGGTCTTTACATCTGACTAGGTCCCAGCCCTTGCTGCTCCTGTACTTTCAGAGTACCCCAAGCTCTCTCATAAGCCCTGGCACCATATCACAGTGTGGTCTTTTATTATTTCCCACTGTTTCGTATGTGGCACCCCAATTAGAGAATAAATTCCTTTTATGATTGGAAAGAGGGCTTTGCTCCCAGTCTTCCCAGGAGCACAAGAAGGTGCTTAGTGTGGAGAACCAGGCAGTGCTAAGAGGGTATCTTGGTTTCTTTTCTCCTACCAGCCTCCAAAGGAACTTTTTATTTGAAGAGAAAGGTGACTGGGAGCTTCAGGGTGGATATAGCACACACTGCATTCTTTGGGATCCAATAATTACATCTTTTCACTTAGTAGTGATGGGGAACCCTTTGAAGTAGGGGCTTGTCATAATCTCTGTATTCTCAGTGCCCAGCACCCTGCCCCACACTTTGCAGGTGCTCAATAGCTGATGAATTGATTTGAAGTCATCTCTTCTCCTGTTCCCTCCCTTGAGTCAGGCTAGATTCCCTAGAAGCCTTCTGTCTCCTGGGGGAAGAATCTGAAAGGTAGGGAGGAGGAAAGGGCTGCATCTGAGCATTAGCTGTTGGTATATCCCTTGTATCCAGAAGCCCACAGTTCTTAGTAGTAGTTGACTTTTAGAGTACACATACTTTCGCACATATGTTTTTTTTTTCTTTTTTTCTTTTTCTACAGGAGGGGCAAGTATGAGGAGCCAGGGCATGAAGTGGGAGGTTAGAAGGTGGGCACTCATGAATGGTTGTTTCTTTTCACCACTTCCTTGTGAGAGAAGTGCTAACTGGATCCTGAAGATCCTAGACCTCGTCCAGAGGAGAAAGGCTTGTGTGCAGTGTTGGCCACTAATGGAGGTCTTTAGCCTTGGAGCTTTGTGGTTGGCATTAGTTTCATTCTTAGCTGTCCCTCCCGCTGAGTTTGGCAGCTCCAACTTGATTTTCTTTTATTTTCCAAATGTTTTCTAAGGGGATAGGGAGGGAAACAAGCCACATATGTCCCTTTGTTTCTTTAGCCCTTAATAGGCTGGCTGGGAAGGTGCCCTTCTTTCTTCTTCATGCATGCCTCTTGCTCTTCAAGGCTGGGGGTTTGAGCCAGAGGCCTAGGGGCCCCACAATCCTTGATTCAGCCTTTGGTCTGGGGCCTGCTATTGGGGGGGGGGGTCAGCTTGGCCCAGGGCCTTTCTGGTATCTGAATGAGCCTTTGGGGAATAGATGGTTAGTGGTCTAAGCTTATTACCTTTTTTTCCCCCACTGCCTTTACTTAGGAAGGGAATAGGCTACTGTGTATGATGGTCTGGTCCAGTTTTCTTTGGTTAACTTTCAGATAAGCCTCTTGCTGCCCATCTTCTATGGAAAGTAGAATGTGAAGAGTGCTATTGGTCCAGGTTTGAGACCTTGCAGATAGTGAATGGAGTTACTAGCCTAGTCTAGCAATTAGCAAACTTTCCCGCGAGGCCTGATTTTGTATGTATTGTAAGAATAGATTTCATATTTTAAAAGCATTGTTAAAAAGAAAAAAGGAATATGCAACAGAGACCGTATGTGGCCCATAGAAACAGTTTGCCAACCCCTGGTAATCTATGCTTTACACTACCAAGTTATCATATACCAATTTCTTTTTCTTTTTAAGATTCCGAAATCCTTTTTTAAAAAAAATATTTATTTATTTGGCTGTGTTGGGTCTTAGTTGATGCATGCAGGATCTTCGTTGTGGCATGCGGGATCTTTCATTGTGGCATGTGGGTTCTTCGTTGCGGCACGCGGGCTTCTCTAGTTGTGGCACATGGGCTCTTGAGCGCGCAGGCTTAGTTGCCCTGCGGCATGTGGGATCTTAGGTCCCTGACCAGGGATCGAACTCGCGTCCCCTACATTGGAAGGTGGATTCTTAACCACTGGACCACCAGGAAAGTCCCTATTATGTACCAATTTCTTATAAACTCATGGTTCCTCTTTCCTGAGCCAGGCACATGGTAGGCCTTTGACTCCTGATTTATGATTGGGATGTTTGTAGCTAGTCCCTTCTGTGTTGGTTACTAACTAACCAAACCACTTTGTCTCCTTCTGGTGTGTACTTGGTGTCATAGTCACTGGGGGTTAGAATTAGAATTGTATCCTTCTTGGAGGGGAAAGAACCCGATAGATGATGCTGTCCTCCAGCTCACTGTTCCTGTGTAAGACTTAGCTTTTCATCTCAGATGGCCCCAAATCTGATAAGTAAGCAGCTCCTGTTGATGGTAATTAGGGAGATTTGAAAACAAAATCACAAAAATCCAAAGCTGTGTTCAACAGGGGATTCTGGAGCAGGGGCTGACTCTTCCTGCTCCTCCCTGAGCACTTCATCCTTGGCTTTGCTGAGCCTCCTAAAATCAATCCTGGCTTTTTGAGAAGGTGCCTCCTTTGTGTTCTTTCCAGACTGTGCTTGAACAGAAGGAATCCTGGGTACTTTTGGAATAAGATACAGAGACCGTTTGTTGTAGGGTTGATATTAGAGCGTAGCTTTTACCCAGACAGGGAGGCATTCTCACCTCTATCTGGAGCCCTTACATCCAGTGTTCTGGAGGTTTGCATTTTGTTAACTGTTGTGTGTTTATGTGGGTATATGCCTATTTGGTCACCCATGCCCATTCTTGCCGAGTTCCTGGGAATCCTGTAACAGAGAGAGTATGGTGCCAAGGCTGAGTCATTCTCCTGGAAAAGCCAGGATTATAAGAGGTGTTGTACTAGATATGCTTTGGAATGCTTTCTCTTTTCTCCTCTGCTGTCCCCACCCTTCCCCAAACACACCTAGGATTGTAGATACCCACCCAACTCTAGGCTACTAGGCCTGGGAGACTCAACCACTGAGCTTCCTGAGGGGTGACCAGGGCTGTTCCTCCTCTCCCCTTCCTTTCTGTCCCCAAAGCCCTATACCTCTACGCCCAAAAGTATAGAAGACTTGTGGAATGTGTAAAGATGTTTCTACCCTTAGGGACTGAAGCATGTTTGTGAATAGTGAGTGAGGCTAGCTTAAATGGTTTTAAGGCAACAATTAATGGTTAGCATTGCAAGTAGAGTTGCCTCAGGTTTTTCTCCTGACTTCTTTGGGCCAGTGTCTGGTCGGCATTGTTCAAGGTGACTTGAGAGAAAGGAAGATGGTAGATGGTAGCCATAAGATAAATTAAGTGGGTCAATTATGTAGAATTATTTTCTTTTTTAAAAAAATTATTTATTTTTGGCTGCGTTGGGTCTTCGTTGCTGCACGTGGGCTTTTTCTAGTTGTGGCGAGCGGGGGCTACTCTTTGTTGTGGTGCATGGGCTTCTCATTGTGGTGGCTTTTCTTGTTGTGGAGCACAGGCTCTAGGCGCGTGGGCTTCAGTAGTTGTGGCGTGTGGGCTCAGTAGTTGTGGCATGCAGGCTCAGTAGTTGTGGCTCGTGGGCTCTAGAGTGCAGGCTCAGTAGTTGTGGCACACGGGCTTAGTTGCTCCGGCATGTGGGATCTTCCTGGACCAGGGCTTGAACCTGTGTCTGCTGTATTGGCAGGCGGATTCTTAACCACTGTGCCACCAGGGAAGCCCCTGTAGTATTATTTTCAACCATTATTTATAGCTGCATGACCTTGGGTAAGGTATTTAACCTTCTGAATCTTAGTTTTCCATCTTTAAAATGGAGATAAAAAATGACACCCACTTCCTTGGAATTTATGAGAGAGAAAAGAGCGCATGAGCATGAAAGTATACCTAGAAGGGTGCCTGGCATATTGAAGGTGCTTGATAAAAGCCCCTTTTCTCTTAATTTCTTTCATTGTACTTTGCCGTCTTTAAGTATTTGAGATCAAAGAATTTTAGTACCCTAGTTAGGCTTTTCCTCTAATTTGTAAATGGGCTCCCTGCACTGCACTACCTTCCACTGCAGCCCGTTGAGGGGAAACAGTCCAAGAATTTGTGTGGGTGAGTCTGTTGCTCTGTGAAGAAGAACCCCAGCTCTGGGGAGCCTTGAAAGTCCCAAGATGAGGGAGTTGGGTATTATGAGACCCAGGTTAGACAGGATGGTTTGGGATGGGAAGAAGAGAGAATGTGCAGAGGAGACAATGGTTAGAGGAACCCTTACTCAAGAAAGCAAAACAGTTTGTGAAATCATTGGGTCCCCACCCCTTTGCAGAAGCTAGGCAGCCATAGCTGAGGCCCACCCCAAGCCCTTGCTGTGCTGGTAGCTTTCACTTCGTGTGTGTGTGGGGTGGGGGTAGGGTAGGGTGCAGGGGGATCTTAGTCTGGTCACCCTTCCAGGTCTACCTGTGGGTAGACAGGTTTTCCGTATGGACTGAAAGTGGGTTGTAGTAGGATCCCTCAAGATCTGGAGAGTGGTTCCCCCAAGGTTTGTGGAAGCTAGGGTAGGGAGTGCTCATTAAGCTAAGCTGGTACCTCAGTGAGGCTGTGTGGAATAGAACCAGCTTCCTACCTATATCTTGTATACTAGGCCACCTTGTCTGGCTTTGTCTTCAGGGATTTCTGTCTCTGCCTGTGGCATGCCTCTCCCCCACATCTGATGAGCTGGTGTTTAATACTGTGGTGGTGGAAAGCTCTCTAATGTATTTTCTTCTGATAGTTTCTGGCAAGAGGGTCAGAGAGCTGGGAAAGGAGGACTTGATACTTAACTTTGTACTTTTGGGAGGGATTTCACATATTGTATATTTTCCTGTGGCATTTGAAGGGCCTACACTCTGTGTCCTTGTACAGGCTATTTGTCTACCTGGAATACCATGAGCTTCCCTTTCCCTTTAACATCTTTTTCCTGTGAAAATATTATTTGTCATTCAGGACAGGTCTGCTCTTTCTCTAGAAACCTGCCCTTCTGCCTTCTCCATTATGGCCTGGGTGCCCCTTTATGTTTCCACAGTTTCCTCTGATTACCTCTATCACTGCTCTTGCTGTACAGCACGGTAATTCCCCATGAACTTGCAACCCCTCCCCAACAAAAACACTCTCACACGCTTGCTCACTCACTTTCACAATGCACATTTGCAAGCATTAGAATCATCTCAAGGCCTGGTCCATAGTGGTGTGTGAAGCAAGCATGTGTATATATGTGACTGTGTCAGGGTTAGAGGTCCTTTCTGAAAAACCTGAGGTAGGTAAGAGGTGGCCCTGTTTGCTTTTCTAGGTCTTATTAGAATTGTAGTACAATTTTAGGACTCACTTTGGATTGTGGAACAATATCTATTGCCTGGGCCGTAAGAGAGGCTGCCGGGTAATTTCTATAGAGATTCTGGTGGGCCTCTTTCCTGCTGCTATGGAAAGAAACTAAACCAAAGTTAGGGTGTGGGCGCTTCTTACCCTACCCGAAGAACTCTGATGTGTGTATGTGTTGGGAGTGAGTGGTTTCATGCATGCTCAACCTTACCATTAGGGGATACAAAGATTGTAAGTTTCTGGTGGTAGGGGTGCTAAAAACTCTGGTATTGTTGGTTGGATAGGTTCAACAGTTTTTACTGGTCTCAGTAAATTAGTAGCTGAGCTTGTGGTTTGGAGGGCAAGATGTGGCTTTATCAGCTCAAAAAATACAGAGCCAGCATTTAAAGAAGTTATGTTAATCTACATAGGGACCAAAATTAATAAGCTGGATGTCATGTCCCTGTTCTTTTACTGACTGCCCCCCTCACCCTGCCCTAGGACTTTTCCAAAACAATCATAGATCCACAGAGCTCAAGGACATTATTTGGGCTCTCTATACCTCTGCTTCCAGGAAGGTTACTGTGACAAAAATGAAGACTGTGGCTACAAACAGAGATACCTAGGGCAGGTGTGATGCCAGATGCCACTCTTAAGGCTTCAGCACATCCACTGGAGGCAGGTGCTAAGAGTTGGTATTTTCTTAAGGCCTATATGACAAACCTTGTTCCTTGATGGGGGCAAGAGTTAAATTGGGCTGCAAGATTAGGTGTCAGAGAGCAGCAGGCTGGTTGGGACTGGGGACGACTTGTTTAGGGGTAGTCAGTCAAGGTCTCCCATATAAATCTAGCCTGGGATTATGCTGCACTGAAGGTCTGCACTTAGTGAGGCAGTGCTGTGGAATGGCATCTGCCTTCTGATTTCTCACCCTGAATGAATGAGGAGGCCCTCCCTGAATATTCAGATGGAATGTTCAACTGCATTCTTTGCTACTTATAGTCTGGGAAGGGAAGACAAGGGGGGATCCAGGGCGTCAGCTGGTCAGAGAGGAGTGAAGGGAAATTGAACAATGAGTGGGCTCAGACTGTGGTACCCCCTCACCATCCCTTCCTCTGATCTTGTTGGGGGAGCTGTTCCTATTGGTCTGAAGTCATTTTCTTTTATCCAGTGGCCAAAGCCACTCTAGGCCCATTAAGACCCTGTGCAAATCATGTTGCTTTAGCAGAAATGCTGATACTGGCATCTAAAACCCATGTGTAGTGAGACTTCAGTGATCCCGTGTCCCCTGCATTGGCAGGCGGACTCTCAACCACTGCGCCACCAGGGAAGCCCCGTTTACTGTATTTTTGCATCTCCTGGTTCATTAATCAAGGAAGAGCATTGGCATGTTTTCTTTCAGTTTCCAAATATAGGAGAAGTGGCCAGTTTGTGTTTTCTCAGAAAATTCATTTTTCCAGAAGTACTTTGGACCATCACCATCTTTCTCTAGGCATGGGTCCTCCAGTGTGGAAGGTGCTCCAGTGGTTAGCTGGTCACCCTTCCTGTCCCTGTCTGTGAAACTGGGAGATTACTGCAGATTTTTCAGCTTGATCAAGCAGGTTACTCTAGCTCCCTCCCCAGTCAAGGAACGCCTCCTCCAGCGAGGGGAAGTGTGGTAATGACATTATCTTTCCCCAGGCAGCCACGTGTTCTCCGAGAACAGGATGTGGGGAGGGCTGGGGCCCAGTCACAGGGTATGGGGGCGGGCGCGGGAAAGTGGGCTGGTAGTGTGGCCATGTGGGTTGGTGCCTGCCTCCTTGGCTTTGAGAGGCGTGAAGAGCCCCTCTATTCTCGAGTGTTAACTCGTGTACACCCACCCACCCATGGCATGTCTGTGTTCTTACTCTAAGAAAGAACTGTAAACACCTGTGAATGAGGCCCAGCTCTTCAGGTTGGAGAAACTCAGTGGCAAGGAGTGGGTGGGCCCAGGCTGCCCGCTGTATCAGCCCATGCCTTGTGACTTCTGCAGCCATAGGCCATTTTGGCAAGGTTTTGTCCGGGGAGCTGTACCCCAGTAGAGAATGGGGTTGTTTTGTTGCTTATCCCCAGGCCCCAATCACTCCCCTCTTAACAGATGGCTGCCTAGAACACTAAGGTGATTTGCATGTTCAGTTTCCTTTCAGGCCCCATCCTCTTCTTTTCCCCACCCCCACTACTTCTTCTGGGGACCTTTGGAGATGTGCTGCCTGGGGTGGGGAAAAGAGGATGTAGCTAGCTTCCTGTGCAAGGGAGGGTGGGGCGCCCGCCTTCCTGCCTGTCTGCCCACCCGACCAGCTGCCAGCGCTTGAGGAACTGACTGTAGAGTTAAGTTCAGAGTCATCAGAGGCAGAGGGACTTTCTGGGCGTAGGGATGAGGCTTTGCTCTTGTTGGTCTCTCATCACAGTTCTCCACCACGGGGATTGCTGGGGCTCCCTTTTCCTAGAATCACAAGGCAAAAAAGGGCTTTTAGAGACTAACTGGTCCAATCACCTCATACCATAGATGGGTAAACTGAGCCCCAGGGAGTCTTTAAGTCCTCTAAGGAATCAGCAGAGTTAAGATGAGTAGAATTTTACAAGGTTAGAACTGGAGCTCCCTCCCTTCCCCCAAGCTGCTAGTCCAGTGGTTTGCAAACTGTATTTGGCCAAGCTGCCTGGGGAGCTGTAGCCATCCTTCGACCAGAACAATTCTACTTTTATGTACTTTATATCCTGAAATTTCATGAGATTTTCTGTTTGGTAGAATGAAGAGGCAGGAAGCTGCTTAAAAAAGTAATAAAACTGAAAACCACTGATCAAGACCTACCCAGTACAGTTAGGGACACTCCAACCTAGAGGGGGAAGGGACTATCTCAAGGTTACTGGTCCACTGTTTATGGCTGGTTGCTTCCAACTACTGGTGTGGCTCCTTCCACTACAAGAAAGACTGTTCCCACCCTGTGCTGCCTTGATCTTCTCCCATCCCAAGGAGAGCCCCTCTTGTAGCACCCTTAGACAGAGCTAGAGGCCAGAGGCCACTAGGTTTCTTGGATGAAATAAATGATAGCAAGTAAGCCTTTGGAAGGACTCTCTTGCAGCCTTAAATAAGCGAAACCTGGAAGGGCAAAGAACAGTGTACTTGCTAGTAGTTGAGGAGACCTGGGTTCTAGTCCTGTCTCCTTCACATTTGAGCAAATTGCCGTTTACCTCACTGAGCTTCCATTTTTCCTGTCTATAAAATGGTGCTCATCTCTGCTCTGCCTTTCATACAGAGTTGAGTTCAGTGAGAGAATGCATGTGGACAGTGTCTTTTAAAGTGTAAAGCACTGTGCACATGGGGTTAGGATTTTTATTGTATAAGGGTGAGCCAGAGGTCTTGGATTGGATAATGAGGTTTCAGGAGAAAGGAACTAAAATGTATCAAACATCTAATACATGCTAGGTGCCAAGCCAGGTCCTTTCCTATGAGTAAAGGAGATAATGCTGTCCTCACAACAATCTGTGAGGTAGGCATTGTTACTCCCATTTTACTTTCAGGAAAACTGATGCTTCAAGAGATCTAGGGACTTGCAGTGCCCCCAGGGCTTCCTTCCAGGACCCACACTCTCCATCATGTATTTGTAAAGAGACCTTAAGAAAGTGCTGTGGTTTCCTTTGGGGCTTTCCAACCCATTCCCTGCTCCACTCCAGCCTCTCTCCTCTGGTGGGGATGAAACTGTCTCTTGTTGCCCTCATGTCTTAGTCCTGGGCTCTTTACCTCTTGCTTTCCTTGGTGGTACACCAGGTGCACTTAGGTGCCCTTTGGATGTTAGTTGATGGAGGAGCCCTTTGGGTCAGCTCCCTTTTTGTTGATGAGGGCTTCCTACTGCCCTGGGGTGCTGGTAGGAAGAGCCTGGGATTTGTTGCTAGTTGGACAGACCTGGTTCTTGGCCAAGATCATGCAACTAAAAGATGGCAGTTGCTTCCCTTCATTGAGATCAGTTTCCTCATTTGTAAAATGGGCCTAAATGTGGCTTACTTCACGTGTGTTTCATGTGCTGGTAAATGTTTCACAACAAACTCTCTGGTGAAGCCATGATTTGAACTGTTTACTAATCCCTGTGGTGTAAATACTCTCACCATGGCCAATTTCAAACTACCAATACAAGGTCTTTGAAGGAGGAGTTGTACAGAGTGGCACATGATCAGCTCTAGTACGAGCTGGTTCCAGTGCACTGTTATTAATCACACCTATTTTAGAGTCCCAGGCTCACTCCCACCCTCAATCTGTTCACATCTATATGCAAATGCAAGACCCTCTCACCATGTCTTTTCTCTTCCCCAAGTTCCCAGAGCATCCAGGAAGGAGAGAGTATCATTTAAGGTCTGCTTCTTGCCTGAAAGTTCTCCCAAGAGAAAGTGTTTAAGGGGCAGAGAACTTGACAAGATTTTGATTGGGGCCCTAATTAGAGTATTATTATTATTATTTTTTGCACGGTACGCGGGCCTCTCACCCTTGTGGTCTCTCCCGTTGCGGAGCACAGGCTCCGGACGCGCAGGCTCAGCGGCCATAGCTCACAGGCCCAGTCGCTCCGCGGCATGTGGGATCTTCCCGGACCGGGTCACGAACCGTATCCCCTGCATCGGCAGGCGGACTCTCAACCACTGCGCCACCAGGGAAGCCCCTAATTAGAGTATTTTGATCAATGTGTTTTGGCTGCTGAGGTATTTGCACCAGTTGTTTCCTCCCACTGTCTAATTCTTAACTAGATGGGAAGATAATGGAAGGCTCTGGACAGTGGCCTGAGGGTATGGTCATTTCAGAAAGCACTTAGCTGTCTTCCTTTTTTTTTGGCTGAGCTGGGTCTTCGAAGCGGGCTTTTCTGTAGTTGCAGCCTGCAGGTTTAGTTGCCTGGGGGCATGTGGGATCTTAGTTCCCCGACCAGGAATGGAACCCCATGTCCCCTGCATTGGAAGGCGGATTCTTAACCACGGGACCACCAGGGAAGTCCTGCACTTAGCTTTCTGATTGGAATTCCAAAGCTTTCTCCTCCCTCTTCTGCCTGCAGAGCGTCCTCTGCTGGGTTCTAACCTAAAGGTTCCTGCTATGAGGGTCTCTGGGCCAGGAAGCATTTTGGAGGACTGGAGCTCTGGTCGGACCTCTCATTTCATCTCAACAGCATCTGTGCCAGGTGATGTTTCTTTAAACTTCCCAGAGGGTAAGAATCACTTGGGACAAAGCTACTGCTTCCCAAGCTCCTCCTCTGGAGAGTTTGTTTCAGTAAGCTTGGAGTGGAGTCCTGGAATCTGGGTTTTTAAACTACTGCCCCAAATGATTCCCAACAGTTAAGTTTGGGAAACACCACATTACCGCTGCACAACTGTCTGCCAGGTGGATGTCATTATGCCCATTTTACAGATAGGATGATTGAGAGATCATGGCTTGTTATTGGCAGAGCTGGATGCTGCCCTCAGGTTTTTAGACTACAAATCTATGTTCCTCCTACAAGAGAGAAATTACTTTAGTACATAATAGTGTCTGTGGTGGTGGGAAGTGATGATACTAGGTAG
This sequence comes from Lipotes vexillifer, assembly GCF_000442215.2. NCBI lineage: Eukaryota > Metazoa > Chordata > Mammalia > Artiodactyla > Lipotidae > Lipotes > Lipotes vexillifer. The sequence goes on along the minus strand of NW_006772766.1, from coordinate 287,717 downwards.
GGAGGGGCAAGGATAATTCCTGCCCTACTTTACAAATAAAGAGACCAGGTTGCAGAGGGCTTTGGGGGCAGTAGCAGGACTGACTGCATTCCTGATCTTTTGTGGAGGTGAGCTGCATTCAACTCTGGAGAGCCATTCACTAGGCTAACCGGCCTAGATGTCCCTGTAGTTACTGCTCTCTACTTGGCTTTGTTTCCCCTCTGGCCGTATTAACACCAGCACATGAGAGGCTGTATTCCATGCCAGAGGTTCCCAAACCTGGCTGGGCCTTGGAATCATCTGAAGCTCTTAACTTCTGATGCCCAGGCCCTGCTTCTTACATAATAATAAATCATGATCTTTGTGGATGAAGCCAGGGAATCTGTATTTTTAAAAGTTTGTGATTTTTCTGGATAACAGCTGAAGGACTTTGGATGTCTTAGTGTGTTGTGTTGAAGGGTTGGGAACTTGTATATATTGATGGGACATGTTTGAAGAAAATGGCAAGGCAGAGCCTAGAACGAGGAAAGAAGATCAGGCAGCCTTTAAAAGGACAAGGTAGCATAGGTACTCTGTTGTATTCTGCCTCCCCTCAGGGCTCTGCTTCTTGGGGGAAATCCCCATCCCTTCCAAGAGAGAAAACATTTAAAATAATGCAAGGATGTGTGTGTGTCTACCTGATGTGCATGGCTTCAAACTGTGTAACCAAGTAGAAATCTAATCACATTTTTAGAGTTTGCCCCCACAGTCAAAGAGTCCTTTATGCTAGAAGGGCTCTCTGGAGGTCTTCTTGGGCAATCCATAGCTCTTAGGTGCAGTCGAACAGGTTTTTGTTTTAAATCATTTCAGAGAGGTAGAATATTTGTAATAATATGGCTAAAAAAGGAGGGGTTAGTAATCATCACATTCTACTTATGATATACCAAGTACTTTCATGTCTGTTATTTTAACTTAAATCTCCCAGTAACCCTGTTGTGAGGTTGATGTTATTAGACCCATTTTATAGATTAGAAAACTGAGTTTCAGAAAGAGGAAGGTCAGAGAGACTCCAGAGCCTCTTTCTGCTATACCATGATTTGTTCCTCAAAGAACTGAGACCATTATTTCTGGGACGAGGGCTGCAATTTTGTGAGTTCCCCAGATACCAGGTTTGGCTGTTGGCTTACCAGCAACGTTGGCAGGAAGCTGACCTTAGCTTAGCTCTGGAGTTGAAAACAGAGCTGCTTTTTTTTTTCAATTTTTATTGGAGTATAGTTGATTTACAATGTTATGTTAGTTTCAGGTGTACAGCAAAGTGAATCAGTCATACATATACATATATCCACTCTTTTATAGATTCTTTTCCCATATAGGTCACTACAGAGTATTGAGTAGAGTTCCCTGTGCTATACAGTAGGTCCGTATTAGTTATCTATTTTACATGTAGTAGTGTATATATGCCAATCCCAATCTCCCAATTTATCCCTTCCTCCCTTTCCCCGCTGGTAACCATAAGTTTAGAAAACAGCTTTTTGATTTACCCTGGAAGCCTCCCCTTGCTCCTGCATAGTTGACTGATCCTGGCTTCAGCAATTTTAATACCGAGGAGCACAGGACAGGGCAGAAGTCCCATGAGTAATGGATGGAACCCAAGCTGAGGCTTAGATCATCTCCAGTGCCTTTCAGAGCTGGGATGCTGGAGGTCGCTGTGATGTGTTCTTGAGCACAGAAAGTAGAGCCCTCTTCTGGTGCTCTGGGCAGAACTGGTGTCTCCAGGCAGCTGCAAATGGTCTGTGTTTCCAGTCTATAAATACTTCCTGTGAAACTTGTAGGTGGGAAGCTGGGTCAAGCAGGAAACTGATGCTAGAGACTGAAGCCCAGCTGGGTGGGGCCCCAGAGAGGGGCTTAACCCATTTGAGAGACTTATTTTATTAATGATGGACCCTCTTTCCTTTTATTTCGGCAGCTTCAAAGTTTTATGAGAATTGAAGAATCTGTTGTTCTTGGCTATCTAGATATAAATCCGTTCCTCAAATTCCCTGCCTCTTTCCTTGCTGTGCCGTCTCCACCCTCTCTGTACCTCCCCACCCTGTCCCAACCTCCAGCTTGGGTCTTGGCTGTGACTGCTGCCAGGGACCTTCCCAATCAGTTGCTATCCAAGTTTTTGCAAAAGAAACTGTCCTAGAAACAAGGGATCTTTGAGTTTCCTTCCATGCTGTTATAAAAGGTTTAGTCTCCCTAGAATGGGTGATGGTGAATGTATCGGAGCCTTAAAGTTAGGCTTGCCCTCTGTCATAAACTAGACTTCCATTTGGTGTCAGCTTGGAGTTTTTCATGGAAGCAAGCTGGTCTTGCCTCCTCCATATAGTCTTTCCAGCTCAACAGCCTGGCATGTCTCCTGTTTTCCAAGTGCTAGGATGTTTCTATTGCTTATTATGGCTAGTGGTTCAAGAGCCAGATTTTTAATCCTTGCTCTCACACTGTCCAGCAGCTGTGTGACCCTGGGCCAGTGCTTCCCCTTCCTTGGACCTCAGTTTCCCGAGCTGTATATTGCAGAGTTTGAATCAAGTGATCTCTAAGGTTCCTTTCAGGTCTGATAGTTGGGGATTCTGGATTATTTATTCTTTTGGAGAATAGGGATGAGAAGTTCAGAAGGGTTTATTCTGGAGGTGCCAGATGAGATTCTAGGATGAGTGGATTGAAATCTTGAGGAAATTTAAAGAGGAATGGCTATGCTAAGGAGCTTGTGGGGCAGTCCCCTGTGCCTTGGAAGGAGAGATGTTCTGGGGTGGGGGATAGGGGAGTGGGTGGTGTTTGCTCCTGGGATATGGTTTGGCTGAGCTGATTTTGAAAATAAGTCCTGCAGTTAGGTATAAATGATAAGGAGCTAGTTTCCTTCCTGACCTTCATGTATTGAGAAGAAGAGGGGGAATCTACCTCAGTCTGAGTTTGAGCAAAAGGCTGTGCAATTAAGGCTGGATTAATGGGGAAGCTGTAGCTTACTAAGGTAACCTCACTGTTTCTGACCTTTGACCTTTTCAGCTTTGTTCTCTGTCCTGAGCTCTCCTCCTATAGTGACAATGTAGTTATATTCTCATTGCTAAGAGGGGTTAGTTTTGTTTGGGGTTACTTCTCTAAGTATATAACTGGAGGAGTAACACCCAGTATCCAATATGCCCTTGTCTCCCAGTTGAAATGCTTCTCAGGGAGCTTTTGGAAGGCAGGACTAGGACAAAGCAAGTGAAAGGGGACCCTTGTCTCCCATGCCCTTTGCAGCAGTTGGAGTGATTAAAGAATTACTGCTGACCCATTAAAGGTATGGGTGTGCATGGGGTTGGGTGTGGTCTCCTTTCTAGAACCTACTGGGAAAAAGCACAGGCATAGGAAGGGTTAACCCTAGGCAGGTCTTGCCAGCTGTATTAAGGGTCTGGAAATGGGCAGGAAGAGGTCAGAACAGATAACTGTACCAGGTACCACTTCCAAGTCCACAGGGAAGAGACTGAGTTGCAGGGAAGTGAGTCAGTGGAGGAGGAGGAGGGGAAGGGGGAGGGGGAGAATGCCTCCTAGGCTAGAGATTCAAAGCAACCCTTGTTTTACCCCTTATGGAAAACAGCTGCTTGAGGCAGTACTGTCATCCCAAGAGGCAAGACAGACCAGGCCCTGCCCTGCCCTGCCGTGCCCTGGCCCCAGTTCTGGAAGCAGGAAGTGGTGGGTGCTAGATCCTAAATAATGGGGATAGGCAGTTTGAGTGACACTGTGGTGATTGCTCTCTGCCCAGGGAAGAGACTGAAGTTCTGGGGTTACCCTGGTAGGGCTTGTCCTGCCTCTGGCCACCCTCCTACACTTACCTTTGCCTTCTCCACAGAAGCAGTGCCACTGAAAGCCCAGAGGAGTTGGGCCTTTGAAGAGAATGGTGGGGTGGCAGGTGATGGGTGATGTCATTGAGCTCAGCCCCAACTGGGCTGACTCATAAGCTCTGCCCTGGCAAGGGGGCCTTCCCAAGCAGTGCTTCCCAGATGTGCCCAGGCTTCCTATGCTAAAGTGTTTGGGCCTTAGCCAAAATAGTTGCCAAGGTGGTGTCTGAAGTCAGCAGTGAAATCAGCGTTACTGGAGAGGTAGGTGGAGTCAAGGATGGTGCTCTGGGAATGTCCAGAAGACTTGTCTTCACCACTTGCTGGCTGAGTAAATGTGGTTTCAGTGATGTTAAGTGAAACTGTAAGTGAAGGGGCTTGGCACATAGTTGCTATACAGTAAGTGTTCATTTCCATCCTTCTGTTACCTGCCTTTATGCTCGTCAATTTCCTTATCCATGGTGTGGGGCTGGTAATGCCATTTGCCTTCTGTGTACAGGTCCATGCTTCAGACAAGCCACTTGTGATTATTCGACTCTGCTTTGTCCTGTATCTCCCCCAAATTCCTTTCTAGGAAAGAGCCATCTTGTAGTTCAGTGACAGGGGTGAGTAAGAGGACACTTTGCCCTGATCTCCTCACTGTGGCCCAGCTACTGCTCATCTGGGTGCTCCTGGCCCTAGGGGAAGAGAGGGTCCCTTATTTGAAGCTGATCAGGTCCAGAGAGCAAAGTACCCCAGCTGTTGCAGCCAAGGCAGAGGTAGCATGTGGCCTGGTTATTTTGTTTCTTAGGCCAGCCAACTGGGGACACAGGAGAGATCCCAGTTTGTTGAGGGCTTTGGATGACAGACCACTGACATGGGCTTGTTAGTGTCCAATGAAAGGCTTGGTGTGGGAAGTGTCTGTGTTCAATTGTTCAATAAATAACAGTGGATTTATTGTTCTTGCGCTAGGGGTGGGAGGGCTAGGGTGTATGAGAGGGTGTCACCCCCCCACCACACCCAGACTTTTTTTGTTCTTTAAACTCTAAATGTTCTCCAGAGACACAGTTTTCAAGGACAGGCTTAGACAGGGCGTTAGTTCTCTGTTGGGGACCACATCTTGAAATGCTACTCCACCCAGGCCAGCTCCTCCACTCCTGCTGAGCCGAGGGCCTGCCTGGGAACTTTCTGCTGACTTTGGAGGCTTTATTTTCAAGTTCTTGCCTCTCAAACTAGACTGCCCTCTTTTCCTCATTGAGATTGAAGAGGCCAGGCCCAAAAGGAAGGCAGTGGTTGCCCACTAGGGTGAGCATCCAGTGGGCCCTGTGTGGCAGTGGGTCTGAGCCTGCAGCTCCTTGTATACATTTGGGTCTCAGATTACTCTTAAGGAAGACAAGGGATATTCTTTGATCAACAATCCTGCCCTATACCTATCACCTTCAGCCCCAGTCATGCTATTACCCTTACTACCCCCTACCTCTGACACAGAAAAAAAGGAGAACACAGACCCATGACCCTGTCTTCATGACTCACATTTTCTTCTGAGGTAAGTGATGGCAAGAAGAGAAGTCCCTTTGTGTTTGCTTTTCTTTCCAATTTTTTTAAACCTAAGATTATTTGTCTCCACAGTGAAGTTCAGGAAACCACAGGCTGCTTTCCCTCAAGAAGCAGCCACAGTGGAATGACAGAAATTCTGAGCAGAGATTTTAGAGAAGTAGGTTCCAGTTTGGTTTCAGCTGGACAGCTTCAGATTTGGGGAGAGCCCTTGTTCTGGGGCGATGCTGTATTAGGAGGGAGGAAGCTGTACAGTACTAGCCTCTCTGACATGCTTATTCCTAACCCAGGCTGAGTTCTTTTCTATCAGTTGATTTATTTAAGAAACATTTATTTACCAAATATTTAAGTTAAATATTTGGACTTGTGGGCCAGCCCCTGAAGATGATAGATTGGTATGAACTGTGATTGACATGATCTGCAAGAGACACTGAATTTCCTTTGAAAATTCTTCCCAGTAGTGTGAATTAAAGGGAACTCCTGGGACTTCCTTGGTGGTCCAGTGGTAAAGAATCCGCCTTCCAATGCAGGGGACACAGGTTTGATCCCTGGTCAGGCAACTAAGATCCCACATGCTGCGGGGCAACTGAGCCCATGTGCCACAACTACTGAGCTCCTTCACCTCAACTAGAGAGCCTGTGTGCCGCAAACTACAGAGCTCATGCACTCTGGAACCCACACGCCACAACTACAGAGCCCACGCGCCCTGGAGCCTGCGCGCCACAACTAGAGATAGAAAATTCACATGCCACAACTAGAGAAAAGCCCGTGCACCGCAATGAAAGATCCCGCATGCCCCAACGAACCCGCGTGCTACAACTAAGATCCAACACAGCCAAAAATAAATAAAATAAATAAATAAATAAAAAATAAATCTTAAAAAAAAAATAAAGGGAACTCCTAGCTGTGGAATGTTCCCTAGAGCCCCACCCCTTTCCTCGGTGTCCTCCCTGGGTGCTTTCTTCTAAAAAGCCCTGTTCTGATTCTGCCCCACCCTGCTCAGAACCTTCAGGGTGGCTGGCCAATCTCAACAAGATTAAGGCCCAGCTTTCTAGCATATTCTTCAAGGCCTTCCACCTACCTTCCTGGCCTCTCTGCCCACTCTTCACCTTGCAGGCCTCATTTACCCTGGAGGAGACCTGCATGCTTTTTTTTTTTTTTTTTATTTACAAATGTGTTTTTTTTTAATTCAAACAGAAAGTCACAAAAATTATAATCATCCTCATCAGTTCACTCAGTCCCATGTAATTAATTTTTTTTTATCTTGATCTTTTGTTAGCACTTTTATGAATTAATCACTTTTCCATTAGAGTTCTGAAAATGCTTATTCATTCAGTTCAGCAGTATAGACCTGCATGCTTTTATCTCTGTCTCCTTTTGGGCCGTTGCACGTATTTCTTTCTCTACCTAGGGCATTTGTGTGCTCTCCCCCCCAATTCCCACACTCTCCCTTTTTCAAAATCCAGGTTATCCTTAGAGACCAGTGCAAATACCACTTTGAACTATGGTTCCGTATTTCCACAAAAGGTTTCTTCTGTTCTGGTATGGCACTTCTCAGGGTTTCCCTTGTATATTATAATTTTCCTGTTATTCAGTAAGTACCTTGGGGTCAAGGACTGGTCCTGTAGCTCTACTGCAACCATAGTTCTTTAAACATACTATTCCATTAATATTGGGTAAACTGAAATAAATTTATAGGAAGCTCCTTAACCTGGAGTCCTTGAGCCTCTGTGAAGTCCATGGGTATTATTTGAAGTGGGAAGGATCTATGAAGTTGGATGGAGGAAAATTACATATTTGATTTCACTAACGTCTCACTGAAATTTAGCCCCTCTTTCAATTATGCATGTAGGCCCCAAAAAAAAGTTAGTACCTATGACTTTGTCACCAGTGGAAATCTAAGATACTTTTGTATCACGATTTACTGATTATAGAGTTCTCAAAATATCATTTATGCCGAAGACAAAGTTGAAATTACAGTAGTAATAATTAATAAGACCCAGTGTTAGGTAAATATATAATATAATAAAGAAGTACATATTAAACTTTGATAACTATTTCAATATAATTGGTCTCTTTGTATCTACTTTATTTCATGCATTTACAAATATTCTGAGAAGGAGGTCCATAGACTGCACTAAACTGCTTGGAAAGGTCCATGGCACAAAAATGTCAAGATGTAAAATGTTCCCACCTCTGATTCTGTATACTATGTTATATCTATCTCTTATATCCCCTTGCTTAGTTCTGTTCATTTAGCCAGTATCTTGTGAGTACCCACTCTGTCTTGGATACTAGAGAGGTAACTCTAATTAAGACAGAAACCTTGAGGTGAGAATGAAATTTCTCAATGCACTAAAAGGGCCACTGTCCCTTTTCTACTCTTCCCTATCCCTATCAAGTCATTGGTGTTTTGAGGGCTCCCCTGACTCACCTCAAGTGTGATTTAAGGCTAGATGTTGAGGCCAAATTCCAGCCCTTTGGGCCTCATTCCCCCTACCTTATGAGGGCCTATTCTATGGAGGTCACTGTATTGGCAGGAAGCCTAGGTAACACTGAGTCAAAGTGGCTAACCCTGCCCGTTGTCTCCCACTGGGGTACTTGCCTTACTTGTTCCTGCCTTCATGGCCTTTCCTGTCCCATTGTCAATCCTGAAATAGATTTCCTCCTTGGCTCCCTGGTGAGATTTATTTACAAAATTGTTCCCCAGGCCTGGTCCTCATCAGAATTGTTTAGCTGGCAAAATTGCTGTCTGGCCCTCTCTTCCCTGCTAGCTGACCCCTGTGCTCAGGAAGGGCCCATAGGTGTCAAAGACTGATAAGGCCTTATGTCTTACCCACTCCGTGGGGATTTGTATCTTTGGCAATTCTATTTTTAGTTCCCTCCCAATAGTATAAATAATATATGAGCATATTAGAAAATGTAGATTAGTTTTTTTTTAATTTAAAGAAGGGAGAATGCACTCATAAGATCACTACCCAAAAACCAAGACTGACTAACACTTGGGTATGGTTCCAATAACCTCTGTAGGCATACTTTTTACAAAGTTGAGCTCATGAAATCTTGTTGCTTAGTCTTCCTTACTTAATATTACTGAAGTATTTGCCTTGGGCATGAAATAGTCTTTATGAATATTTTATATGACCATGTAACAAGCCATCTTGTGGCTATACCATATAGGTTACTTAAGCAAAATGTCCAACAACAACAAAAAACACTTAATCTTTGATTTCTTTTAATGGAGACATTTTACACTTTGGTGTAAGAGGAGTTTGGCGTATTGGTTTAAATTGTGAGGCTTGGACTTAGATCTGAATTCAAACCCTGTCTTCCCCACTTACTAGTGATGTGACTTTAGGCAAATATCTAAGTCTTCATCCCCACTGTGGAGATAATACTCTCTACTTCACAGGGTGATTGTTGATATTAAATGGGGTAGTGCATATAAAGTGCCTAGTGACTAATAAGTCTGCATACATGAAAGCTGCTGCTTATTGTTGCTATTAATACTATTACCACCACCACCAAGCTTTCAGCCAAAGGAACATATCTCTATTGATGAAATTTCAGCTATCATTGACTTTGGCTAGGGGATCTCTTCTTAAAGGTAGAGGGTACTTTTTCTAGTGCCTGTGAAATACTGTGTGTTTCCATCAGGGCCTGTCCCTGTTCCTTTTCTCTCTGCTGACTTGGCTTTGGGAAGTCAAGCACCTCTGTGCTGCCCACACCTATCTCTGTTGAGGCCCCTTTCCTCTCTTGAGCCTAGGGAGACCAGTGAGACATAAATACAGGAAGTGTTAACAATGTAAGTCAGTATATAGAACCATAGACGTCAGCACTGAAATGGTTGTTGGAGATTGCCTAGTGTAATTGACAACCTCCACCCCCTGCACTTCTGCCCTTGTACAGATGAGGGGAACTAAGGCCCAGGAAGGGGATAAGACTTATCCAAGGTTGTAGAGTGAACCAGTTATGATGCTAGGCTTAGAAGGCAGTGTTCTTTATCCTGCCCTTAACTTGCCTCTGCAAAGATCAGTGCTGTAGATAATCGAGGCTATAGATCAGAGGTGGGCAGAGAACGCTATGGGCTTGCAGCTGGCTGGTGTAGGTGGAAGAAGTACAGTCAACACTTGTTTCCTCTTGATAGTAGGTTGATTTGCATTCATTTGTTTGTCCCTTGGTAAGCATTGCCCTGTAGCTATGGGGTTTTTTGTCTTCAGTAAACTGGTTGGGAGCAGGGGCTAGGTTATTGTTTGTTTCAATAATAGTCTCCCTTCCTTCACATCAGTATCTAAATGTCTTAGGTTCTTGCATCTTAGTTCCCTCTCCTATGGTTGAACAGAGACTTGTCCCAGGCTCTGCTGAGCATAGAGCCAGACAACTAACTTGCCTCCTTTGATCTCATCCTAGATCAATGTGCGTGTGACCACCATGGACGCAGAGCTGGAATTTGCCATTCAGCCCAACACCACTGGCAAGCAGCTGTTTGACCAGGTAAGGGAGGGACTTGTTGCTCCTTAGCCCCCCACTTCTCCCAATAGCTTCCACCATAATACCCACTTTTGGGGAATCTCTAATACTCACTCCTCCAGGATAGGTCAAAACAAAGGCTGGCCTCAGCCTTAATAACAAAGGAGGCAAAGTTTAACTTTGGCAGCCTACACCTTGATGGCCCCGATTAATCCTATCCTTGGTGCTGAACATGGGAGAAAAGAGAAGTGAGTAGGATATGACTGTGCTAGATGCTTTTAAAATGTCAGCATGCAGAGCCTTTCTCTCAACTCTGAAAGATGTAAGTGATCTCTATTTTGATGATGACGCTCAGAAATTAAATAACTTAATTGCACTCAGCTGGTATCTGGATGGTATTTTGAACCCCATGTTCTTGTCACTACAACATGGCCTCTGTCACATTGTTTTTTCTTCCTAGAAGGAAACCAACATATTCTCCCTGAAGTAGTGTGCTCTATGTACATTTCCCTCAAGGAATATTGGGACTTAGGATACCGCTGGGGGTGATGAATGCAATAGGAGGATACCTCAGCTCCTGTAATCATGCCATGGAGATAATGCTGAAGTGGTCATTCCCATCTCCAATCCAAGGGGTGTTCCTTTGCTGTGAATCATCATTGTCAAAAGGGATGTACTATATAATAGGCATGTGGGGGCCACAGAATCTGTTAGCATTCAAAGACCCTCCGGGGGCCAAAGGAGTGTGCCATCTGTGACCAGACTTCTAGGAGTAAAAATGGGGTTCCCATTTCCAGAGATTGGAATCCCTCCAGGTGGGCCATTATCCTATTTCCACACCTGCCTCTGGTGAGGTGGGGGTCTAACATTGTCCTGGATGTTGGGACCGCATGTCCCCTTAATGGATTTTCCAGGCCCTCTTGGCTTCCCTTTCTCCTTTGCTCTCTGAGTACCTCTGCTGTCTGAGAGCTTACCCAGAGTTGGGAAGGGAAAGGAAGAAGGAGATTATATTCAAATGAGATCATTCTGTTACTATGAATACTCCTGACTGGTGAGGGGAGAGGATGGAGATGGGGATGGTGCAAGGCTGTTTTCCATTCAGATCTCTATGTAAAAGGAAGGAAAATATGCCTAGAAATGTGAGGACAGCTTGGGCATGTCTCCTGAGTCCCTGATGTCATGTGGTAGAGTGGGAAAATTGTTGTCTATGGCTATTACAGATGAAAGTTAACATTTGTCCAGGGCTTACAGTATGTCAGGTACCGTGACAGACATTTTGTGTACCATATCATTTGACTATCACAAGGCCCAATGAATGCAGGAATTAGTACTGGCCCCATTTTACAGATGGGGAAACAAAATCTTCAGATTCGTAGCTAGGCCTTGGGAAAATTATTGAACCTTTCTGGGTTGGTAGTCTCATTCCTCTCCTGGCCCTGTCCCCCAAAAGTGGGTCTAATACCTACCTCAAAGGCTTCTTGTGAGGTTATGAAAGAGTAGGTTATTTGTATCTCACTTGCTACTCAGAAAACTTGTTACGGTGGTTTATAATTATACAAAAGGATAAATTAGAAATAGGGGAGAAAGGCAATAAGAAAATATAAATAGAGAAGTGAGTGTTATGTGAAGCATCTGCCATGTAGTAGAGATGTAATAAATGATAGCTTCCAAATGCTGCGACACTTCTTGTCTCATTAATCAGCTAGAGTTGGGAGATGGGCTTGAAGATCCTCAGCATATCTAACTTTGGATCTAGCTAGAACTTGCTTCTTCTCTGGAGTTTGTTTTGTATCGAATGGTGAAAGGTAGTCACTGATATTTAATTTACAAAAGACAAATTAGTCAGAGGAACATTTAAACACACATTTACTACAATTAATGTGCTGACATTCACATAGTTCACAAGTGATTGCAATGCTAGTCTGGAATGACTGAATGCATTTTGATTACATTAAGGTTTTGCATTCTCCCTTTGCATGCAGGTTTTATACTGGAAAGCTTTTCAAGGGACAGCCTGGTGAAGTCGAAAGGGCACTGGATAGAAAGTTGGAAATTTGGAGCCTTAGGCCTGGCTCTACCACTAACTCTCCTGATACACAAAACTTTCCCCTCTTTGGGCCTCAGTTTCCCCATCTGTACACTGTCTAACTGATATCTCAAATCTGGTTATCTCTCAGAAATTTATCTGTGGCATTTATTTCTGTATTCCATATCTTTTCTTTCCCATTTCTAACCCCACTATTTGGATTTCAGATGACCCCTTTCTGTAAAAAGGAGGGAAATGCTTCACTTGAGTATGATCTGTAATTGGCATATGCCAGGGGGTGGGAAGGGGAAGGATACCTGGCGGGGGGCACAGCTCTTCCTAGATAGGCTTCTACTGTCTCTGGGACAAAAGGGAGAAGGTGTCCATTACCGTAGGTAGGCTGTTGGGCCCTTTGCTTCAGACAGCAGTATCATTCTGGGCAGCAGCTGTAGAGAGGGGAGTATCAGCCAATGTGGATTTTATAGTCCAGCTGGGTACCAGAGACTCCCTTGGCCTCTACCCAGATGCCTTCCCAGAGCCCTGGTTCTATACCCCACCTCTCTCAAACAAATGACACTGTTCCCTGCCTTCAACACTGGGGGCTTTGTCCATTTGCATTGGAGGGCGTTGCTGTGGAGGGTGAAGAAGGCATAATTTAGAGCCTAGAGCAGAAAAATACTTGAACAAAGGGGTTTATTAACTTTGAAAAGCCACAGGGCCGGATAGTTCTTTGTTAGTGTTGGTTTGGTTTGCGTACTGTGGGTGTGGTTCTGAGGGAAGCCCAGTTGGTAGGGAGCCCTGGCCAGATTGGTGTGCTAGTTCTGAAAGCTACTGCTTCCCCAAAAAAGCCCTTGAGAGACTTGAATCTTTCATACTGCTTGGGGAGAGGAAAGGGAGGAAACCAGGAAATTCATGATTTCCCACCAGGAAGATCAGTGTTGTTTTGAGAAATATGATTTAGTCAGTACCTACTATGGACTAACCTTGTTTGAATCCTTGTAGTGACCCTGCCTATGAGAGGTGAAACAACACACTCTAGGTTATGTAGTTAGTAAATTGTGATACAGAGTTTCAAATATAGCTCTGACTGTAAAAACTATACTTTTCCCTACTGTGCTACTCTGTTTGGGGTGAATGAGCCTGTTTGGCTTGGAGAAGACTCAAGGGAAGATGTATTCTCTGTCTTGAGATCACTGAGGGGCTGTTGTAGGAAGGAGGGGGCAGTCATGTTCTGTGAGGTCAGAAGGAGCAGAGCTGGGATCCCATAGGTGAAAATTACAGGAAAAAAAAATTTCAACTCTGACACAGAATTGAGCATCTGGTACTCTCGGGGCCAAGGCTGGTCTGGATGGAAATCCTCAGAGGTGCGTGTTCACAGGCCACTGGGGGATTTGATCTCTTCCCTTCTTCCCTCTCTAAGTTGATGAGGCATAAGGAAGGAAGTCCATTCTGTCTGACTGAGATCCATCATTCAGGGAGATCAGGGGCCTAGGAGGAAGGAGCTGGACTCCTTGGGAGGAATTGACAGAAGCTCTGGGGCCATCCTGGAATCCAGCAGTTGTCTGGCTGATGACCAGAGAGGAAGCTGACTGGAGAGGAAGCACCCTCCTTGGCACCAGCGATAAATAACAGGCAACAATGGGAAGCCATAGCTTGAGGAGTTACAAGGCCTGGTGGGAAAGGGAAGTGGGGCCCATAGTTCTTCCCGTTTGCTTTTGTTCCTTCTTGTGAGTGTGTTCACAGTTAGGGAGGAGAGAGAACACATTTTGTTACAGTGATTTTGTCACTTAGCCCCATTTCTAAAGCGTGAGGTTCTTCCGAGGGCTCTTGATTACCTAGGTGCCACTAAGGGGCAGTGCTGTCATAATAAGTTCCACTTTAAGAACCCTCTGCCTGGCTCCTCCTCAGCCATGGTCTCTAGCTCTAGCTCTATTCTAGCTCTACCTGCCCCCTCCACTTAAGGTTCTGACCTCTAGAAGAAAGGTGAAATCTCAGAGCATCCATCCATTCATTCATCTGTTCATTGACTGATTCAGTATTGACTGAAGGTCTACTGTGTCTCTAGGAGAATCTCTAGGAGAATCTCTAGACCTATCAAACACCCTCTCTGTCTTTAAGGAACTTGGAGTTACTCACCTATGGAAACAGAGAAAAGTACATGCAACTGTCCTCTCACATTGAATGAAACAAACACCCTTGAGGCTCAGGTTGTGTATAGAGGTGGTATATAGAGCACGGGATTTGGTGTCAGCCTTGGGTTCAAATTCTGTCCTGCTATTCAGCCGTGTGACCTTGGATGGCTTGTTTAGCCTCTTAGGACTTTACTTTCCTCAGTAAAATAGTAATCACACTAATCTTAGAGATTTTGTAGTCTTATTTAATCCTTGAGTAAGTAAAGTGCCTGGTGCATAGCAGGCATTCTAATGTTGCTTATTCTTATTAAGGGCTAAATAAGTGGGTGGAATTTCCCCTGGGAGTTCAGATAAGGGAGCCATGAAATCAGGATGCTTTTCTGGCTCAGTGAAGGCCTTAGGATTTGTTGACTCTGCATTGAAGGCAGCAATCCCTTCTTCTCTTTTTTACCATTTTTGTTTTATAAAATAACTAATATCTATTATTATAATAATAGTATCCCCATCTTATAGATGATGAACTGAGGCTTGGAGAGGGGAAAATACCTGTTTAAGGTCAGATAGCTAGGAAGTAGTATAGTGGCTTGAACCAAAGCTTATAGCATTTGCAATTTTCCCAGTGCCTTTTGTCAGCTGTGTCCTCTGTGACCTCCTCTTTATTTGCCTGTTTCCATTCTAAGAACAAAGTTTGGTCCCTAAACTTAGAACCCTAGCTGAACGGGTTCTGTATTACAGAGCAGGTGGCCACTTGGGCACAGGCAGTGTGGGGTAGCAGAAGCAGCGATGGTGGCAGCCCTCCTGGAATTTTCCAGCTGTGCACTGATTTGCTTTCAGGTGGGTGGCTGATGCAGCTGCTGCCAAGCCTGTAATGGGATCTCAGTGGGCCTCAGGTGTTTGGGCATTGGTGCAGTTTTGCACATAATTTCTCATGCAGTTTTCCTCTTGAGGCTCAAGCCTTGCTTCCCAATCCTGCTCTGGGCTTCTGAAGTGACTGCTTATGTCACTAGTTTATTTACTCAGATAGATGCATAAGGGATATGAGGAGGGGGGCTTTGGTTTCCAGAATTGACATAATCTCCTCTCCCCTCCCCAGACCTCAGACGTAAGTAGCCTTCACATGCAAAAGAGAGGCAAAAGGGAGTTCTTGCTTTCATCCAGATGCTCCTGGTAATTAGTGAGGATTTTCTCAGAGGCAAATCTCTTT
>NW_006772766.1:237414-272522 GCF_000442215.2 Lipotes vexillifer | reverse complement strand
TCTTTCCCTCACTGGACCCCAATTTTCTAGTCTATGCTGCTTGGATCCTGCAATGCTCCAGTCTGTTTGGGGGGTTTCTATTGTGTGGCTGAATAGAATCCACAGCCAGTTTCTTACAAACTGAAGTCCTAGCCCCTCTAGGTGAATGTGGCAGGTTCCAGGAGGTACACAGAGCCATGGGATGGATGTGATTTAGTATCTTGGCGCATCAGTTTTACTTGTAGATAATATCTATTTCATTATTAAAACATGGATATTTAAGGAGTAGAAAGTAAAATTTGCACAAATGATTAAGGTTAAACCTTCAGGCTTCAAAAAAATTGTGGCTTGCAGCCATCTTCTTGTATCTCACGCTGCCACCGCACCCCACCCCCGTCCCCAGGGTATATGCATTCATTATCTTCTGCTGCTTAAGGATTTCTTCCACGGCAGCTTTGAGAAATACTAGCTCAGGCCAGATGAGCTGGCTCTCTGGAATCAAAGGGAGCAAAGAAAGACATTTTTTCTCAGGGATGCAGCCATTTCTCAGAGTGGAATGGTAAGGACCCGTCACTGGAGCCACAGATGTTGTTCCTGGAACCGGGACCTAGATACCCTTTCCCACTAGAAAATGAGGTTTCTGTTTCCTCTGGAGTAAGGTCTCAGCTGGAGGCAAAGCTGGAAGCAAGCTAAGCTTGGCCTTATTTCCATATTTCAGGACTTTGAAATGGGGCCAAGAATTGCCTGATCAAATGATTCCCAGCGCCCTGTGGACCTTAATTGGAGTTTTCCTTATAGCCTGGGGTCCGGGGGTCATCTGTTTTATCCTTTGTTCTTTTTCAGTCTTGATTCTGACTTCAGACCATATTTCCTTCCCCCAACACCCTCACTTCCTCACTTTAGGACTTCAGTGGAGGCTAAGAGACATTGCTCATCTCTCCAAGCCCTACAGCCTAAGGAAGTGGAAAATTTATATGCATCTGATTTCTCTGTATTCATAAGGGAAGAGGCAGTGCTCAGAGAGATTAAAATGCCTTGCTGATCCTGAAATCTTTCTTTAGATATCGCTTTAGCTATTACTTTATCCTCAGAGATACTCTAGATCCTGGAACTGTTTTGGTTCCCATGATCCTCTTCTCATCACACCCCTACCCATCCCACTAGTGAAACAGACAACATGGTGCAAGAAGAGGCTAAGGAACTTACTCCTGGGACCTGTGGGACTGGCTGTGTAGTCCGTACCTTCCTCATTTCCTTTTAGTTCTGGGGTCTCTGAGCCTCTACAGCTGTGCCATTGGTACAGACAAAAACCAGTTGCTGCCCTACTAGTTCTGTTCCCAGTCTGCCCTGCCATGACCTAGCATCCTGGCCCTAATGGTCCATTTTCAACATCTTCAGTGGGTCCTTTTCTCTCTTGGGGCTGAATTGTTTCTTGGAACTTATTTCTTTCCACCAACTGTACCTTGGTACATTATTATTTTGCAGCCTTGTGAAAAACCATTAGAATTGTTAATTAGGCCCTATCTTAGATATAGGATAAGAGGTGCTTTAAAAAAATCTTTCCTGTCCACATCCTCTCCCTCTATCCTCTGCAAAAAAGCCAAAATCACATTTCAACATGACTACTTTGTTGTCATCTAAAACCTGGTAATTCCTACTGCCTATTGACTTAGACTCAAGGACTCACCTTGCTGTTGAATCCTGGAAGTCTTTTGATCTTTCCTCATACCCTGCACCTTCCTTCATTTATTTTTTCTAAGCATATTCCTAGTTATCCAAGTTGGCAAGAGGTAGGTGGGAAATGGGGTTGTATTTCTTGGTCATTTACAAATAACCTAATTAGTAGAATGGTAGAACTTGAGAGCAGAAAGAGGTCATTTAAGCCACACCATTTGTAGTAGATGGGGAAGCTGGATGAGGAAGCTGAGGCCCACAGAGGGAAATATGCTACCTTAAGATCATACAGCAAATTGGAGACAGAATTGAGACTTCCACTGAGGTTTTCTGATACCTGATTCAAGCTAGAAAGGGGGGGTGATCACCATGCATACCCTGGTGAGCTCATGAAGGTTAATGACCTCGGGATATGGCTTCTCTCCAAAGCTGTTGTTGACTGAGTCTAGTGGGAAAGCCAGGAACTATATCTAGATGCAGAGGTAGTCAAAGTTCATTGTCTGGCTGGGATATCTGGGCCAATAGAGAGACAAGGGAGTTAGTCACTTGGGAACCCCGGGGCTTCTAAGATCCTTTGAGCCCTTGGCATTAGGAGATAGCATGCAAGAGAAAAGGGTATAGGTTTTGGAGTCATACAGTTAGGATTTTAGTTTAGGCTCTACAGTTTTAGACAGGTTGCCTCTCTAAGCCTTATTTTCCTCATTTATAAAATGGAGATAATAGCTATCTCATGGTTGTTCAGTGTTTTGTACCTGGCACATAACAGGTACTTTAATAAACATGATCTGCTTTTTCCTTGGGACCTCTGAAGCTCTAGATTGTAAGCTCTGGGAGTGACTATGGGGCCTGGCCTTGGATGTGTAGTGCAGACTTGGATACAGTGCAGTGTGTGTGTGTGTGTGTGTGTGTGTGTGTGTGTGTGTGTGTGTGTGTGAGCGTGCGTGTGTGCGTTTTGAGGGGAGATACTGATTTATTCACAGGGAAGACATAAGCAACACTGGGTCCTTGTTACCTGTTTCTAAGTCCAGGTAAATTTCTTCACCTCAACCACCCCCCCAGCACCCCCCCACAATAGAAGAAAATATAAAGAAGACTCTGATGCCAGCGTGACCTCATTAGGATGTGGCTCAGCTTTATTGCCTCTGTCCCCAGTGGTGGGCATGCTGGGTTTGAGCCACCAGCCAGAACTATTTACATGCTAATGTCGGGGACTGGAAAACAGACCCCATCTGTCTTCTCCTGGCTGGCCTCCCTTTCCTGCCCACTGCTCAGCCAAGATGCCCAGAACACCACGGGGCCCCTCAGCTACCACATTGAGATACTCACCCTGTTTCCACCCTCATTCCCACTCTCAACCTGTGTGAGTAGTAAAGGGGAATCATGACTGAACTCTAATCAGGATTGGAAAGAAGCATCTCAGTCCCTAGGCACAGCACAGCTTTGGGGTGTATAGATACCACAGTCCCTGCTCTGTCTCCTCAAACATTCTTTATTTGGACATTGTAAATAGGACTCAGTCTGAAGGGTGTGGGCATTATTCCTAGTTGCTAAACATAAAGAAGTAATCCAGGAGAACAAGATTCAGGATTTAAACCAACAGTTTTTACCTTCAGCTTTTAATCCATCCTGGGTGTGTGAAGCTGCATGGCATAATTGAGGGTGGTGGTGGTGGTGGCAGAAAGCACTGGATTTGAATGGGTTTGGAGTCAAACAGACCTGACTCTGCTACTTACTAACTGAACCTTCACTTCTGAACCTTACTTTTATTATCTATAAAATTGGCCCAATTGTAATTATATCATAGGGCTATTGTGAAAGTTCAAGGAAATAATGGATATCAGGTTATTGGTGTGTGGTCGTGCTCATAAGTAATCGATCCAGTCCCTACCTCAGCGAAAGTACTTTGTTCAGAGAGATGTTGACATCGTTTCTTAGCTCCTGCCCAAGTATATTTTCTTGCCAGACCCTGGGACCATGTGAGCTCCACATTTCTGTCCTCTGTGCCTGGCACAAGGTAGGCATTCAACTACTGGTTGTTTTGTGTTTTTTCTTTCAGGTGGTGAAAACTATCGGCCTGAGGGAAGTTTGGTTTTTTGGTCTGCAGTACCAGGACACTAAGGGTTTCTCTACTTGGCTAAAACTCAATAAGAAGGTAATTGCTTATCCCATCGTCAGGTTTGGAATTCACTCCTCTACCAGATCTTTCTCAGGGGTGTAAAATGTGTTCGCTGGCAAATGCAGGGCATCTAGGGCTCAGTTTTTCATGAGTGTAAAATTCTGATCGACCACTAGATCAGAATAAGGGCAGACCTCTTGCTGTCTTCACTTGGACTCCTAAGAGCGAGAATGGCCAGTGTCCAAGGAGGATGGGGCCCACTTATGGACCATAGCCATTAGTAGTTCTTCAGGAGGGGATTGTTATCCTTTTTTCCTTTCCAAACTGAAGGGCTTTAGGAAATTTGTTAAACAGAGTCATAGACTATTAAACTGGAAAGAATCTTGAAAGTCTCATAATCTTTATCTTGTCCCTTTTCTTGCCTGTCAACTGATGCCTGAGCCCCATACAGATGTGTCCTTTCTTGATTTTCTCTCTCAGTTGAACTCCAAGTGGGATGGTTTAAGTATATGTCCATTCAAACTCTCCACCTCCAAGCAGCATCTCTGCAGGAACATGGCAGTTCTCCATCTCATTATCCTCAAACTGGCTGACTTTGTACTTGGAGGTCTCCATACTGTCCTATGGCTTATTTTCCTGACAGTGTCTAGGTGATGGGTGCCCCACCTTCTGCTGGCAGTCTTCTTTTCACAAAGAGTGGAGACTTCTGCTGGAAAAATGTGGAGCCGCTAATAGCCAATTTCAGGCTTTAAAAGACAGTCTGATTTGTGCTTTTGCCTATAGCCAATTCCCAGACCTCAGTCATACATCCTAGTCTTTATTTTGCTGATTTATGGAGTTGGGGGAGCCTTAAAAGAGAAGTTTCTTAAGCCTACTTTCAGAACGTGGGGGCAGCTGGATATATTGTCAGATGATGATGGCTTAAGGGCTTATGACTGTCAGTGGGTGTTAGGTTATTTCAGGAAGAAATTCCCAACAGGAAGCAATTATGGATATGGGATTGGGTCCCCAATGAAAGTAATGTGTCTCTTTTCTGAATTACCAGGAGAATTGCCACCCAACTCTTTGGGATTATCCAAATTGATGACTTTTCAGTGTCTTCTCCCCACCCTACAGCCACTCCCCCACCCCTAAAGTCTATTTTTTGAGAGCCCATAACCCCTTGCTGCTCCCAGGTGACTGCCCAGGATGTGCGGAAGGAAAGCCCCCTGCTTTTCAAGTTCCGGGCTAAGTTCTACCCTGAGGATGTATCCGAGGAATTGATCCAGGACATCACACAGCGACTATTCTTCCTGCAAGTGAAGGAGGGCATTCTCAATGATGATATTTACTGCCCACCTGAGACTGCTGTGTTGCTGGCCTCCTATGCTGTCCAGTCCAAGTATGGTGACTTCAATAAGGAAGTCCACAAGTCTGGCTACTTGGCTGGGGACAAGTTGCTGCCACAGAGGTGAGGTGATGTACTGGCCATCTGCCCTGGTCAGAGTGGGCTGCAGCCCAAAGCTGACTGATCCCTATTATACAGAGGTTGCCAGATCTGTCCCTCTCCACTAGGGTCTGTCTGAAGACCGTGTTATGCTGCTCAGACAGACATATTTGCATATGGCACCATGCCCTGTTGTTATTTCTCTGGTTCTCAAAATAAAAAGCTTTTTTTCCTCCTCTGTTTGCCTAATTACAGGACTTCATTACCCTGGAAACAGGTACTTATATAGAGAACCAGAGATGGATTAATTCTCCTTGCCCCAGTTCCATTTTCTCAATCCTTTTCACTGATTTAGACCTCTTATATCAGAGGTTCATAGGAGTGAGAAATACTTAAGCCAGGGATGTGGGGAGCTCAAACACTCAAACAGTCTTTTAATATTGATAACCAGTGTACAGAGATTTCTGCTTTTTTAAACTTCAAAATTGAACATTCTCAAACACTCATTCTTGTTTTAGCATCACAACAACATACAAAATCAATAAGGCAGCACAATCCTTATTAGCTCAGGAAATAGATGTGCAGAGGTGCTCACTCTGACCTGCTCAATCTCCCACAGCTCATTTAAGGTGACCTAGAACCCTAGTCTCTTGATTTTTTTAACCCCACTGCATCCATTCGCTATTTTCATAGGCTTTTGGGTTGGAAGGAAAAGTTCTGCTTCATTCTGGTAGCCTCAGTCCCAGTGGAGCTGTGGCAAATGTACAACTCACTGAAGGTATAAAGGATAGTGGTTGTGCCCTGGGACTCTACCTAAGTCACTGCCATAATGTCTGAGATAGCATATTTAAAGCAAGCCTTATTTATGATCTAGTAGATCTGGGAGGTTGAGCCCATTATCAATAGTTTCTCCCAGAGCCATTTGGGCTCAGTTCTTTGTTCTGTAGCCACAGGCTGTAATCTTATCCCTGAGCAATAGTCTCACAAATGCAAACTGTTGATACCACAAAGATCTAGGAGAGCGCGTGCATGCCTCCATGAGGCCCGTTCCTACTCTTAGCCCCACAAGCCAGCACAGACTGTTGATACGTTATTGCTCTGCTTAGAGACCACAGCACATTATTGGATTTTCTGGTTAAAGGTACAAAGGAAGGTGTTCCTATTGTCTTTCTTGGTCACCCATTCTGTATCTCTCATACCCCTCAGGCAGTTCCCTATGTCTAATTAATACCTCCTGCTGTAATTTCAGTCTGCTTCTGGTGTAATGACCCCACATACTTTTTGCATCAACCCCTTAGGGAGCTAAGTAGACTTCCCTTTACCCCTGCTTTTGGACTTTGTGCTTTAAACTACTCACCATGCATTGTCTTTCCAGGGTCCTGGAACAGCACAAACTTAACAAGGACCAGTGGGAGGAACGGATCCAGGTGTGGCATGAGGAGCACCGGGGCATGCTCAGGTGAGCCGGCCCTAGCAACTGTGGGCTCTATTGCCCCTGCAGGGAGAATGAGAGTTGGTTCTGGAGAGAGAAGAGGCAGAGGGCTAGGAACACTGGAGGACGTTGGAGAGAGAGAAACAGGAAATTAGAAATGGAAGGCAAATCAGGGCCATTATAAAGCTGTACTTTTTGTGAATGATGGCAACTGATAGCCCAGACAATTTTGACCATAAAGAAATGGAGGGGATCTCAGGATCCCTAGGGAGCTTCTGCGCCACCAGAGTCTCCTCCCCAAGAATGAAATGAAGCAGGAGCTCTATAAACATGGCATACCATTTGGGAATTGTCTAGTTGAAGAACAAATTTTACCATTTTGCCTGGGCTCTGCTAATAATGTGCCTGCGTACGAGGCTTCTGTGATAGCTAACATGCCAGAGGCCAGCAAGGGTCAGCCCTCCTTTATTCCCCTTGGGAACCTCAGACCTGAACCTCCTGTGAGCATGTTTTGGCAAAAGTCATGTTGTGCTCTGTTCGCCATCATCTGTTCACTTTCCATCCTCCTTCCCACCCCTTATAGCAAGATTCTTGTCAGTACTGCAGAACAAGTAGGCTTTCTGTCTCCCTGGGTCTGATTCACAGGGTCCCCTCTATTCTCCACCCCCGCCCCACCCTGCTCTCTTGTTTAGGGAGGATGCTGTCCTGGAGTATCTGAAGATTGCCCAGGATCTGGAGATGTATGGTGTGAACTACTTCAGCATCAAGAACAAGAAAGGCTCAGAGCTGTGGCTGGGAGTGGATGCCCTGGGTCTCAACATCTATGAGCAGAATGACAGGTATAGTTCAGAGCTTACTTAGTTTTTTGGGCTACTTTGACACCTAGGATTTGACAGAGTAGGATTACACTTCCTGGGTCCCACCTATATCATTCTTCTTCTACCTAGTTTAGACCAGTCCAGATGATTGTACAACCTCCCTCAGGCCTCTAAATCTTGCATTGACTAGACTTGCACTGTCCGCTATGGTAGCTTTTGGCCACATATAGCTGTTGAGCACTTGAAATGTGGCTGCTCTGAATTGAGATGTGCTATAAGTGTAAACTCCATACTGGACTTTGAAGACTTAGTGTGAATAACAGAATACAAAATATCTCACTAATATTTTTTAAAATACTGATTTACATGTTCAAATGATAGTATTTTACATATACTGGGTTAAATGAACTGCTGTTACAGTTAATTCCACCTATTTCTTTTTACTTATTTTCATGTGGCTGCTAGAAAATTTAAAATTACATGTGTGGTTCTTATTATATTTCTGTTGGACAACACTGGTCTAAAACCTACCTTGTCACGATTTGTAATTAATCTCCTTTGCATATGATGATTAAGTGCCTTTTGGCCTATAATCCCTCTTGCTACAGCCTTATCACACTAGCTTATTTTTTTTCCTTGGATTGCTCTTTTTTTTAAAAAAAAAAATTTATTTATTTATTGCCATGTTGGGACTTAGTTGCGGCATATGGGCTCTTTGTTGCGGTGCACGGGCTTCTCTCTAGTTGTGGCGCGTGGGCTCCAGAGCACATGGGCTCAGTAGTTGCGGCATGTGGGCTCAGTTGCCCTGCAGCATGTGGGATCTTAGTTCCCCAACCAGGGATCGAACCCATGTCCCCTGCATTGGAAGGTGGGTTCTCAACTGGACCACCAGGGAAGTCCCTTCTTGGCTTGCTCTTGATGAGGATGGAGATCAGTATATTATTGTTTTGTGTAACTTCTGAGTCTTGGAACTCATTATTTACCTTCTCCCCAACTTTTACAAACTTGGGTAGAAGAGTTCCAGTTAAGTAGGGCTGGGGATTCTTGTGAGAGATTGTTACAAGGTCCATGCCTCAACAAAAAATAAAATAAAACAAACCTCAGATATTGGGACAAGGAATATGTTGATTGTGGTATCAGGAGGTCCTTTGTGCACCCTCAATGCTGGCAACTGACCTGGTGGCATGTGATGGCACTGGCTGAGCTGGCAGTGAATCTACCTCTTTAAGGGAGAAGTTGGTGGTGGGGAGGGCAAGGCACCAACCCTCTAAGTCCTAATGTTCTTGGCATCCATTTTTACAGACTGACTCCTAAGATAGGCTTCCCCTGGAGTGAAATCAGGAACATCTCTTTTAATGACAAGAAATTTGTCATCAAGCCCATTGACAAAAAAGCCCCGGTAAGTGACTCCTCCCACTGGCCAACACAGGTACTTGCCAAGGCCTGGATAATGCTAAAAGCAATTGTGTCATTCTATATTTCTCTCCCTTTTTTGGCTTTTTTGTGTATGTGGGTGGGAATAGGAGGCACAAAAGACGATTGGCAATGAAAGGGGATGCTGATGCCAAGAAATGGTCAGGAGGCATCCTATAACTGGTGCCACACTGCTACCTGTGTCTCAGGAGAAGCATGGATTATGGAGAGCCACAGGCAGTCTAATTACTGCCTCTTAGCCACTGTCTTTTACTTCCCAGAGGCTCTGGGGTGGAAACAGAGAGTACATCTTATCTTTTAAAGCCTCTAGGCCCTAGAAAGTGGAAACTGTTCATGTACTCGATTTATCTTTAATTGTGGAGAAAGGACAGAGCCAGGAGAAGTCCAGATCCAAGGATGATTCTCCAGGTGTTCTTTTTGTTATAACTTTGCTGCTGTCCTCTCAAGACTTCTCTTCAGAGCAATCCAAAATCAAGAAAGTGCTTTCAGTCCAGTCATTCCTCTAACATGCTTGCCACACCTGTCACCTACTCAGTTGCCTGTGGCTGACAAGACTGGAGAGCTGGTGCTTGGGAATAGGATAGAAAACTGAGATGAGAGTCTCCTTTTTTGATGTACCTCATGTCCAACAAGGGCCAATGGCCATGATGAACCAGACCTTTCTCATGAGGCCTCAACCATTCCTTTCCAGCTCTGAGGTCTCTGAACTTGCCCTGCTAGGAACTTTATATATGTTGTCTCTTTAAACCCTCAACGACATTGTCAGGTAGATAGTAGCATACCTATTCTATAAGTGATGAAATTGAGTTTCAGAGGGATGGAGTGATTTGCCCAAGATCACATAGCTAAAAATGATAGAGCTGGGATTTACACCTAGGTTGTTTGACCTCTGGTTCTTGTGCTTCTTCTACTGCACCCCAAGCTATGTGAGATGGTAGCAGTTTGGGTTCAGTGGCAGAGGAGCTGGTGGTTAGCCCATCAGCTGGTGACCTTGGTCCAGTGGTATTTGTAGTAACAAACTCAAACTCACTGGATTTTCTTGTGTGTGTGTGTGTGTTTTGTTTTTTTGGTTTTGTTTTGTTTTGTTTTGTTTTTTTAATACTGCTGCTGTGCTCAACTTTCATCAGAAAAAGGTAAGTAACAAAGCCAGCTGAGATCAAGGGCATATTTAAAAAACAACAACCAGGATAATCGATGTTCAGGAGATTTATATATTCATATACGTATTTACAAACTGCCTTATTCCAAACAGGATTGAAGGGACTGGGTCTAGGATATGCTTTTAGGAGATTATAGAACCAGTCCAGTCCACCCATACTACACTCACCACGGTATTATGCAGGGATTATTGGGCCTCTAAGAGAGGCCCCTGAGACCCAGCAGGATATCTAATTAGCAGATAAAGTCAGTTTCTATCTTTCAACTGCATTGAGGGTATTTTAGGATGCTTTTCATAAGCAAAGGTTGAAAGAAATTGTGGCTCGGTGGAAAGAGCACTGGTTTTGGAGTCAAGAAGCCTGGGTTCTAGTCCTGGGTCTGCCACTAACCTGCCGTCTGACCCTGGGCAAATCACTTCACCACTCTGATAATTGGTCTTCCCATCTGTAACATGATCTTTGGACTTAGCTTTTCAGAAGGCAGAAGCCCACCTTCATCTGTCCCTCTAAACTCTTTCTGACTGCTGGTTTTCCACCAGGACTTCGTCTTCTATGCTCCTCGGCTGCGGATTAACAAGCGGATCTTGGCTCTGTGTATGGGGAACCATGAGCTATACATGCGCCGCCGCAAGCCCGACACAATTGAGGTGCAGCAGATGAAGGCACAGGCCCGGGAGGAGAAGCACCAGAAACAGATGGAGCGGTAGGTGACGTGGAACTGAAGTGGGGGCCGGGGCTGCGGCAAGGAAGCTTCTCAGAGGTGCCAAGCCTGCTAAAGGCAAGGCATGAAGCCATCCTGGTACTGGGGGAGAGAGAGCTGTACAGGGATACACCCCTTCCATTAAGTCTCAGGCATCCCCATCCCCAGGAGGCAGGCATTTAGAACCCTAGGATTTCAGAGGCTGATAGGAGGGAGGGACATTTCATAGTTCCCCATTATCTATGACCCTCATGCCATTGCTTTTCTAGGTGGACTCTGGGTTGCTCTGGGCTATCTGACCAGTATAGCAGCAGTAGCAGAAGGCTTCATGCACATTTAAACCTGGACTCTAGGGTTTTTTGAGTGGAATTGGGCAGAGCCACCAGAATTTTCCCTACCAAGCCCTTTTGTACTGAGGCCCCTTGCTACTCAAAGTGCATCAAAGCTCAGCAGCATCAGCATCAACTTTGGAACTTTTTAGAAAGGCAATATTCTGAGACCTACCCCAAAGCTGCTGATTCAAAATCTGCAACTTAAGATCCTAGTTGAACATTTCTTCAAAGAAGATATGCAAATGGCCAGCAGGCACATGAAAACACCCTTAGTCATTAGGGAAATGCAAGTCAAAACCACAGTGAGGTACCACCTCATACTCACTAATATGGATATAATAAATGAAAACAGAAAATAACAGTTGTTGGCAAGGGTATGGAGAAATTGGAACTCATGCTCATTGCTGGTGGGAATGTAAAATGGTTCAGCTGCTGTAGAAAACAATTTGATGGTTCCTCAAAAAGTTAAATGTAGAATTACCATACAATTCCACAGTTCCACTCCTAGGTATATACTGAAAAAAATTGAAAACAGGTGTTCAAACAGGTAATGCACATACCTGTTCATAGCCGTGCAATTCATAATAACCAAAAATTGGAAACTGCCCAAATGTCCATCAGTGAATGAATGGATAAACAAATTGTACAGCCATCCAATGAAATATTATTCAGCCATTAAAAATTTTAGAACAAAGTATTGATGCGTACTACAATGTAGATGAATCTCTAAAGCATTATGCTAAGTGAAAGAAACCAGACACAAAAGGTCACATATTGCATTATTCCATTTATATGAAATATCCAGAATAGATAAACAGAAGGCAGATTGGTGGTTGTCAGGGGCTGGAGAGAGGGGAGATGTGGAGAAACTGCTTAATACCAGGTATGAGGTTTTCCTTTGGAGTGATGAAATGTTTTGGAACTAATAGAGGTAGTGGTCATACAACATTGTGAATGTATTAAATGCCACTGAATTATTCGCTTTAAAATGGTTAATTTTATATTATGTGAATTTCACCTCAGTAAGTTATTTGAAAAATAAGATCCCTGGTGATTCCTGTGCATGTTAATGTTTGAGAGCACTGTTTTAGTAGATACTCTGTCATAAAGAGTTTGGAACCTCAGGAGGCTTCTAATCTAGTAGGCTGGAAAATGACTCCATGTATGAGAGGTTAGACACCAAAATTCACATTTATTCTGGAAAAATGAAATGAGGGGCAGTTTACAGAACTGGATCTGGCAGGAACCTGCCCTCAAGGACCTCACAGTATAGTAGAAGAAAGGGAAAAAATAGTATATATATAACAGTTCAAGGTACAAATGCTGTGTCATTCATTCACTCAATATATATTTATTGAGCAGTGAAAAATAAAACATCTCTGCTCTGCTCCCATGAAGCTGTCATTCTAGTGGGAAGAGACAGACAGATCAAATAAGCATATTATATGGTATGTGACATGATAAGAAGTAATATGGAGAAAAATAACAGGGAGGAGGGATGTGGAGAAGGATAGGCCAAGTATTCTGAGGGGTCAGAAAGAGAAAAGACATCTAGCCAAGGGAGAAAAGAAGGCCTCCTGGAAGAGGCGCTGGGGCAAGAAAAAGCAAATACTTATTTTAGATTTACAACAAATTCTGGAGAAAAGGAGCCTAGAGTTGAGCTTCAGAGGGCAGGCAGAGGACTGATGCCCCAGCCATAGGGATCACCAGACTTGAACTACAGTATATCAGCACAGATCCAAAACTTTTCTCCCTGTAACTTTATAAGGTAGATAGGGCAGGACTTATTTGGCCATTTTACAGATAAGGTTACTGAGAGCAAGAGCAAAGAAATGATGTAGCTAAGGTCACCCACTGATTACCCACTGGGTAGTGGACAAGCTGAGAGTCCAGGTTGGATCTCCTGATTCTGGGAAAAACTGACAGGGCCCTGAGCATACCAGCCCACATAGGGCTGTGATGTAAGGACAAGAATGTAGAGAGAAGGGAGAGTGGTCTTGCCTCACAAGCCCTGAGTGTGTTGGATGGGTGGGGACTGAGGCGCCAGGGCCAGGGAGCCTTGGGAATTCCAAGGCTTCCATGTGGCCTTGCTATCCTGTTCCATCCCTTCTTTCTCCTTTCCTAGTGCTCTGCTGGAAAATGAGAAGAAGAAACGTGAGATGGCAGAAAAGGAGAAGGAGAAGATTGAACGGGAAAAGGAGGAACTGATGGAGAGGCTGAAGCAGATCGAGGAACAGACTAAGAAGGCTCAACAAGGTGAGGCTTGGAGTCACCTTGGAGACTGGGTTTTCCCACAGTCTGACTCTATGAACTGGAAACCCTTCTGTCTGAGCTGCAGACTCAGGCCATATATATTCCAGATATGGCTAAAGAATAGGGGAGTGATGGAGCAAGAGGAAGAGTGCCTAGAACTTTCTGCCAGCTATGTCCTGGGGTGAAGCATTTCCAGGAAGGAAGTTATGTGTCCCTTCTTGATCTCTGCACTTTTCACCACCTTTCCCCTACCTTGTCTTCCCAGAACTGGAAGAACAGACCCGCAGGGCTCTGGAACTTGAACAGGAGCGGAAGCGTGCCCAGAATGAGGCTGAGAAACTGGCCAAAGAGCGTCAAGAAGCTGAAGAGGCCAAGGAGGCCCTGTTGCAGGCCTCCCGGGACCAGAAGAAGACCCAGGAACAACTGGTAAAGCTACAAAATGGGCTGGGATTATGGGACCTGAGTTTTCTCTTCTGTCTGCCTACCTATTCACAGCTACCTCTGCTTGCAGGACTGGTTCTTTCCAGCAGGGTAACTCTCAGCAGGCTTCCAGCAGATAGCTCCTTCAGAAGCAAGCTGAGAAGTCATTTTGCAAATACTTTTCCCTAACCCTTACTTTTATTCTCTTTCTTAGCAATTGAGGATTTGAGCTGACGACCTGACAAAGGAGAGAGGGAGGAAAGTAGTAAAGGGATTCACACTTGATTGACTAGCTACGTGTGTTACAAGCTATACTAGTAACTTTTCCCTTTTCCTTACTTCCTTATTTCCTCTTCCTAATAACCCTATGAGATTAATCCTTGTGGGATAATATGCCCAGAAAAGGAAATTAGGACTCAGAGAGGTTGAAGAGACTCATCAGAGGTCACACTGTTGTGACTAAGAATGAGAAGTCATTCCTGCCTCTCTTTTAAAGGTTTGCTCCCTAAAATCACATGTAAAACTGTGTGTCTATACATTTTTTAGGGGAGAAGGGTGAGCATCTATACTTTCATCACAATTTCCAAGGGTTCTGTGACTCAGAAATTAAGAACCTGTGTCCCAAATTCCTTGATTCCCTGTACTGTTTGGAGTGAGAGTGCAGGAACCTAAAACCAGGGGGAAACGTCCTCTGGGAGATTTGCCCAAAGTGTGAGGGCATGTATAAGCTTATTCCCTTCTTCATATCACTTTGTGACACTTGAGTGTCATTCCTATACTTGTCCTGGGAAGAGTCTTAGTGGAGCCCTGAGCATTGTAGGATAACAGGAAAGGGTCTGCCACTTCAGGCAGTGACACAGTGATCTCCAAAGCTTTACTGAGGCCCTAACTGTGCAATTGGCAATACCGAGAGGGAGAGAGAGATGAGGAAGAGCCAGAGATGACATGTTGTTTGTCCTCAGGTCTATAGTCTAGGCAGGGAGCTCTGACTTATAAGGAAGTAGTTTGGAGTTAATAGGGTGCTATAGTAGATCTGAGAATGAGTGTTCCTCTGGGCTTCCTGGAGGAAGTGTGGTAAAAAGAGCCTGCAGAGCAGCAAGCAAGTGGAGCAGCAAGTTCCCTGTTAGTTCTCAGGGGATCTGGGGTTGAAGACACCTGGGGCCTGAGGACCAGAAGGTCCACCTCTCATAAGCTTCCAATTGATCCACAGGCCTTGGAAATGGCAGAGCTGACAGCTCGGATCTCCCAGCTGGAGATGGCCCGACAGAAAAAGGAGAGTGAGGCTGTGGAATGGCAGCAGAAGGTAAGGTACAGTGCCCAGGACAAAGCAGTGTGGGATGGGGTATCATATGCATAGGCTCCAGTTCCTTAGATTCTTTTATTTATTTATTTATTTTTAAAGATAATACCTGGAAGTATCTTTTATTTTATTTTTTATTTTTTTCCGGTACGTGGGCCTCTCACTGTTGTGGCCTCTCCCGTTGCAGAGCACAGGCTCCGGATGCACAGGCTCAGTGGCCATGGCTCACGGGCCCAGCTGCTCCGCAGCATGTGGGATCTTCCCAGACCGGGGCACGAACCCGTGCCCCCTGCATCAGCAGGCGGACTCTCAACCACTGCTCCACCAGGGAAGCCCCATTATTTTATATTTTATTTAAAAAATTATTTTTTTTAACATCTTCATTGGCATATAATTGCTTTACAATGGTGTGTTAGTTTCTGCTGTACAACAAAGTGAATCAGCTATACATATATATGTATCCCCATATCTCCTCCCTATTGCATCTCCCTCCCACCCTCCCTATCCCACCCCTCTAGGTGGTCACAAAACACTGAGCTGTTCTCCCCGTGCTATGCGGCTGCTTCCCACTAGCTATCTATTTTACATTTGGTAGTGTATATATGTCCACGCCACTCTCTCACTTCTTCTCAGCTTACCCTTCCCTCTCCCCATGTCCTCAAGTCCATTCTCTTTTTCTTAAACTTTATTATTATTAATTTTCTTTTTTGGTACGTGGGCCTCTCACCGATGTGGCCTCTCCCGTTGTGGAGCACAGGCTGCGGAGCACAGGTTCCGGACGCGCAGGCTCAGCGGCCATGGCTCACGGGCCCAGCTGCTCTGCGGCATGTGGGATCTTCCTGGACCGGGGCACGAACCCGTGTCCCCTGCATCGGCAGGCGGACTCCCAACCACTGCGCCACCAGGGAAGCCCCTCAAGTCCATTTTCTACGTCTGTGTCTTTATTCCTATTCTG
Organism: Lipotes vexillifer; assembly: GCF_000442215.2. Classification (NCBI taxonomy): domain Eukaryota; kingdom Metazoa; phylum Chordata; class Mammalia; order Artiodactyla; family Lipotidae; genus Lipotes; species Lipotes vexillifer. Next base: position 256,526 of record NW_006772766.1, on the reverse strand, counting down.
CCCCTAGGTTCTTCAGAACCATTTTTTTTTATTCCATATATATGTGTTAGCATACAGTATTTGTTTTTCTCTTTCTGACTTACTTCACTCTGTATGACAGACTCTAGGTCCATCCACCTCACTGCAAATAACTCAATTTCATTTCTTTTTATGGCTGAGTAATATTCCATTGTATATATGTGTCACATCTTCTTTATCCATTCATTGGTCGATGGACACTTAGGTTGCTTCCATGTCCAGGCTATTGTAAATAGTGCTGCAGTGAACATTGTGGTACATGACTCTCTTTGAATTATGGTTTTCTCAGGGTATATGGTTTGCCCAGTAGTGGGATTGCTGGGTCGTATGGTAGATCTGTTTGGTTTTTTAAGGAACTTCCATACTGTTCTCCATAGTGGCTGTATCAACTTACATTCCCACCAACAGTGCAAGAGGGTTCCCTTTTCTCCACACCCTCTTCAACATTTATTGTTTGCAGATTTTTTGATGATGGCCATTCTGACCGATGTGAGGATTTGGGTTTCTTCACGCTTCCATCCTTCCTTGACAGTGGGTATCATGGGAGAAGGAGCTCAAGGCTTTCTCAAATACTTCCCAGAATTCTCCCGTACCCCCAGGGAATTTGGTACTAGTAATAGGAATTACTCCTATTATACAGCTGAAGGAACTCAGGATCAGTCAGACAAAGTGACTTGGCCTACCTGGTGCCTGCTTTCTGCTGGGCCATTCTAGGCACACATAGTGATGCCGCAAGTTAGCCTGGTCTGACTGCCAGTCCTTCTCTTCCTCTGTTACTGGGCAGGCTCAGATGGTACAAGAAGACTTGGAGAAGACCCGTGCAGAGCTGAAGACTGCCATGAGCACGCCTCATGTGGCAGAGCCTGCCGAGAATGAGCAGGATGAGCAGGATGAGAATGGTGCAGAGGCCAGCGCTGAACTGCGGGCTGATGCCATGGCCAAGGATCGCAGCGAGGAGGAACGTACCACTGAGGCAGAGAAGAATGAGCGTGTGCAGAAGCACCTGAAGGTATCGAGGCTGACCCAAAGGGTCATGGAGACCATGTGTATTGACTTAGTAGCCCATGGCCTTCCCTAGATCATCGGGGCACAGGAGCAGTAGAGGAGCCTGTCTCAGTGCTGTGTGGGAGCTTGAGCATTTCTCAATGAGAGCTTTAAGGGAGAGCACCTCTCACTTATTTTTTTTTAATTTTTATTTTTATAAATTTATTTATTTATTTATCTTTGGCTGTGTTGGGTCTTCATTGCTGCATGTGGGCTTTCTCTAGCTGTGGCACGCGGGCTTAGTTGCTCTGCGGCATGTGGGATCTTCCCGGACCAGGTCTCGAACCCGTGTCCCCTGCATTGTCAGGTGGATTCTTAACCACCGCACCACCAGGGAAGTCCCACCTCTTCCTTTTTTTTTGTTTTCTTTTTTTGCTCCATCCTCCACCCATATTCCATTTACCTCATATTCAGAAAATACTTAGTTGTCACAATTCCTACTTGAATCTCTTTGGTGTATTGTTCTGCTCTCAGGATTCTGTCATCAGTTGATCTGCTAAGTTGGTGTTCTGTTTTTATTTTTTTCATTCTTGCCCCACTGCAGTTCTAACAGAGCTGGAAATGGCTCTCAAAAAATGTGTGTGTCTGTGTTTGTGTGTATAAAGAGGAGGGCAGGGGTGGGGGAGTGAGAGAGAAAGGTGGTGGAGAGGGTGGGAGGAAGGTAAGAAGGAAATAAATCAGGAAGTACATCTGGTTAGCAAGGGGAGGTAAAATGAGAGGAAGCCATTAACCCCTTATCCCCTTGCACCCTCACAGGCCCTCACTTCAGAGCTGGCCAATGCCCGTGATGAGTCCAAGAAGACTGCTAATGACATGATCCATGCTGAGAACATGCGACTGGGTCGAGACAAGTACAAGACCCTGCGCCAAATCCGGCAGGGCAATACTAAGCAGCGCATTGATGAGTTTGAGTCCATGTAATGGGCACCCAGCCTCTAGGGACCCCTCCTCCCTTCTTCCTTGCCCTCACACTCCTACACTCTTGCCTAACTCACACTGTGCTGGAGCCACTAACTAGAGCAGCCCAGGAGTCATGCCAAGCATTCAGTACAGCAATGGGACCGAACCTAGCCCCTCAGCCCTCACTCACTTCCCTAGGCAGAGAGATGGCTCACTATGGTGATGATGGGACCCTCTTTTTCTTCTATCCCAGGTGATCTAGCTTTCTAGAAGAGATCACTTTCTCAGCTCAGAGGCACTTCCCACTTGATTTGGGAAATACCCCCACATTTACTGTTGCTTTGCAGGAGTCAAGTGTAGTAGGTTGAAAACTGGCCTCCACCACTGCCTTCCTCTTCATGGTCCTGTGATTTGCAGAATTGGAACATCATAGGGTTTAGAGAAGGAGGCGGAGCCCTGGCTATATGCTCTAGGATGTCAACCGCCCTAGGATTAGGCCTCCCAGTGTCCATCCCTTCTAGAGTTATTTAGGCTTTGTAATGATTGGAGGCTAAAAAGATGTTCACTCATTCTTCTCTCTACCTCCCAGATTGGACCTGTTACAAACTCGGTCCCAGTAAACCTTGTCCCTGAGTTCAGGGACTTAGTTTCTCTTCAGGGTGATATGGGGGAGACAGTGCCTGCAAGAGGCTTCACCAACATCCTGGAAGGCCGTTGGCCATTCTGTTCAGACAAGATTGGGTAGAGGATCTGCCCCTATGCCTTATGGGAGCCTAGACTTGTTTCAGGTGAGCTCTATGGGCAGAGATATCCCTTATTATTCTGTGTTCCTCTTCCCCTCTTGGGATCTGCCCCTCCCCACTGCAATCCCCAAACCCCCTCCAAGTAGAACAGTAGGGATGGTTACCCCCAAACCCAGCCAGCCCCATCCAGGACTCTTGCTAAAGGGAGGAAATATTCACACGTGGCTTCAGTATTTTACCTGCCAGGGGTCCCAGACCACTTCTCCCTTCAGAGTTACTTGGACCACAGCTCCTGCTTCAGGGCCATTAAGGCCTTGGTTTGGTGAGCCCTGCATCTTGATGTCAGTTGGCTCAATTGGTGACTGGGTGGAAGAAGCTGAGTATGGTGAGGGAAGCTTGTGGCCCAGATCCTACAGTTTACACCTCTCCAAGGTGGTGATTGGGTCCTGCCTCTGTTTAATAAACCTCTAACCCAGGTCTTGCCACCAACTGTGCCATCCCTTGGAGCTGTAAACCAGAGAGCTGTTAGGGGCTCTGGCCTGGTCCTTTTCACACTCCCACCTCTTTCTTTCAACCCAGGAGCAGCCTCCTCCTCCTCTCTGTCTCATGTGTGTTCTTTTTCTTTCCACCAGTATTATATATTTTAGTGGCATCTAACTAAATATTGATTTCTGCGTTTCTTGCTAATGCACCCTTAGAAGATATTAGTGTTGGGACAGGATCGTTTTGGCCTCATTCCCTTACCACCCCTACACCTAGGAAGCATATACTATATTGTAAAAGAATATTTTGCCAGAAAAATTAATGTAGGAAGCTTTCAGTATTAGTGATATCACCTGTCACTATAGGTCATACAATCCTTTTTTAAGGTTCTTGGTATTTGGTTTTATTGTTCCTTTGTTTGCCTTCTCCTCAGAGTTCATTACCCAAGGGGCCCTACTGTCCTTCCATGCAGTGCCCCTAGCCCAGAGCCCATGGCTTTGATCCCTCCCTCCCCTTGCCTCCTGCTTGACCTTGCGGAGTCTTATGTGCATTGCTGTGAATTATATTGACACTCTCTTGGTGATACGCCCTATATTGGCTAAATTCAAACCTGGAATTGTGGGGCAATCTAGCTGCCTTAAAGGTAGTACCCCCCACCCCAGGGAAGCTGGGGAAAAAGATTAGATTTTATATTCAGTTTTTTTGTGTGTGTATTTTTGGGGTTTTTTAAATTTGTTTTTGGAGGGGTTTATGCTTAACCAGTGTTCTATTTCAGTGCCAATAAAATCTAGGAAGACTTCACTGTGACTTGATCTTTCTTTGTGGCATGAGTGGGTGGCTGTAAGATACTTCACTGTTAATTTGCACTCTGTGGACCACTTTCCTATCCCTGGTCTCATTTCATTCTCACTTCAGTCCTATGGAGAGGATATGACTATCCTCATTTTATAGAGGAGGGAATGGATTTGAAAAAGTAGAATAACTGCCCAAGGGCACAGGACTGTATGACTTAATAGCCTGTGCCCTTTCCGTAGCCCTAGGCCAATTTTTTTCTGGTGTAGATGGGCCCTGCATTGACCATATGATGCTCCTGGGCTTGTTTGGCATTGGAGCTTTGGGGCTGCTTGTGGGGGGTGGTTTATATCTCTGGACTCCTCCTGGGGTGGTCAGGCCCTATCCTGCCTCTTTTAAGGAAGGCCTCCAGCCTTGCTCACCTACTATTCTCACTTATTGCAGTGCCAGTGAAGGTCAGAGAAATTACCTTGAGCACTGTTGCAAAAGGTAATAGGGAGTGGAGTATGAAGTAAGAACGGAGAGTAGTATATGTATGTACAAAAGATGTTGTACTTTATGCTTTATAAAACATGGCAATTTTGTAGCCTAGATATGGTTATCCCAGTTTTACAGGCGAGGAAACTGAGACCCAGATCAGCCTTCCGGGCCGTTTTGGACCTGGTATACTCTCTCACTTACTACCTCCCTTCTTGGTGAGCCAATACTCGCAAGGAAAAGTAAGTATGTATTCTGTGAGCTTTAAATCCTTACGACAACCCTTTGAGGCAGTGGCTCTCAAACTTGTCTGCATATTAGAATCTTAAAGATTCCAATGCCTAGACCACATCCTCAGATCAAATTATAATCTCTAGTAGTGGGACACAGGTATCAATGTATTTAATGATTCCAGAGTGTAGGTTTCCAGCAGTTAAGGAAGTGGGGGGAAGCCATCTGAGAAGTAGGTCTGGATATATGAGAGCTTGCAGTGATACTCTGTCTTGACTGTGTCAATATTAATATCTTGGTTGTGATGTTATACCATAGTTTACAAGGTATTACCACTGGTGGAAAGTGAATAAAGTATACATGAGATCTCTTTGTATTATTTGTCTTATAACTGCATGTGAATCTACAGTGATCTCAAAAGAAAAAGATTTAATTTTTAAAAGGGGTGGTGGTACTCCTGGGTACATATCCAAGAGTAATGAGTGCTTCTGTCCACCAAAAGACGTAGCAGTACTATTTGCAATAGCTCCAAATCTGAAAACAACACAAATACTCATCAACTAGAGAATGGACAAAACAATAGTATATTCGTATAATGGTATATTGCTCAGCAGTAGAAATTAAAGAAAAAACAACTACTGACACTACAGTATGAATGAATCTCACAGGTAATATCTTGTACAGAAAAAAAAAAGACACAAAAGAGAACATTTAATTCCATTTATGTCAAGTTCTAGAGCAGGCATGGTTGTCTGGAGCTGGGGTGGGAGGGATTGACTGGAAAGTGGCACAAGGAAATCTGAGGTCATGGAAATACAATTGGTTTGGGTGGTGGTTACAGGGTACAAACATGTAAAAATACATCAAGATGTATATAAATTACAAATCCATAAAAAAGAAAAGATAAAGGGGGGACTCCATCACTGCAAAAGTTTGAAAATATCTAGAATAATGGTTCTCAAATTTTACTGTCTATTGGAATCTCTGTGGGCTGCTTAAAACAGATTACTAGACTCCACCTCCAGAGTCTGATTCAGTGGGTCTAAAGTGGAACCTGAGAATTTGCATTGTTGCTGCTGTTCCAGGGGCCACACTTTGAGAGCCACTGGAGTCCAGACTAGACAAATACTTTCCTGGGAGATAAGAGACTTGTCTAAGGTCACACAAGCAGTCAGGCAGATAGGGGCCTAGAACTTGCTTCCTGACTCTTTGGTAGGCCTTCAAGGCCTAGGTCAGGCCTTCTCTGCCATCCAGGAGTAGTGCTCCATTGCTTGCTTTACTATACCCCTTAATTATAATATCTGATCAGGAAGGGACCAGAGAGATTTCTGGATCTAATCCTTTCTCCCCATTCTCTAGAGTGGGAAACTGAAACTCAAGGATCAAATTCACTTGTCCACAGTCACAATGGCAGGACTTAGCCTTGAACTATCTCCTATATCTGCCCCAGACCTGTACACAGTCTACCATGGGGCACCCTTACTGTCTTAGCTGCTTTGTTTCCAATCCTCTTCCTAAAGATATCTTCCCATCCCACATTTACATATCTGTGCATAGGTGATGTTTCTTGAAGCCTTTAGTCAAGATCTTAAGGAAATAGGCCACACTACTTCTAGATCATTTTCTAGAGCTGAAATGGAGGGCTCCAAGCCTGTTGCTCTTTGAGAAGATCCATTACTTTGCTTAGCTTAGGGAGCATTCATGACTCTTCAGAATTTGACTTGTCTTTTCTTCCACTATTCATCATCGTCTGTCTCCCCCCAGCACTTTACATTCTAGACATAGTAGATCCTTCCCAGCCCCTCAACATCTCAGATTTGCTCATGGCTTTGTAATAATAATTGTAATTATAATTAATGTTTACTAAGTGATTACTGTATGTCGGACACCCTTCAATGTGCTTTATAGTTCTTCATGTTATTTTCACATCTCTGAGTCAAGGCCAATTATTACAGATGAGGAAACTAAGGCACAGAGAGGATAAATTGTCAAAGGTCACACAGCATGGAGTGACAGAGACAAGATTTAAATATTTCTTGGAGCCTCAAATTCAGAATGTCTAATAAGCAAATATATTCTCTATATTGTCACCCTACTCTGCTTATCCTCATCTGTTCCCCTCTCACTTGGTGGCACCACTATCTGCTCATTTTTCCAAAATAAGAACCTGGATATTTTCCTTGACAATTCCCTCTCGTCTTACCATGTCCCTGTTCCCAGTCCTCCTGCCTTTAATACTGTTCCCTAAATAACTTTTTAATGCCACATCTCCTTACTCCTCCTCTGGTGCTGGGACGATTGCCATGGCTTCCTCACTAGATCTCCTGTATACCTTTCTACCCTCTGCTGCCAGCCACCTTCTAGAAACTCCTATGCCCCTCTCATCTTCTTTGCTCAGATTCTCCTACCAGGTTGGTCCTGGTCCTTATTTTTGTTCCTTTAATATTCTAAGCTCATTCCAGTATCAAGGCCTTTAAATGTCCCACTATCTGCAATGCTCTTCCAATGGCTGGCTCCTAATTGTTCAGGTCCCAATTCATGGAGTCCTTCCTTTCCTACCCTATCTAAATTAGTCCCCAACTCCCAACACATACACACCTACAATAAATAAAACATATGACTTCTTATATGACAGATACTGTTCTAAGCTCTTTATATATATTAAATCATACTCATTATGCTTCCATGAGGTAAATACTTTTATTACCTCATTATAGATGAGGAAGGAAACTAAGGTACAGAGAAATTAAGCAGCTATAGAAGGTGTGGCCAAGATGGTGGAGTAGAAAGACCCTGAGCTCACCTCCTCCAATGGACACACCAAAATCAAAACTATTTACAGAGCAACTATCTAAGAGAATGATCTGAAGACTAGCAGAAAATATTTTCCACAACTAAAGATTTTTAAAAGGAACCAAAACAAGATGATTGGGAGGGGCAGGGACATGGTATAGTCAAGACCCACACCTCCAGGTGTGCAACCCACAAATGGGAAGACAATGACAATTGCATAGGTTCTCCCCAAGGAGCAAGGGGTCTGAACCCCACATCAGGCTTCCCAGCCCAGGAGTCTTGCCCCAGGAAAGCAAACCTTCAGAACATCTGGCTTTGACGCCAGCAGGGCTTGCATATCGGAGAGCCAGAGGAAACAGAGACTCTGCTATTAACAATTTTACATGCTCCAAGTCCCAGTGCAGAGGCAGTAATTTGAAAGGAGCCTGGGTCAGACACACTGATGATCTTAGACAGCCTCCCAGAGAGAGAGAGAGAGAGCAATTGAGAATCTCCCTGGGGATGGAGATGCTGGTGGTAGCCATTTTGGTGAACTCATTTTACTGTGAGGACACTCATGCTGGCAAGCAGTATTTTGGAGTCCTCCCTCTAACTTAACAAGTGCTGGAGGCTTACTCACCACCAGTGGGCCAGCACCAACCCTGAGTCCCCTGGGCCCTGCAGCCAGCTGCACCAGGACCAGCCCTGCCTGCCAGTGAGCCAGTGGGCCAGTGACCATCACATGAGGCAGGGCCTGGCAGTCAACTGGGCTGGTGGCCATCTTCACCTACCAGCACAACCACAGTAGTAGGCCTTGCCACAGAGAAGGGCCCATGCAACCAACATGGAAGTTACCACTAGAGCATATAGCTCTGGTGACCAGAGGAGAGTATGCTTCTGGGCCTCATAGGATGTCTCCTACATAAGGCCACTTCTCCAAGATAAGAAAATGTAACAGACCTACATAATACATAGAAATAAACAGAGAAAATCAGGAAAAATGAAGAGACAGAGTACTATCTTCCAACTGAAAGAACAAGAGGGCTTCCCTGGTGGTGCAGTGGTTGAGAGTCCGCCTGCTGATGCAGGGGATATCGGTTCATGCCCCGGTCCGGGAGGATCCCACATGTCGCGGAGCGGCTGGGCCCGTGAGCCATGGCCACTGAGCCTGTGCGTCCAGAGCCTGTGCTCCACAACGGGAGAGGCCACAACAGTGAGAGGCCCGCGTACTGCAAAACAAAACAAAACAAAACAAAAAAACAAAAAAACAAGATATAACCTCAGAAAAAGAAAATAAATGGAGATAAGTAACCTACCCAAAAAGGAGTTCAAGGTAACAATCAAATGCTTAATGAACTTGGGAGAAGAATGAATGAACAGACAGAGAATTTTAACAAATAGAAAATATAGAGAAAGAACCAAACATAGCTGAAGAATACAATAATTGAAATAAAAAATACACTAGAATGAATGAACAGTAGATTATAGGATACAGAAGAATGAATCAGCAAACTGGAAGGCAAAGTAGTTGAAATTACCGAAGTTGAACAGAAAAAAGAAAAATGAATTTTAAAAAATTAGGATAGTTTAAGACACCTCAGGGGCAAAATAAAGCATACTAATTTTTGCATTATAGGGGTCACAGAAGGAGGGGAGAGAGAGACACACACACACATACACACACAGAGAGAGAGAGAGAGAGAGGAATGTACAGGAAACATATTGGAGACATCATAGCTGAAAACTTACCTAACTTGGGAAAGGAAACAGGCACCCAGGTCTAGAAAGCACAGAGTCCCAAACAGGATCAACCCAAAGAGGACAACACCAAGACACATTGTAATTAAAATGGCAAAGAGGGAGGTCAAGATGGTGGAGGAGTAGGAGGATATGGAGTTCATCTCTCCCCACAAATGCAGCAAGAATACATCTACATATGGAACTATTCTCACAGAGCACCTGCTTGCTGAACACTAGCAGAGGACCTCACACACCTAAAAGGACAAGAAATATCCCCACATAACCAGGTAAGCCAAAAGAAAGAAGGGAAAAGGAAGAGGAAAGGAAGTGGGACAGGACCTGCACCCCTGGTTGGGGGAGAGCTAAAGAAGAGGAGAAGTTTCCGCATCTGGGGAAGGCCCCTCACTGGTGAGGAGATCAGCTGGGACAGAAGGGGAGCTTCGGGGGCTTGGAGGAGATCACAGCAACTGGTATGTGGCAGGCAAGACAGAGTGAGACCTACACAGATGGTCTGTGCCACAGCTCTGCACACCCTAGGCTGAGATGGGTGTCTGCCAGTGCACAAGGATGGATGGGTGCTGGAACGTGGGGTTTGGAAAGCAGACGTGGGGAGGGGACTGCTGTTGGCTGTGAAGAGACAGCCTGAGGGGACGGGAGTAAGGAAATCTGTAAACAGGAGTGCTCATGGAGGAAGTCCGGACCACCATAGAAGCAAAGCACCATTGTTGAGTGAGGTGCAAAGAGTGGGGCCACCATTGCAGCTTCTGCCCTCAGGTGCCGACCCCTGCCTCCATGAGCACTAGGGAGGGGCCCCGCAGGAGTAGGCTTACACGACCACCGCAGCCATCGCCTCCTCTGCCCCTCTCCACCTGGGCAACATGCTAGCTCCTATTTCTGCCTCTGCTCCCTCCTTCCTGGGCAGCCTGCTTGCCCCATCGCCTTCGCAGCTCCCTCCCACCTGACAAGCTTATGTGCTCTGGCAGACTTTGGAGCAGATGCCAGTGGGTGGCCCACATGCAGAGGTGAGACTGAAACCACAGCTGAGTCCCAGAGGTGGTGTGACTAAGGAAGGAGAGCTGAAATCTCTCCTCCCACCAGTGTGAATGGTAGAGTTATAACTCTGCTAAAGGCTTGCTAAATTCAGCACCTGCACAACATCCGAACAGACAAGTGCCCCTGCAGCTGAGATGGGTCTGGCTTTAGCAGATGTGGGATTTGTGGGCATGTACACATGGGGGTTGGGCCAGGCCAGAATTTAAGCTACTTCAATAGCTCCCATAGCAGGTCCAGGTACATGATTACTGCAGTCCTGGGACCTGACCACAGTGATTCTGCACTGGTGGCCTGGTGAAAGAGTGCCTGAGAGACACCAGAGCCAATTGCCAGCATACCCATGGTGAAAGGACTGAGACCAGTCCCAACAACAGTGTACTTTGTGAGCCAGCACAATGGGTGAAAGGAGACACAACAGAGCACACACACAGTTGAACAGCTCCAGAGGAAGAATGCTCAGTGCCTTCTCTCCCAGTGGGAGTGCTCCAATCCCACCTACCTTGCAACACAGATCAGAAACACAGTAAAGAAACAGAACTTGGGGCCACTACTCCAAAAACTAAGGAGCAGACACTGTCTCTGACAGGGCAGTGACAACCACACAGCAAAGGGGAGGCCCCGCTCAATATCCAGGGTAGGCTCTGATCACCAAGACACCAATCAAACACCCTATCAAGGGAAAAATGACCAGCACACACTGAGGAAAGAGGTGGCAGTCATCCTAAAAAGAGAGAGCCCTTGACCAAAAAAAAAAAAAAAAAAAATTAACCCCATGCAGATGCAGGCTACACAGGGACATTTCCTCTTGGAGAGCACACACAAGGCCTCATGTACAGTGGAACCCAGCAAAAAGCAGTACTTCCATAGGAACACAGGTCTAGACCTACCTAGGGGTCGTGGAGCATCTCCTGGAGAGGTGGGGTTAGCTGTATGTAGCTCACTCTGGTGGCAAGGGGATAGGTAGTGGAGGCCCCAGGGAATATTAATCACTGTGAGCTCTCCCAGAGGTACCCACCTCTACACAAAGAGCTGGCCTCACCCAACAGACAGCAGGCTCCAGTGCTGGAACAACTCAGGCCAAACAACCAGCAAGACAGGAACACAGCCTCACCCATCAGCAGACAGGCTGCCTAAAGTTGTACTAAGCTCACAGACACCCCAAAACACAACACTTGACATTGCCCTGACAACCACAGGGACAAGACCCAGCTCCACTCACAGGAGGGGAGGCACCAGACACTCCCACCAGGAAGCCTGTACAAGCCCCTAGACAAATCTCACCCACCAGGGGGCAGACAACAGAGGAAAGAGGAACTACGATTCTGCAGCCTGTGGAAAGGAGACCACAAACACAGTAAGCTAGACAAAATGAGAAGACAGAGAAATATGTTGCAGATGAACAAGCAAGGTAAAAACCTATAAGAACAACTAAATGAAGAGGAGATAGGCAAACTACCTGAAAAATAATTCAGAGTAATGATAGTAAAGATGATCCAAGATCTCAGAAAAAGAAGGGAGGCACAGATTGAGGAGATAATACAAGAAATGTTTAACAAAGACCTAGAAGAACAAGCAAACAGAGATGAACAATAAAATAACTAAAATGAAAAATAAACTAGAAGGAATCAATAGCAGAATAACTGAGGCAGAACGGATAAGTGAGTTGGAAGATGGAATGGTGGAAATCACTGCCACAGAAGAGAATAAAAAAAAAAAGAATGAAAAGAAATGAGCTCAGTCTCAGAGACCTCTGAGACAACTTTTAATGCACCAACATTTGAATTATATAGATCCCAGAAGAAGAGAAAGTGCCTCAGAAAATATTTGAACAGATTGTAGTCTAAAATTTCCCTAATATGGAAATAGTCACTGAGATCCAGGAAACCCAGAGAGTCCCATACAGGATAAACCCAAGGAGGAACATGCTGAGACACATATTAATCAAACGAACAAAAATTAAATACAAAGAAAAAATATTAAAAGCAATAAGGGAAAAGCAACAGACACAGTATAAGGGAATCTCCATAAGGCTATCAGCTGATTTTTCAGCAGAAACCCTGAAGACCAGAAGGGAGTGGCATGATATGTTTAAAGTGACGAAAGAGTCTCCTCACACAAGTGCTTCCTTGCGGAGGGGTTGGAGCTGCGGCAGACGAAGGCCTGGGAAGCCCCTTCTCTGCCGACTCCTTCTCTTCCTGAGGGCTCCCCGGTCCTCTTGCCCTCCGACGCTACCCAGATACATCAGAAATACATCTACACGTGGAACAACTCCTACAGAACACCTACTGAATGCTGACAGAAGTCTTCAGAACTCCCAAAAGGCAAGAAACCCCACACGTACCTGGGTAGGATAAAAGAACAAAGAATAAACACAGACAAAAGAATAGGGACGGGACCTGCACCAGTGAGAGGGAGCTGTGAAGGAGGAAAGGTTTCCACACACCAGGAAGCCCCTTCGTGGGCAGAGACTGCAGGTGGTGGAGTGGGGAAGCTTCGGAGCCGCGGAGGAGAACACAACAACAGGGGTGCAGAGGACAAAGTGGAGAGATTCCCGCACAGGGGATTGGGGCCGACCAGCACTACCAGCCCGAGAGGCTTGTCTGCTCACCCACAGGAACGGGTGGGGGGCTGGGAGCTGAGGCTCCGGCTTTGGTCAGAGCGCAGGGAGAGGACTGGGGTTGGCGGCGTGAACATAGCCTGAAGGGGTTAGTGCACCACAGCTAGCCGGGAGGGAGTTCGGGAAAAGTCTGGACCTGCCGAAAAAGCAAGAGACATTTTCTTCCCTCTTTGTTTCCTGGTGCGCGAGGACAGGGGATTAAGAGCGCTGCTTAAAGGAGCTCCAGAGATGGGCGCGAGCTTTTGACAAAATTCAACACTGATTTATGATAAAAACCCTGCAGAAGTAGGCATAAAGGGAACTTTCCTCAACATACTAAAGGCCATATATGGCAAACCCACAGCCAACATCGTCCTCAACGATGAACAACTGAAAACATTTCCACTAAGATCAGGAACAAGACAAGGTTGCCCACTCTCACCACTCTTATTCAACATAGTTTTGGAAGTTTTAGCCACAGCAATCAGAGAAGAAAACGAAATAAAAGGAATTCAACTCAGAAAAGAAGAAGTAAAGCTGCCACTATTTGCAGATGACATGATACTATACATAGAGAATCCTAAAGATGTTACCAGAAAACTACTAGAGCTAATCAGTGCATTTGGCAAATTAGCAGGATACAAAATTAATGAACAGAAATCTCTGGCATTCCTATACACTAATGATGAAAAAATTGGAAAGTGAAATCAAGAAAACACCCCTATTTACCAATGCAACAAAAAGAATAAAATATCTAGGCATAAACCTACCTAAGGAGACAAAAGACCTGTATGCAGAAAATTATAAGACACTGATGAAAGAAATTAAAGATGATACAAATAGATGGAGAGATATACCATGTTCTTGGATTGGAAGAATAAACATTGTGAAAATGACTCTACTACCCAAAGCAATCTACACATTCAGTGCAATCCCTATCAAACTACCCCTGGCATTTTTCACAGAAGTAGAACAAAAATTTTCACAATTTGTATGGAAACACAAGTGACCCTGAATAGCTAAGGCAACCTTGAGAACGAAAAACGGAGCTGGAGGCATCAGGCTCCCTGACTTCAGAGTATACTACAAATCTATAGTAATTAAGACAGTATGGTCCTGGCACAAAAACAGAAAGATAGATCAATGGAACAGGATAGAAAGCCCAGATATAAAGCCCCACACATATGGTCACCTTATCTTTGATAAAGGAGGCAGGAATGTACAGTGGAGAAAGGACAGCCTCTTCAATAAGTGGTGCTGGGAAAACTGGACAGGTACATGTACAAGTAGGAGATTAGAACACTCCCTAATACCATACAAAAAATAAGCTGAAATTGGATTAAAGACCTAAATGTAAGGCCAGAAACTATCAAACTCTTAGAGGAAAACATAGGCAACACACTCTATGACGTAAGTCACAGCAAGATCATTTTTCACCCACCTCCTAGAGAAATGGAAATAAACCAAAAATAAAGAAATGGGACCTAATGAAACTTAAAAGCTTTTGCACAGCAAAGGAAACCATAAACAAGATCAACCCTCAGAATGGGAGAAAATATTTGCAAATGAAGCAACTGACAAAGGATTAATCTCCAAAATTTATAAGCAGCTCATGCAGCTCAATAATAAAAAAACAAACAACCCAGTCCGAAAATGGGCAGAAGCCATAAATAGACATTTTTCGAAAGAAGATATACAGACTTCCAACAAACACATGAAAGAATGCTCAACATCATTAATCATTAGACAAATGCAAATGAAAACTACAATGAGATATCATCTCACACTGGTCAGAATGGCCATCATCAAAATATCTAGAAACAATAAATGCTAGAGAGGGTGTGGAGAAAAGGGAACTCTCTTGCACTGCTGGTGGGAATGTGAATTGGTACAGCCACTATGGAGGTTCCTTACAAAACTACAAATGGAACTACCATGTGACCCAGCAATCCCACTACTGGGTATACACCCTGAGAAAACCATAATTCAAAAAGAGTCATGTACCAAAATATTCATTGCAGCTCTATTTACAATAGCCAGGAGATGGAAACAACCTAAGTGTCCATCATCGGATGAATGGATAAAGAAGATGTGGCACATATATACAATGGAATATTACTCAGCCATAAAAAGAAACAAAATTGTGTTATTTGTAGTGAGGTGGATGGACCTAGAGTCTGTCATACAGAGTGAAGTAAGTCAGAAAGAGAAAGAAAAATACCATATGCTAACACATATATATGGAATATAAGAAAAAAATGTCATGAAGAACCTAGGGGTAAGACAGGAATAAAGACACAGACCTACTAGAGAATGGACTTGAGGATATGGGGAGGGAGAAGGGTAAGCTGTGACAAAGTGAGAGAGTGGCATGGGCATATATACACTACGAAATGTAAAATAGATAGCTAGTGGGAAGCAGCCGCATAGCACAGGGAGATCAGCTCGGTGCTTTTTGACCACCTGGAGGGGTGGGATAGGGAGGGTGGGAGGGAGGGAGATGCAAGAGGGAGGAGATATGGGAACATATGTATATGTATAACTGATTCACTTTGTTATAAAGCAGAAACTAACACACCATTGTAAAGCAATTATACTCCGATAAAGATGTAAAAAAAAAAAAAAGTGATGCAAGAGAAAAATGTACAACCAAGAGTACTCTACCCAGCAAGGCTCTCATTCAGATTCGATGGTGAAGTCAAAAGCTTTACAGACAAAAAAAGGCTAAGAGAATTCTGCACATCCAGTCCAGCTTTACAACAAATGCTAAAGGAACCTCTCTAGCAAGGGGAAAAAAAAGGCCACAACTGTAAACGAGAAAATCCCACGTGGGAAAGCTCACTGGAAAAGCAAGCATACAGGAAAAGCAGGAAACCATCCATACACAAATATGATATCAAAACGAGCAGCCATGAGAAGTGGAGAATACAAAGGCAGAAAACAGGAAATGCACTTGAAATTAAGAGACCAGCAACTTAAAACAACCTTGTACATGTATAGACTGCTATATCAAAACTTCATAGGAAATGCAACCCAAAAACTACCATAGATACACACACAAAAATAAAAGCAACCCAAATACAAAAAGATGATCCTCCAACTACAAGAGAAGAGAACAAAAGAGGAAGGGAAGGAAAAAAACCTACAAAAATAAAGCCAAAACAATTAGAAAATGGAAATAGGAACTTACATATTGATAGTTACCTTAAATGTAAATGGATTAAATGCTCCAAACAAAAGACACAGACTAGTTGAATGGATACAAAAACAAGACCCATATATATGCTGTCTACAGGAGACCCGCATCAGACCTAGGGACACATCCAGACTGAAAGTGAGTAGATGGAAAAAGATATTCCATGCAAATAGAAGTCAAAAGAAAGCTGGAGTTGCAATACTCACATTAGACAAAATAAACTGAAATAAAGACTGTTACAAGAGACAAGGAAGGACACTACATAATGATCAAGGGGTCAATCCAAGAAGAAGATATAACAATTGTAAATATATAGGTACACAACATGGGAACACCTCAATATATAAGGCAAATGCTAACAGCCATAAAAGGGGAAATCAAAAGTAACACAATAATAGTGGGGGAATTTAACACCCCACTGACACAAATGGACAGATCATCCAGACTGAAAATTAAAGAGGAGACACAAGCCTTAAATGACATATTAGACCAGATAGACTTAATTGATATTTATAGCACATTCCATCAAAAGCACAGAATATACTTTCGTCTCAAGTGCACACAGAACATTCTTCAGGATAGATCACATATTGGCTAACAAATCAAGCCTCGGTAAATTAAAAAATATTGAAATCATATCAAGCATCTTTTCTGACCACAATATTATGAGATTAGAAATCAATTACAGGGAAAAATGTTGTAAAGAACACAAACACATGGAGGCTAAATAATATGTTACTGAACAACTAATGGGTCACTGAAGAAATCAAAGAGGAAATAAAAACAATACCCAGAGACAAATGACAACCAAAACACAACGAACAAAAATGTATGGGAAACTGCAAAAGCAGTTCTAAGAGGGAAGTTTATAGCAGTACAGTCTTACCTGAGGAAATAAGAAAAATCTCAAATAAACAAGTTAACCTTACACCTAGAGCAATTGGAGAAAGAAAAACAAACAAAACCTAAAGTTAGTAGAAGAAAAACATCATCAAGATCAGAGCAGAAATAAACAAAATAGAGATGAAGAAAACAGTAGCAAAGATAAATGACTAAAAGGTGTTTTTTTTTGTGATGATAAACAAAATTGATAAGCCTTAGCTAGACTCATGAAGAAAAAAAGGGAGAGGACTCAAATGAATAAAATTAGAAATGAAAAAGAAGTTACAACTGTCACCACAGAAATACAAAGGATCATGGGAGACTACTACAAGCAACTGTATGACAATAAAATGGACAACATAGAAGAAAGGACAAATTCTTAGAAAGGTCCTACCTTCCAAGACTGAACTAGGAAGAAATTGAATATATGAATACACCAATCACATATACTGAAATTGAAACTGTGATTAAAAATCTTCCAACAAAAAAAAGTCCAGGACCAGATGGCTTCACAGTTGAATTCTACCAAACATTTAGAGTAGAGTTAACCCGTATCCTTCTGAAAGTCTTCTAAAAAAATTTCAGAGTAAGGAACACTCCCAAGCTCATTATACAAGGCCACCATCACCCTGATACCAAAACCAGACAAAGATATTACAAAAAAAGAAAATTACATGCCAATATCACTGATGAACATTGATGCAAAAATCCTAGCAAACCAAATCCAACAACATATTAAAAGGATTATACACCATGATCAGCTGGGAGCTATCTGAGAGATGCAAGGATTCTTTAATGTGTGCAAATCAATCAATGTATACTAAAGAAACTTGGCTGTTTTTTTTCCTATTCATGATTTCTGTACTTATTTCCTTTCCATTCTTTAGGATTTGTTACTATCACTTTTGATGGATGTTAGTCTCAGCTGAGGACCCTTTGGAAAAAGGTCTGTGTCACATATGAGGGACCATCCAACTTTGGAGGAATCAATCCCACCCCAAATTTGTTGGTTCAGAATATTCAAGGGAGATGCCTGGCAATTTGTAATTGAAAGAACTCCCACTCCAAGTGATTGCAAATATTAGATAAGTTTTGGAATTGATGCCTAAAAGAAGATATTTTGAGAGGGAAAATGTACACAAGTTGTCTGCCCCATGATCTATGTCCCTAATTGTGCAGCTCCCCAGTCAGCACCTAGCCCAGAGCCCCGTATCCACTCTCTGGTCTGACTGATGCCCTGCTCTCAGCCTGTATGTCTGGAGGGAAAGAAATCATCTGTCTTCCTGGCAGATGACCTTTTTTATTACCCATCTCATTCAATACCAAGCATCCCAAAGGAACCTGACCATGAGGAACATATTCATAACACCTGAGATGTAGAAAATGTCAGTGGTCTACAAGATCTTTAATATTATGTGGCCCAACATCTTTGCTTCCACTTTCCCCAACCCAACCCAACTCAACCCCCATTATATAGATGAGGAAGAGGAAGCTGAGAGAAGTGACTTGACCAAAGTCACATCCTAAATTACTTGCTTCTACTCAACATCGCTAATTATTAGAGAAACGAAAATCAAAACTACAATGAGGTATCACCTCACACCAGTCAGAATGGCCACCATTAAAATGTCTACAAATAATAAATGCTGGAGATGGTGTGGAGAAAAGGGAGCCCTCCTACACTGTTGGTGGGAATGTAAATTGGTGCATCCACTATGGAAAACAGTATGGAGGTTCCTTAAAAAACTGAAAAGTTGCCTTGATCCAGCAATCCCACTCCTGGGCATATATTCAGAGAAAACTCTAATTCAAAAAGATACATGTACCCCAATGTTCATAGCAGCACAATTTACAAAAGCCAAGACATGGAAGCAACATAAATATCCATCAACAGATGAATGGATAAAGAAGATGAGATACACACACACACACACACACACACACACACACACGCACAATGGAATACTACTCAGCCATAAACAAAAATTAAATAATGCCATTTGCTGCAACATGGAAGGACCTAGAGATCATCATGCTGGTGAAGTAAGTCAGACAGAGAAAGACAAATACCATGTGATATCACTTATATGTGGAATCTAAAATATGATACAAATGAACTTATTTGCAAAATAGAAACAGACTCACAGACACAGAAAACAAATTTATGGTTACCAAGGCGGAAAGA
>NW_006772766.1:226316-237343 GCF_000442215.2 Lipotes vexillifer | reverse complement strand
AAGAGTGTGGGGGAGGGATAAATTGGGAGTTTGAGATTAGCAGATAAAAACTACTATATATAAAATAGATAAACAACAAGGTCCTACTGTATAGCACAGGGAACTATATTAAATATCTTGTAATATACTATAATGGAAATGAATATGAAAAAGAATATTATATATATACACATATGTATATATATGTAACTAAATCACTTTAATTACACCAGAAACTAACACAGCATTGTAAATCAACTATACTTCAAAAAAAATACTTGCATCTAGTGGTCAGAGTGTCCACTTTTTATGCCAGTTTCTAATTGACCATTGCCTATTTGGACTGGAAAAATCAGGCAGTTCTGGATATCAGTTCCAGCACTTGTACCTACTAACTGTGTACTCTTGGAGAGGTTATTTCATCTCTCAGAGCTTCCATTTCCTCCTCTGTAAGATGGAGGACCAATAATAATCCTAACCACACAAACTACCCAGTATATAGTAGGTGCTCAAAAAAGCATTATTATTACTCTTTTTGGTCCCCTTTCCCTTCCCTAAAACACACAGGATGGTGAATGTCCATTAAAGACCATTAGTGGTAATGGCCATTAAAGGCCCACACCTTCCTAGTCCCTCTCACACTCAAATTCCCAACTTTCCTCCCTTTGTCCTTCGAAATTTGAGAATTTCAGCCTTACTGAAGTCCAAGCAAGCTGTTCGGAGCTAGAGGGCTGAGAGTGATGTTCGCCTATCCCCTGAGTAGATTCAGTAAAACTTCAAATCTGATACTACCACCACAGTTTAATTCATCTTCCCAAGACAGGGACCTAGATAATGGGATGAAGGGATGTGGAAGGAGTGTTGGAACAGGGCAGGAAGGAGGGGCTAAGGAAGAGAACAGGTGATTGGCAATTACAGTTCCCCACACGGGACTGCAGTAGTTGATGTATGTCAGGGAATAATTTTTACAAATAAAGGAAGGGAGAGAGGGAAGGAGAAAGGAAGGAAGATGGAAGGAAGGAAAGAAAGAAAGAAGATGGAAGATAGGAAGGAAGGAAAGGGGGAAACTGAATGCAAACAGAAGCTGGGTATGATACTCACAGTGTTAGGCTGTCCAGCAACCAAAGAAAGCTGGGATCTTCAGTGAGGAAGGGATCATCAGGAATTAGACCTTTCTCCTGTTGGGAGAAAAGATTATACTAGCACCAAGCCAGGCAGAGCACATGGCTTCTGATTATCAAGGATGTTACTGTCTCTTTCTTCTTCCCTCTCCCTAACCCACTGCAATAATAGAAAACCCTGAGTTACCAGGAAGTTCTTCCTTAAGTACAGTTTAAATTCTTCTTGTGGCAGGAGCAGTTAGTTTCTGTCCCTATTAAGACCTTATGTTTGGAGCATGTATTATAGTTGAAAACTGTTTTCACCTCTATTATATCCATGATAGTCTCCACAACCCAATAAAGTTAGTACCATTTTTCTATATGGTAGCTGAGGAAACTGAAGCCCAAAGAGATTAGGGTCCCACCTTATCTGGGGTGGCATCAGTGTCAAGTCTGGCATTTGTTTGTTTTGTTTTGTGTTTTGTTTTGATATTTTCGTTTTGCTCTCCTTCCCTCTCTAGGCAGGTATGGGTCATTTGCTCCTGAGGAAAGGTGGTAGACACTCCAAAAAGAGGCTATTGAATTTTTTCTTGTGGGATATTTTGCCATTCCTAAGGCTTGGAAAATTTTCTCTTTCTCCTGGGTTGAGGGGTATACCTTCCTTAAATTAACATTCCACCCTCAGATACGTCTTGAGTCTCAAAACTTACCTTGGACTCATTAAATACCACTTGTTATAATATTGATGATGGTAATAATGCACTAGTAAATGTACTAGGCGCTTACTTAGATTAACTCATGTCACCCTCTCCTCAGCCCTGTGAAGTCGTATCATTCTTATTTCCATTTTACAGCTAAGGACACTGAGTCACAGAAAGGTCAAGTAGCTGGAATGGAGTGTAGGGCAGTAGGACTGGCCTTGGTCTTAGATTCTTATAGAAAGGGCTAAGAAAGGGCATGATGTGGGAAAAAGGAAGCAAACCTTGGCTGAATGTTGATATGATTAGTTCCTTGCTCTCAGCAAGCCACTTAGGCTTAGGGCATTGTGTTCATTGATAGCAGGGAGAACCCTACATTGGGCTACATCTATAGTTCTTTCTCTGACCACACCCCTCCCTATCACCCACCATCCCTATAACGGTGAATCTGAGATTATCATAGGGTTTTAAGGCTACTGAGCTCTGCTCTAGGTTTGGGGATACCAGTCTAGGAATGCTCCCTGTACACTTAGAGCTCTTTCTAAGTGGCCACCTTCAGTCTTTGCACCCTGGAATATTTCCAGGAAACCTATCCTTAAATGAGATACTGCCCCTCATCAGCACTTCCCATTCTGAAGTAAGGAAACAGTGACAGAATTAACACTAGGACCAAGGCCTTTCTTTCAGAGGCTCCTTAAGAACAGAGAGACATACTTTGTTATTAGCCTGTTTGTCTGAAACTTGGGGATCTCTAGAGAATTCAGAGCTGCCTATCTAAAACTCTATCTCTTTGCAAAGATTTTACCAGGCAGTCCAGCACCATGCCTGGCACAGGTGTTCACCTAAGTCTGCTGAATAGTACCAAGCTGAATTTGGAACAGGGCACCAAGGGCAATGGGGCATTTGCCCATGGTAGATGAAGGTAGGCCTCGGACCCTCTTTCCCATGGCCTGATCCCTTGGGAGTTGTGGAAATGAAGGTATATTTGTTGGTTGGTTTAGAAAGTGACCTTAGAGGGAAGAAAGAATCATTGAAGATGTGGCCCAAAGTCACTGAACAAACAGGTGGTATCATTGAAGGTGTGAGCAGCTGAGGAAGTGTTAATAGGAATGTTTAGGTGTCTTCAGACAGGCACAGGAACCAACACGTAGGTTCCTCAATAGGGCCTATGGACAATAAAGCGTGCCAAAAGGCCTTATGTAATCTGAGGAAGTAGGGGATACTTTTGAAGATTTCACATGATGAAAATAAGACTTTTATTTTAAAGCTTAGAATAAACAGAGCAGGAATTTTTCTCTGTTTTCTTTGCTGCTATATCCCCAGCACCTAGAACTTGGCTCATAGTAGGTGCTCAGTAAGCATTTTTTAAATCAATTAATGAATTTACAGATACGGCAACTAAAACAGATTTATCCAAAGTCATACAGTGGCAGAATTGGCGGGTTGGTGGTTAGGAGACCCCAGGCCTCCACTATACTAACCTATAGGTCCTTTCAAGTCCACCTGGATAACCTGACACAATTCATCTTCCCTCAAGAAAAAACAAAATATAACTTTTTTGTTTCTTTGGTATAAAAATGATGCATGCTTATTTTGAAAAATACAAAAAAGAAGGAAATTATTCAGTATACCAGTTCTCAAACACAATCACGGTAAATACATTGCTGGATTCTCTTTCCAGTAATTTCTTTTGTACATATAGGTCTTTGTTTCACAGGTCAATCTTATATATCCCTTTTCAAAAAATCCCATGCTCCAATCAAACTGCAACACTCGTTTCTTCACTGTGTCTTCTATTTTCCCATTTCTACCCTTTCACCCGTGGGATTCCTTCAATCTGGTACATTTCTGTGTGTCTTTATTCTACCTATCTTTCAAGATCCTTATTAAATGCTAAATTTTCCATGGCACAACTTGATTTTTTCTTTCTTATGGTATTGATTAAATACATTTTATTTCATGCTCTGTAATGAGCCTTCCTCACTTCATGTCCTACCCCACCAAGTGTGAGCAATTTAAAGATTAGTCCCATATCTGACTCCACTCTTTCTCCCCCAACAGCATAGCCTATCACTATGTCTGCCATAGAGTATGTGCTCTGTAAAGACTGAATTGATTCAACCATGGTTTAATAAATTTATTGGACACAGAGTATGTGCCAGGCACTGTGTTAAGCACTTTACATGCACTAACTCATTGCGAAAACACAATATTCCTACGGGTAAGTACTATTATTTGTTCTGTTTTAGAGATATGAAAACAGAATGACAGAGGCTAAGTAATTTTTCCAAGGACATACCACAGTATAATATGATTCAAATCCAGGCTATTTGACATCAGGATGCATACTCTTAACTGTTATGCTCTGTTGCCTCTGAAAATCAGGGACAGAAAATGATGGGATGGAAGCAAGGAAATAGTTCAGGCACAGAAGGATACATGAAGTGGCAGGGTAAACACAAAACACCTTCATGCAACATCAGTTTTACTTACAGATTTGGTGGGGAGGGAGTAAACAATTTAAACAGTGTTGCTTTTATCTTAAAACAAACGGCTATATCAAAGAAAACAAAACTTGCATAAATATTTGATATATAACATAATATTTCAAAGAAAATTTGGCTTGTAGTTAGCTGTTTTGGGTTGCATCCCTAGCACACCCCAGAAAGACAGAATATTCCCCCCAACTTCCTGGAGTATATGAGAAACACTGGCTCAGAGGGCCATTGCAAGAGTGATGGTGGATGTCAGTGGTGAAGAGCATGGGTGAAGTAATAGTTGGGATGCTAGTGGGCTGGAATGGTAGCAATTATGTTGACACTTCGGGTAGCAGCGATGACAGTCCTGACAATGGTGATGATGCCAGTGGTGACACATGAGATGAGAGCAGTGAAGATGAACAGTGCTGATCATAGTAGCTATGGTGATTACTTAATCACGGCCCAGCTTCTTGCCAAACTCTGGGTCACCTCCAGAATCAAATTGAATTAGAAGTGGTTATTTGCTGTCTCACCACGCCCCCCATCCAAATTTCAGGACCCCATTTAGGAAGCCTTAGCCATTTTGCAAACTCCTGCTATTTCCCATGAATGCATAATCAGGACTCCATGAAGTTCCTTCTATCTGAGCTACCTTCCCCCTCCTCCCACCTCATTTATACATGCAGCTTCTTTATCTTTCAGGACTCAGCTCTAGAATGTCCTCACACAGCCCCTCCTAGCCAGGTAGACTCAAGTACTCCTGCACCTGTGCTCCTATAGCACCCTCTATTTGAGCATTGGATTTGAGAGTCATTTTCCACTTAAGATGTTGCCTTCCATCAGCCTTGGGATGTGGAAGAGGATGAGGGTAAATCAATAATAGATTAGTTTTCTCACTGTAAGATTGCAGTTTGGCCCAAAGTCACTGAACAGCCAGGTGTTTATTTTGAAGACTCAGAATCTTATGGGATGGCTTAGAGTTCTTGGAGAGGTAGGTTGATAGATTTGGATGACTTTTAATGGACCATTTCAACTCAAGAGATTGTAGCAGTCATGCCTACCCTGGGATGTTCATTTATTCAACATATATTTATTGAACCTTCAGTAAAATATAAGGCTGTGCTGACTGGCTCCTGAAGACACAAAAGGAGATAGTCTACTCCTCCCTAACACCTTCCCATATGTCAGTGAACAGACACTTATTGAATGCTCACATGATGTCAAGGCATTAGCTTTTTTCTATATGGCACCAAGGGATAGAATTTAAAGCTGCAGGAAACAGCTTAATACAAGGAAATACTTTCTAACCATTAGAACTGGTTATAACTAGAACAAGCTGCCTCAGGGAGAAAAGATTTACCTATCATTGGAGGTGTTTCAAACAGGAGCTGGAGCCTTGAAGTAAATATCTAAGATCCATTTGAACTCTGTTCTTCTGTCCCTAGAAAGAGCTCTAAGTCCCTCCTGTCTGTATCTTCATTGCCACTCTCAAATACAAGTTGGTCACTGGAGAATCATCTACTTTAGGTTCTTCTTTTATTTGTTGTTCTCTTATTTCTTTATTTCCTATTTCAAACTTCTCCTCTCCTCTCCGTTTCCTTCCCATGCCCCAGTCTTAAGTGAGGGGTGAGAATGAGCGGCAAAAATCACTTCCTTTATGTGACTGCAAAACAGTGTCCTGACTCTCTCTACCATTTGGTATGGAGTTTTATAGTTTGCAAAGCACCATCACATGTATGGATCTGTTCAAGAGACAGTTATTGAGCTCTTTACTGTGCTGGGCACATGATCTCATGACATCCTCACAACAACCCTGTGAGGTAGTTTGAAGGGGCCCAGGACCCAGCTGTGGACTCTGGGCTCTGGTCACTTGGCTTGTGAGCAGCATCTCGGAGAGGATTGGACTTGCATCTCATGGATCCTTTCAGTCTCATTGGCTGGCTCTCAGATCTATCCCTAAGGAGGAGACAGTGCTTCTCCTAAAGGGAATGGGGAAAAGTTTAGACAGGCTTAGAGGCAAACTGGTTCACAACCAGCCCCAGCTGTTCTATGTCCCTAGAAAGAATGCTGGATCTCTCCAACCTGTACCCTTACCTCACCACCCTCAAATGCCTCATGGTCCCTGAGGAGTCACCTGGATCTAGCTAGGTCTTTCTTGCTGGAGGTAGGATGGCTTTTGCCAAAACAGACAGCAGCCAAGCAGCCTGTGTGGCCAGCTTCCAGCTTTGTGGCCTGGACAAAGAGGGTGATTTTGGAGTCTCTTGTCCATGAGCACAGAGTCAGAGGCCAGAATGATTCCGGGCTAGCAATGTTGCAGGCCCTCAAACCACTTGTACCACAAGAGAAGTCTCCTCCAGAAATGTAAGGGGGCCAACCTTTACACTGGGTTTGAAAAAAAGAACTGCCCACTATCTGTTAGGGCCTTGCCCTAGCTACCCTTACCTCTTACCCTACTGTCTTAGTTCCCATATCTCCCATGCAGAAATCACCTGAAAAGAAAAGAAAACCAAAAATGAAAATTCAAAATATGCAGAACAGGTCAGGTGGCTGAATTTCAGGTGGTGATCAAACTAAGGGGAGAAAGTTAGACATATTCTACTGATATCCATACTTCCATCCCTCTGTTCCATCTCTCCTCTTGCTATTCTTAGTGGCAACAGAAATGGTACTTGGGCTAAATTTATATTTCAATTATGCCCTTGTCCGTAACCCTGCCTCTCATTTGTATTGATTTATTTTTATTTCTTAGACTTGAGAATAAATATTTGATGAATATTTGGCCTGGTGTTTTTTTGTTTGTTTGTTTGGTTTGTTGGTGTATTTTGGTATCCACATTATTTGGCCTGCGCTTTTTGGTTCACAAAGAACATGCTTTGTCTTGTTGGATCCTTGTGAGACCTTGTAAGACAATCAAGGTGGGACTGATCAGCCCCATTTTGCGGATGAATAAAGTAAGGGAGAGGAGAAGCAATCTGCCTAAGGGCATAGCCATGCTCTTTTCTCCCAGAGCAAGGTCATTTCCACTGAAGTGTCTAGGACTCATAAGATTAAGATAGCAACAGTATCCAGGAGGATAAGTTTTGAGGTCACAGTACCTTACTTGGCAACCCTGAAATTGAAAAGAGGCAGTGACCACTTCACTCCCATGGAGGGTTTACTATTGGCCCTTTTGTACATCCAGTGAAGTGACTTTAAAAAATCTATGAGGGATTTCCCTGGTGGTCCAGTGGTTAAGACTCCACACTTCCAATGCAGGGGGAGTGGGTTTGATCCCCGGTTGGGGAACTAAGGTCTCACATGATGCTGCAACACCTCCAAAAAAAAGAGAAAAAATCTGTGAGCAGGTGAATGGGTAGGGTTGGAAGAAGGTGGAGGGAATAGAAGTTCTGGAGGGATAGTACTGAAGAAGGGCCCTCACCACCATAAGGAAGCAAGCAGAAAGGAATAACACCACTCCATTGCACTTGGGCAGAGGTCCAAGCGCAAATGGGCTGATGCCAGTACTTCCTGCTCTAAACTTGGTGGAGATAGGGCTTTCTGGGCTCAAAATGATTTTACTAAGCAGTCTACTTACCTACCATTCACCCTGATCACTTTGAGAAGTGCTTCCCTGAAGCCAAGGAGTTGACCCCCATCCAGGGAAGAAGCTGGACAGGGAACGGCCAAGACTGATGTGCACACAGGCCTCTTCTGTAGTATTTAGGGAAATTAGAATATATAGATTTTGTTCCATATAATTTTAGTGCTTGGAAGTTTGTTTTCATTCATGCCAAATTTAACCAGCAATATTAATTGTACTAATTTTAGCTGAAATATGAACACACAAACTTATAAAACTGACCTGTGCAACCGACCATAATCACAAATATAATCATGAACACACACAACACCACTCACTCACATAATTTACATAGAAGTCACACTATAGTAAGAAAAGTAAGTATTCACCCACTTATTCCTGTTCCCAGGGTAGATGATTGCCAAGATGATGTGTAAAATGGACCAGAATTCTGGGCCTAGAGGAGTCTTTGAAAAACCAATATCCATAAATAGATCCCCTCCACACATACCACCTCTCTTCCCTTAAAAAACCCCCAGAAATTTCAAAGCTTCATTGCTCATTTCTTTGTCTAGCTACCAAGCCTTATCTGGTGAAGAAGTCTATGTGGGCAGCCCATGGTATCATAATACCAGAGGCAAAGGAATTGGTTTTCAGGGATAAAAAAATGCAGTCCAGAGCCCAAGGTAAGTAATAATATGGGAGCTTCTTGAAAACTCCACTTTCCATAACAAAACTTCAGATAACCAAGGTTGGTCTAGGGCCACTGAGTGGTAGGTAAGGAATAAAACAGTATGAGTGTTTACCTTGGCCTTTTATCTTTTCACTCCTGTCTGAGATACCTGTCTTAGGGCTGGCTTCAGGAGAACAGTTTAGCAAGGGAGTGGGGTAGGGGGTGCAGAGTTAACTGCCTGTGATGGAGAAGGGTCATGTATGAGCTGAGTGGGCTTTATAAAGCTAAGTCAAAATGAAGACATTGTCTACGTTCCTTCTCCTTGGGTACCCTCATAGCCTGTTCCACTCCAATCTCTCCCAGTCTATTATTGATACCAGATACCAGATACTGTCCTACCAGATCTGGTAGGACATTCATTTGATTAAGGGTAAATCTTCCCTGAGGCCCTCTTTTCAGGGATAATCCACCTGGGAAGGGAAATACAATAGATGGCTAGCATTTCATTGTAAATGAATAGGTCCAGTCCTGAAGAAGCCTCAGAGTTGTGTTTGAGAGTGGGTGGGAGGGGTGGTGCTGAGAGGGAAATGGTAATGCAGGTTTTATATCCTATTATGCCACTAACAGTGTTACTGAGAAAATCTTTTCTTTCTGGGTCTCAGTTTACCACCTGTAAAGTGAAGAGGACAGTCTGGTTCCCTTCCAGTTTTGATATACATGAAAGTGTTGTATTTGGACTCACTTTAGCTAAATGTAGGGTGGGTAGGGGGATTAGGTAAGGGGAGATTTAAGACTAAATATTAATTATTCTTTCCTGTCAGGAAGGCTGGGTATGCTCTATCCTAGGAGTGTTTTCCTTGGGAGGGAAAGGTGGGCAGAGGAATGGTTTATTTTTTCCCCTCCCATGGATCTTCGGTAGAGCAGGCACCCTTCTTTTCAGCTGAGGGGATGGGAAGGAGAAAGATACCTGGGACCCAGGGCGTTTGTGTTTGACCCTGGTTAGAGCTGAGAAGACAGAGGATATGTTCATGGGATAGGGTGTGCGTACTTGGTTTTTAGTGGCTAAAGAGTATGACCAGGGACCAGTCAAGCTCGGTATATTCATAATTGACACAGGGTACTTATAAGCTAAATAGTAGTGCTAGTTTTAAAATATTACCCACATAATTCCTAGACTTTTAGGTCCCCAATAAAATCCATCAACAAACCTTGGTCTTTCTGGGTCTTTCTCCTTGGGTTTGTGGCAGCAGCAGCAATGCAGTACCCCACAGAGGTTCTTACTCTTTGGCAGCTACCAACAAATGCAGAGGTTCTGGGTAGGGCAGAGAGAGAA
Organism: Lipotes vexillifer; assembly: GCF_000442215.2. Lineage (NCBI taxonomy): Eukaryota > Metazoa > Chordata > Mammalia > Artiodactyla > Lipotidae > Lipotes > Lipotes vexillifer. Next base: position 227,521 of record NW_006772766.1, on the reverse strand, counting down.
CAAGGAGAAAAGGAACTTAACCAGCATTCTCTGGAAACAATTCAGACTGAGCCAACCGATTTAATAAATTAGGATTCCTGTGGGATGGGAGCAACTGAGAGGGCATTGCACTCTGTGGGAGCAGTATAATCCTTCAGATACCTTTTATTGGTATGTTGATTGAAGACATTTGGGATTCTCCTGGTGCCCCACCTAAAGGCACTTGGGTATGAGCTCAGGATTGGAGATAACAGGGTGCCCAAGCCCCCTTAGAGTCTAATAATCTTTCTTCTGAGTGGTGATCAGCAGGCATAAGCAATCAGTCTGTGACAGGGTAGAAGCATCAGTGATTGTCAGACCACCAAGCCGGATATGGAAGTAGAATCTTCCTGCACCTGCACCTGCACCAAAAATTGGATTCCCAGGATCCCCTGGTAGCCCAGCCAGGACCACTGGAATAATTTGGTAGTGAGACTACCTGGAGAGCTCTTGAGACTCTACTAGGGGGAATAGGCTGCCCTGAGGGCCAGCCATTACCTCAACTCCCTTAACTGATTACCCTGAGGTTGATGAGTAAATGTGCCGTCCAGAAATTGGTTTATAGAATCACAGAATCACATAGAGAATTTCAGATGAAGAAACTGAGGCTCAGCTGGGAAAACTGAATTACTCCAGCACTCCCAAGTTCAATACAGAACTAGGTAATACAGTGTTTTTGACTTTGTCTTATTACATGATGTCACTTCTCCTTAGTAGGCTTATATTTTAGCTTTATTCTGACAACAGTGATTGTAATGATAATAATAATGATATATTAATGAAATAACTAAAACAGAAATAAAATTAGCATTAAATGAGAAGGGAGGGGGAAACCTCAGGCAAATAGGTAAGCAGCTGAAATCTGAAAAAGACAAGAAGGCCCCTCTGTTCAAATATCACTTAAAATATAATGGTCAATAAGCCCTTTAAGATTAAGGCCAGGGTGGGTGCCAGAGGTAAGGAAAAAAAGGAGAGAAGAAAGAAAGAAGAAAGAAAGGGGTAGGGAATGTTTTAATTAAGACCCTGAAGCTTGGGGTTGTGGCCTAACCCAATCCCCTCCTTGAGGATCTTCTTAACCTATGATACACAGTTTTAAACTACAGTCACCACAGCCCAGCTGGCTGGGGGGACAAAAAAGTAAAAGATAGTGGCTGGGCTGGGATTTCAGCCCTCTCCTGGGATAAAAC
>NW_006772766.1:217728-226306 GCF_000442215.2 Lipotes vexillifer | reverse complement strand
CCTCTCCTGGGATAAACCTCTTTCCCCAAAGCCCCTTCTTCATTGATCACACTGTTCTCCTGGGGTCTTCATCCTTAAATTCTGGGTGTTTACCTGGCTTGCTGAATTGCTCTTCTCTCCCAGGGATTCGCCTTTTTTCTGGGTATCGATCTCTTTCTTGAAATTTTTCTTCCCCAACTCCCTGAAATCCCTGATAGTCTAAAATTTTATGAGGTACTCCTTCTTGTCCTGAGTCTCTTTTATTTGTCTTACCACCCTCACCTTTTTAACAATACATTTAACCAATCTCTAATGCTGTGGTCATTTTCTGAAGTTCTATAACTATCTTAGAATCATGGTCTTCAAGCCTCTGGGGTTCAGCCTCTCGCCTGGAGTTCCATTCCCAAATCACTGGGGTTTCAACTTGGATTGCCAATTCTCTCTCTCTTAGGGTCCCCTCCTTGCAGCCCTGGGACTCCCCCACCTTAGGCAGTTTTATTTCTTGCCTAGAAGCCCCTCCTTACATCTTTGTGACTTTACCCCTTTTCTGAAGTCTCTTCTTCAACTTACTTGCCCCAAATTGTTACTTGCCCCAAAGAGTTACCCCTTTTTTGCATGCCACCAATTTTGCAGGGCACTTTTTTTTCTGGGGTCCTCTATTGCTCCTGGTGTCTCCTCACTCTATATCTAGGGCAATCCATTTGGGAGTCCAAATTCTCTTTGGGGCTCTCCTTCCTATATCGGCAAGTTAGCTTTCCTTTCTCCTTCCCTCCCCCTACTTTCTTTCCTTTCCTCCTTCCTTCCTTCTCTCTCTCTCTCCCTCTATCTATCTATCTATCTATCTATCTATCTAGATATATCTAGATAGATATTCAGGTACCATGTAATTCAACCTTTTAAAGCGTACACTTCAATACTTTTCATTACAGTCACAGAATTGTGTAACCATCACCATAATAATTAGTTGGAGAACATTCTCATCATCCCCAAAATAAACCCCATATTTGTAAGCAGTCATCTTTCTTTTTAATAGAGTCCTTTCTCCTTTGGTTTACTCTCTATGTCTCTGGGCCTTGCCTTTTTTGAGGGGGTGTCTTATGCCTCTCCTGGGGACTCATCCTTACATCTCTGAGGCTGTATTCCCTTTAGGGGCCTTTTATTTCTCAGGGTCTCCCCACATCTTAGGGCTATACCACTTTTCTGGTGTGCCCTTCCTGTATCTCTGCAATTCTACCCTTTTTCTTCATTCTTTCTTCTGGTATCACTACCCCAAAACCCTGGACCTATTTCCCTTTTCTGATGTCCCTCCAATATACAGGTCAGTCTTTTGAAAGGTTCTATTTCATTTCTAAAATACCCTCCCTTTAGATATAGAGTTCTACCCCTCTTTGGGTCCAAATTTTATTTAGGCCCCCATTCCATCTTTCCCTGGGGCTTCACCTTTTTTTCTGGAATCTTACCTTTCCTGGGGAACCCCTATGTTTGCATATCTTATCTTTTTTTATGTTTTCTTCTCCCTAAATCCCTGGCACTACAGGGAAGTTTTTTTTTAATTTATTTTTATTTTTGGCTGCCTTGGGTCCCCACTGCCTTGCCTGGGCCTTCTCTAGTTGTGGTGAGTGGGGGCCACTCTTCGCTGCAGTGCGTGGGCTTCTCACCACGGCAGCCTCTCCCATTGCAGAGCACCGGCTCTAGGATCGTGAACTTCAGTAGTTGTGGCACATGGGCTCAGTAGTTGTGGCACTCAGGCTCAGCAGTTGTGGCCCGCAGGCTCAGCAGCCGTAGTGCACAGGCCTAGTTGCTCCACGGCACGTGGGACCCTCCCCAACTGGGGCTCGAACCCATGTCCCCTGCATTGGCAGGCGGACTCCCAACCACTGTGCCACCAGGGAAGCCTGGCAGGGCAGTTTTTATCTCTCTCAGGAAACCTTCTCTCCCTCCTCTTGATTCCATCCCTTTTCCGGAGTACTGGTTTTTAGAGACTCTTCCTTGTACCACTGGGACCCCACTCATTTTCTGCAGTCTCATCTCTATCCTGTTATTTCCTTTGGGCATCCTTGGGACCCCACCACTTTTCTGCAATTTTCTTCTTCTCCTGGGTTTCTAGGTCTCATGGGATTCACTGTCCCCCATGTCTCTGTGGCACCACCTTTTCTTCTTCAGTATCCTTTCTAAATCCGAGGCTTCAATCTTCTTTATTTTGGGGGTTTAATTTTTCTCCTGGGGCTACCCTGTTCAAATCCCTCGGACTCTACCTCTTTCTCAGATTCTACTTCCCTGCTGGCATCTCCTCCTACTTTGCAGGGCTCTTCCTCTCCTTGGGATTCTTTAGTCACCAGAGTTTCTCCTTTCATTAGCAGGTTCCTCGTTTCTTCTGGACTTTTCCTGCCCACCCTACTTGTCTCTTGAACCTCTGTCCCTGAGGTAGATAATTCAGCATGATTTGTGCCTGCGAGGTCAAGAATATCACCCCATAGGAAATGTGCCAGGTTTCTGTCATTCAAAGGTTGTAGGGTCAAGAGCAAAGAAAAGTAAAAGTGAGTGACCTGGGCTTCCCTGGTGGCGCAGTGGTTGAGAGTCCGCCTGCCGATGCAGGGGACGCGGGTTCGTGACCCGGTCTGGGAGGACCCCACATGCCGCGGAGTGGCTGGGCCCGTGAGCCATGGCCACTGAGCCTGCGCGTCCAGAGCCTGTGCTCCGCAGCGGGAGAGGCCACAGCAGTGAGAGGCCCGCGTACGGAAAACAAAACAAAACAAAACAAAAAAAACTGAGTGACCCCTGTGTGTCAAGAGCTGTGCACATGCATTACCTCCAGTAATCTTCACAGCAGCCCTCTGAGTGGACTTTGGTAGCCTCATTTAACAGATGAATAAACTGTGGCTTAGTGGAGAAAAGCTTCTGGGGCTGTATGGAGCAAAGTGGAACCCCCACCCCCTCTGAATGCTGAGTGGGAGTGGGGAATCATCATGCCCAGTCTGGGGAGGGGGCTTGCCTCTGCCTATGCTACATTTCTCTGACTGGGAAGAACCCAGCCCTGCAGAGCCCCTGACACTCTAGGATTTGACTCTCCAGCTCGCACTCCAGGCACGTCAGGAAAGAAGGAAGTGATTTTCGCACCTCAGAAGTGAGGTCATATATATACTTTCAAGTTTGGGGTGGGAGATCAGGGTGTTGACAGGGCTTTGAAGCTACGGGAGGTGGAGTCGGTGTTGGAGGACCCTCCCTCAGCCCTGATTCCCCTCGCCGCTATTCCCACGTGCATCTTCTTGTGCGGAGCCTAGCCACGTTGTAGAGCTCAACGGCCTCCTGTTCCATCCCCGCTGCCCCAACTACATACCTTGCTCGGATCTTCTTTACGGGGGCCCAGGCACTAAAGTCGGCCAGATCTGGCTAGTGCAGAGCGATCGGCGGGGCTTGTCCATTTCGCCCAAAGGATAGGGGAGACATGGTCTGCGAGGTCGCAGTGGTAGCCTGTCAGAAGCCCTCAGCGCTGTCATGAGCCAGCAGCAGTAGCCGGGATGGTGGCGGGTTGCCGCAGGAATAAAGCTCTCTTCAACAGTCGGCTGTATTCTCCCCGTTCCCGCCCTGGGGTCCCAGGCCCGTGGCGGCGCCCAGCGGGCTAGCAAGTGAGGCTACCCTAAGTGCCTGGAGACAGAGAAGAAGGTGAAAAGAAAGCAGCGAGGACTGACCCTGAAGGCGCGGAACAGTCTTTGACCAGAAACTCCTGGTTCCCACTGGAGGGTTTCAGAACCTCCCTGTAGCCTGCCAGCTGCTGATCACCCCCCTCGCTTGTTAAATACGTACGTGAGTCCTCTGGCGGGGGCTGGGGGCGGTTTGGATTGGACTGGGACGGATTGGACGGAATTGAGCTGGAAAGAGCCTCTGACCTTAAGACCGCCCTGGGGAGGGGCTACTGGAGAGCTGCGAAGGGGAGGGGAGGGAATCTGGTGCAGATCTGACAGCGCAGTGTTTGGGGCGGGGGCTGCAGAAGACTCCATAAGAATTGGGCTTCAGAGTAAGGGGCTGGGGGTATAGCGGACCATGTCTCCCCTATGCTTCAGGAGGCCAGGAAAGAGAGGGCAGGATTGGGGCCACTGTAGAGAGATGCAGGGGCTAGGGTGCCCCAGGGAAGACAGGGGTTGGGGATCCTAAGCAGAGAGGAAAGTACAAGGCAAGAAAAGACCTCTAGCTAAGTGATTCTGAAGGGAGTGGAGGATGAAAGGAGGGGGGCACTGAGAGATGAAGGCATAGGAGAATGTTTGGGAGAATGTCTGGCTAATTTGTAGTGACAGGAATTATACCCCAAGGACATAGGAAAGGGCAAGAAGAAATGATTTGGGTTTAGAGCTCAATCCTGCTCTCATTGGATCTTTCCAATCTTCAAGAACTTGTGGTGAGTGCTTCCCTAGAGTATGAGCCAGCAAGGCTGAGGGGCTTCATCCAAGAGAGAGTATTTGGGGATGAGAGAGTAAAAGCAAAGAATTTGGGGGTGCTCTGGATATGTACAGTGCCAAATGTTGATGTGGCCTGGAAAAGAATGTGTAGACCAGATATTTCCTTGGGAAAAGCACAAGCAATTTCAGGGAAGCACAGGGTGGAGATGAGGAGGTTCTGGAGATGTTGATGGGGAGATAGGCAGAACTAGCTGATGGTAGAGCTCGGTGAGACAAGGACTGGAGCCAACCCTGACTGTAGCCCTAGGGAAAAGTGCAAGGCATATGAGCTAGGCTGACTGCTCAAGTGGGGCCAGAAGGAGGTGGCTCCTGAATGATAGTCTTGCTCTGACAGTCCCCTGGACAGTTATTGGGCTATCATACTGTTGCCAAGAAACAAGCCCGCATTTGGACAGCTCCCCTGACCAGTCTGAATCCTGTCTGAGACAGCTGTACAGTCCTCTCCCCACCCCCACTTCCTACAAAAGCGGCATGGGTTTCTGCCTGGTTTGGCTGAGCCCTATCCCCTGCCTTACTGGTTTTCTTCTGTGTATTAACCATTCAGACTGTTCAACAGTCCTGGTGTAACCAACTTATATCATCATGCATGTCCTTCCTCTGCTTACAGTGCTTTTCTCCTGCTTTTCCACGAGGTCGACTATTTAACCTTTAAGATCATACTCAAGTGTCACCCCCTCTGTGAAGCTGTCCTTTCAAATATTTTCCTCCAATCAGCACAAAGTTTCTATAGCATTTTCATTCACGCTTCCAATGTAATACTTGCAAAAATATTTTTGCATTGATTTTTCACCTGTATTCCTTAACCAGATGGTGAGGTTCTTAAGGGCAATGTTGTTATTATCTATATCTCCACAGCTAGTTCAGTGTAGAGGCCATCATAAGGCCTCAGTAAATAGGTGGGTGTTTGGTGCAGTATATATCACAGGAGTAAGAAAGAGGAGGCAGGAATAACACATATTACAATAATCTGTATCAGTGGTAATGAGAGCTTTAATTTGGGCAGTGCAGAAGAAAAGGCCCACACTGATGTCAGCTCTGCTGAAGTGGGTGAATTGATAGGGCTCTGTGATTGATTTGATGTGGGAGATCAGAGAGAGGAAGAAGTCTGGGATATTCCAGGACTTAACTCGTAAGGATGGGAGGATGGAGAGACTGTCTATAGAACCTAGAAAATCAAGGAGGTTGAATCAAGGGCAGGTTTTAAACATGCTAAATTTGAGATGTGGGTATAAGTGTGTATTTAGAAGATAAGCTGGAGCTGGACATGCTAGGGAGCATCCTCACTTAGATTATGCAGAACCAAAATTCTGCAGGAGATCCTGCCAATTCCTCTTTTGCCCAGATGTACCCATTGCAGAAATGAAAGCTAATGGAATTTTGAGGGGCTGTGGAGCAGGATTTACGGCAAGCACATGGATGCATTTGGAGCTACGCTACCAATAAATACCCACATTTGAGAGAAGTTCCATATTGAGGGAGGAGTAGACAGGAATATGGGATATATATATAGGCTGGGATTCTTCTAGAAACTAGCTAGCTTCACAGATGCTGGATAGCAATCTGGACAGCACCTTTCTTTAGAGCACACATTTGTTTATCTTTTCCTACATCAAAACTCATGTGTCCAGTGTCCTAGGGATCCTGCTCTTTCCAGCTAATCCAATGGAAGTATCTCCCACTTCTCCTTTCCTTTCCATTCCCACCACCAGTTTCCTAGTATGAATTTTATTCCAACTAACGTATTTCAATAGCCTTCCATCTGATGCCCTCCACCCTCAATCTTTCTTCAATTCATTCTGTGTATACCACCAACCATCTTCTCAATTCAACTAATAAACATAAATTGCTTGGCTCAGAGATTGGTAAAGAATAAGTGCTCCATAAATTTCAGCCATTATTCTTCTTCTGCAGGATCTGAAAGAGAATAGTATGGTAGAAAGAGCACTGAAATAGAAATTATGGCAGCTCTGACACTGGCACTGTGTGACAAATGACCCAATTTCGTTCCTTTATATGGCTGAGTAATATTCCATTGTATATATGTACCACACCTTCTTTATCCATTCATCTGTCGATGGGCATTTAGGTTGCTTCCATGACCTGCCTAACGTAAACAGTGCTGCAATGAACATTGAGGTGCATGTGTCTTTTTGAATTATAGTTTTCTCTGGGTATATGCCCAGCAGTGGGATGGCTGGCTCATATGGTAGTTCTATTTTTAGTTTTTTAAGGAACCTCCATAATGTTCTCCATAGTGGCTGTATCAATTTACATTCCCACCAACAGTGCAACAGGGTTCCCTTTTCTCCACACCCTCTCCAGCATTTGTTGTTTGTAGATTTTCTGACGATGCCCATTCTAACGGGTGTAAGGAGATACCTCATTGTAGTTTTGATATGCATTTCTCTAATAATTAGTGATGTTGAGCAGCTTTTCTTGTGCTTCTTGGCCATCTGTATGCCTTCTTTGGAGAAATGTCTATTTAGGTCTTCTGCCCATTTTTGGATTGGGTTGTTTCTTTAATATTGAGCTGCATGAGCTGTTTATATATATTGGAGATTAATCCTTTGCCCATTGATTCGTTTGAAAATATTTTCTCCCATTTGGAGGGCTGCCTTTTCATCTTGTTTATGGCTTCCTTTGCTGTGCAAAAGTTTTGAAGTTTCATTATGTCCCATTTGTTTATTTTTGTTTTTATTTCCATTACTCTAGGAGTTGGATCAAAAAAGATCTTGCTGTGATTTATGTCAAAGAGGGTTCTTCCTATGTTTTCCTCTAAGAGTTTTATAGTGTCTAGTTTTACATTTAGGTCTCTAATCCATTTTGAGTTTATTTTTGTGTATGGTGGTAGGGAGTGTTCTAATTTCATTCTTTTACATGTAGATGTCCAGTTTTACCAGCACCACTTATTGAAGAGACTGTCTTTTCTCCATTGTATATCCTTGCCACCTTTGTCATAGATTAGTTGACCATAGGTGCATGGGTTTATCTCTGGGCTTTCTATCTTGTTCCATTGATCTATGTTTCTGCTTTTGTGCCAGTACTATATTGTCTTGATTACTGTAGCTTTGTAGTATAGACTGAAGTCAGGGAGTCTGATTCCTCCAGCTCCGTTTTGTTCCCTCAAGACTATTTGCCTATTTGGGGTCTTTTGTGTCTTCATACAAATTTTAATATTTTTTGTTCTAGTTCCGTAAAAAGTGTCATTGGTAATTTGATAGGGATTGCATTGAATCTCTGGATTGCTTTGGGTAGTATAGTCATTTTCACAATATTGATTCTTCCAATACAAAAACATGGTATATCTCTCCATTTATTTGTAATATCTTTGCTCTTATTTAACATCTTTATTGGAGTATAATTGCTCTACAATGGTGTGTTAGTTTCTGCTTTATAACAAAGTGAATCAGATATACATATACATATGTTCCCATAGCTCTTCACTCTGGCATCTCCATTCCTCCAATCCTCCCTATCCCATGCCTCTAGGTGGTAACAAACCACCTAGCTGATCTCCCTGTGCTATGTGGCTGCTTCCCACTAGCTATCTATTTTACATTTGGCAGGGTATATATGTCCATGCCAATCTCTCACTTTGTCACAGCTTACCCTTCCCCCTTCCCATATTCTCAAGTCCATGCTCTAGTAGGTCTGTCTTTAGTCCCGTCTTACCCCTAGATTCCTCATGACCTTTTTTTCTTTTTCTTAGATTCCATATATATGTGTTAGCATATGGTATTTGTTTTTCTCTTTCTGACATACTTCACTCTGTATGACAGACTCTAGGTCTATCCACCTCACTACAAATAGTTCAGTTTCATTTCTTTTTATGGCTGAGTAATATTCCATTGTATATATGCAACAAATCTTCTTTATCCATTCATCTTTTGATGGACACTTAGGTTGCTTCCATCTCCTGGCTATTGTAAATAGAGCTGCAATGAACATTTTGGTACATGGCTCTTTTTGAATTATGGTTTTCTCAGAGTATATGCCCAGTAGTGGGATTGCTGGGTTGTATGGTCGTTCTATTTTTAGATTTTTAAGGAACCTCCATACTGTTCTCCATAGTGGCTGGATCAATTTACATTCCCACCAACAGTGCAAGAGGGCTCCCTTTTCTCCACACCCTCCCCAGTATTTAA
>NW_006772766.1:181748-217718 GCF_000442215.2 Lipotes vexillifer | reverse complement strand
TAAGGAACCTCCATACTGTTCTCCATAGTGGCTGAACCAATTCACATTCCCACCAGCAGTGCAAGAGTGTTCCCTTTTCTCCACACCCTCTCCAGCATTGTGTCCCCTGCATCGGCAGGCGGACTCTCAACCACTGCGCCACCAGGGAAGCCCTCATTGTAGATTTGATTTGCATTTCTCTAATAATTAATGATGTTGAGGATTCTTTCATGTGTTTGTTGGCAGTCTGTATATCTTCTTTGGAGTAATGTCTATTTAGGTCTTCTGCCCATTTTTGGATTGGGTTGTTTGTTTTATTGTTATTGAGCTGCATGAGCTGCTTGTAAATTTTGGAGATTAATCCTTTGACAGTTGCTTCATTTGCAAATATTTTCTCCCATTCTGAGGGTTGCCTTTTGGTCTTATTTATGGTATCCTTTGCTGTGCAAAAGCTTTTAAGTTTCGTTAGGTCCCATTTGTTCAGTTTTGTTTTCATTTCCATTATTCTAGGAGGTGGGTCAAAAAGGATCTTGCTGTGATTTATGTCATAGAGTGTTCTGCCTATGTTTTCCTCTAAGAGTTTGATAGTGTCTGAACTTACATTTATATCTTTAATCGATTTTGAGTTTATTTTTGTGTATGGTGTCAGGGAGTGTTCTAATTTCATACTTTTATATGTACCTGTCCAGTTTTCCCAGCACTACTTATTGAATAGGATGTCTTTTACTCCATTGTATATTTCTGCCTCCTTTATCAAAGATAAGGTGACCATAAGTGCTTGGGTTTATCTCTGGGCTTTCTATCATGTTCCATTGATCTAAACTTCTGTTTTTGAGTCAGTACCATACTATCTTGATTACTGTAGCTTTGTTGTGTAGTCTGAAGTCAGGGGACCTGATACCTCTGGCTCCATTTTTCGTTCACAAGATTGCTTTGGCTATTCGGGTTCTTTTCTGTTTCCATACAAATTGTGAAATTTTTTGTTCTTGTTCTCTGAAAAATGCCAGTGGTAGTTTGATAGGGATTGCATTGAATCTGTAGATTGCTTTCAGTAGTAGAGTCAATTTCACAATGTTTATTCTTCCAATACAAGAACATGGTATATCTCTCTATCTATTTGTATCATCTTTAATTTCTTTCATCAGTGTCTTATAATTTTCTGCATGCAGGTCTTTTGTCTCCTTAGGTAGGTTTATTCCTAGATGTTTTTTTCTTTTCGTTTCAGTGGTAAATGGGAGTGTTTTCTTGATTTCTTTTTCTGATTTTTTCATCATTAGTGTATAGGAATGCCAGAGATTTCTGTGCATTAATTTTGTATCCTGCTACTTTACCAAATTAATTGATTAGCTTTAGTAGATTTCTGGTAATATCTTTAGGATTCTCTATGTATCGTGTCATGTCATCTGCAAACGGTGACAGCTTTACTTCTTCTTTTCCGATTTGGATTCATTTTATTTCTTTTTCTTCTCTGATTGCTGTGGCTAAAACTTCCAAAGCTATGTTGAATAATATTAGTGAGAGTGGGCAACCTTGTCTTTTTCCTGACCTTTGTGGAAATGGTTTCATTTTTTCACCATTGAAGAAGACGTTGGTTGTGGGTTTGTCATATATGGCCTTTATTATGTTCAGGAAAGTTCCCTCTATGACTACTTTCTGGAGGGTTTTTTTTTTATCATAAGTGGGTGTTGAATTTTGTCAAAAGCTTTCTCTCCATCTATTAAGATGATCATATGTTTTTTCTCCTTCAATTTTTTAATATGGTGTATCACGTTGATTGATTTGCATATATTGAAGAATCCTTGCATTCCTGGAATAAACCCCACTTGATCATGGTGTATGATCCTTTTAATGTGCTGTTGGATTCTGTTTGCTAGTACTTTGTTGAGGATTTTTGAATCTTTGTTCATCAGTGAAATTGGCCTGTAGTTTTCTTTCTTTGTGACATCTTTTTCTGGTTTTGGTATCAGGTTCATGGTGGCCTCGTAGAATGGTTTGGGTGTGATCCTGCCTCTGCTATATTTTGGAAGAGTTTGAGAAGGATCGGTGTTAGCTCTTCTCTAAATGGTTGATAGAATTTGCCTGTGAAGCCATCTGGTCCTGGGCTTTTGTTTGTTGGAAGATTTTTAATCATGGTTTCAATTGCAGTGCTTGTGATTGGTCTGTTCATATTTTCTATTTCTTCCTAATTCAGTCTTGGCAGGTTGTGCATTTCTAAGAATTTGTCTATTTCTTCCAGGTTGTCCATTTTATTGGCATAGAGTTGCTTGTAGTAATCTCTCATGATCCTTTGTATTTATGCAGTGTCAGTTGTTACTTCTCCTTTTTCATTTCTATTTCTATTGATTTGAGTCTTCTCCCTTTTTTTCTTGATGAGTCTGGCTAATGCTTTATCAATTTTTTTTATCTTCTCAAAAAACCAGCTTTTAATTTTATTGATCTTTGCTATCATTTCCTTCATTTCTTTTTCATTTATTTCTGATCTGATCTTTATGATTTCTTTCCTTCTGCTAAATTTGTGTTTTTTTTTTTTGTTCTTCTTTCTCTAATTGCTTCAGGTTCAAGGTTAAGTTGTTTATTTGAGATGGTTCCTGTTTCTTAAGGTAGGATTGTATTGCTATAAACTTCCCTCTTAGAACTGCTTTTGCAGCATCCCATTGGTTTTGGTTTGTCATTTCTCAATTTTCATTTGTTTCTAGGTATTGTTTGATTTCCTCTTTGATTTCTTCAGTGATCACTTCGTTATTGTGTATTGTTTGGCCTCCAAGGGTTTGTATTTATTACACATCTTTTCCTGTAATTGATATCTAGTCTCATAGCATTGTTGTCAGAAAAGATACTTGATACGATTTCAATTTTCCTTAATTTATAAAGGCTTGATTTGTTACCCAAGATATGATCTATCCTGGAGAATGTTCCATGAGCACTTGAGAAAAATGTGCATTCTGTTGTTTTTGAATGGAATGTCCTATAAATATCAATTAAGTCCATATTGTTTAATGTATCATTTAAAGCTTGTGTTTCCTTATTTATTTTCATTTTGGAGGGTCTGTCCATTGGTGAAAGTGGGGTGTTAAAGTCCCCAGTATGATTGTGTTACTGTCAATTTCCCCTTTTATGGCTGTTAGCATTTTCCTTATGTACTGAGATGCTCCTGCGTTGGGTGCATAAATATTTACAATTGTTATATCTTCTTTTTGGATCGATCCCTTGATCATTATGCACTGTCCTTCTTTGTCTCTTGTAATAGTTTTTCTTTTAAAGTCTCTTTTGTCTGATATGAGAATTGCTACTCCAGCTTTCTTTTGATTTCCATTTGCATGGAATATCTTTTTCCATCCCCTTAATTTCAGTCTGCATGTGTCCCTGGGTCTGAAGTGTGTCTCTTGTGGACAGCATATATATGGGTCTTGTTTTTGTATCCCTTCAGCCAGTCTGTGTCTTTTGGTGGGAGCATTTAATCCATTTTCATTTGAGGCAATTATAGATATGTATGTTCCTATTCCCATTTTTTAATTGCTTTGGGTTTGTTATTGTAGGTCTTTTCCCTCTCTTGTGTGTCTTGCTTAGAGAAGTTCCTTTAGCATTTGTTGTAAAGCTGGTTTGGTGGTGCTGAACTCTCTCAGCTTTTACTTGTCTGTAAAGGGTTTAATTTCTCCATGAAATCTGAATGAGATCCTTGCTGGGTAGTGTAATCTTGGTTGTAGTTTTTTCTCTTTCATCACTTTCAATATGTCCTGCCACTCCCTTCTGGCGTGCAGTTTCTGCTGAAAGATCAGCTGTTAACCTTGTGGGGATTCCCTTTTGTGTTATTTGTTGTTTTTCCCTTGCCGCTTTTAATGTGTTTTATTTGTATTTAATTTTTGAAAGTTTGATTAATATGTGTCTTGGCGTGTTTCTCCTTGGATTTATCCTGTATGGGACTCCCTGTGCTTCCTGGACTTGATTAATAATTTCCTTTCACAAATTATGGAAGTTTTCAACTATAATCTCTTCAAATATTTTCTCAGTCCGTTTCTTTTTCTCTTCTTCTTCTGGGACCTCTATAGTTCGAATATTGGTGCATTTAATGTTGTCCCAGAGGTCTCTGAGACTGTCCTCAGTTCTTTTCATTGTTTTTTCCTTATTCTGCTCTGCAGTAGTTATTTCCACTATTTTATCTTCCTGGTCACTTATTCATTCTTCTGCCTCAGTTATTCTGCTCTTGATCCCTTCTAGAGTAGTTGTAATTTCATTTATTGTGTTGTTCATCATTGCTTGTTTCCTGTTTAGTTCTTCTAGGTCCTTGTTAAATATTTCTTGCATTCTCTCTAATCTATTTCCAAGATTTTGGATCATCCTTACTTTCATTATTCTGAATTCTTTTTCAGGTAGACTGCCTATTTCCTCTTCATTTGTTAGGTCTGTTGTGGTTTTACCTTGCTCCTTCATCTGCTGTGTGTTTTTCTGTATTTTCAGTTCACTTATCTTACTGTGTTTGCGGTGTCCTTTTTGCAGGCTGCAGGTTTGTAGTTCCTGTTGTTTTTGGTGTCTGTCTCCCATGGCTAAGTTTGGTTCAGTGTCTTGTGTGGGCTTCCTGATGGAAGGGACTAGTGCCTGTGTTCTGGTGGATGAGACTAGATCTTGCCTTTCTGGGTGGCAGGTCCACGTCTGGTGGTGTGTTTTCGGGTGTCTGTGGATTTATTACGATTTTAGGCAGCCTCTCTGCTAATGGGTGGATTTGTGTTCCTCTCTTGCTAGTTGTTAGGCATAGGGTGTCCAACACTAGCTTGCTGGTCGTTCAGTGAAGCTGGGTCTTCGTGTTGAGATGGAGATCTCTGTGAGATTTTCGCCATTTGATATTACGTTGATCTGGAAGCTCTTTTGCGGGCCAGTGTCCTGAATTTGGCTCTCTAACCTCAGAGGCACAGCACTGACTCCTGGCTGGAGCACGAAGAGCCTTTCATCCACACCGCTCACAGTAAAAGGGTGAAAAAATAGAAAGAAAGAAAGAAAGAAAGAAAGAAAGAAAGAAAGAAAGAAAGAAAGAAAGAAAGTAAAATAAAATAAAAGAAAGTGAGATTAAAAAATAGAGTTATTAAATTAAAAAAAATTTAAAGTAAAAAACACAAAAAAACAAAAAACAACAACAAAAACAACACACAAAAAACAGACGGACAGAACCCTAGGACAAATGTGAAAGCAAAACTATACAGACAAAATCTCACACAGAAGCATACACATACACAGTCACAAAAAGAGGAAAAGGGTAAAATATAATATATCTTGGTCCCAAAATCCACCTCCTCAGTTTGGGATGATTTGTTGTCTATTCAGGTATTCCACAGATGCCAGGTACATCAAGTTGATTGTGGAGATTTAATCTGCTGCTCCTGAGGCTGCTGGGAGGGATTTCCCTTTCTCTTCTTCGTTCACACAGCTCCCGGTGTTCAGCTTTTGATTTGGCCCCGCCTCTGCGTGTAGGTTGCCTGAGGGCGTCTGTTCTTTGCTCAGACAGGCCAGGGTTAAAGGAGCAGCAGATTGGGGGCTCTGGCTCACTCAGGCCGGGGGTAGCGAGGGGTATGGATGTGGGGCAAGCCTGGGGTGGCAGAGGCTGGCGTGACGTTGTTGCAGCAGCCTGAGTTGTGCTGTGCATTCTCCCCAGGATGTTGTCCCTGGCTCACGGGATCCTGGCAGTGGTGGGCTGCACAGGCTCCCAGGAGGGTAGGTGTGGATAGTGACCTGTGCTTACACACAGGCTTCTTGGTGGAGGCAGCAACAGCTTTAGCATCTCATGCCCGTCTTTGGGGTCCGTGCTGATAGCCGCGGCTCGTGTCTGCCTCTGGAGCTCCTTTCAGCAGCACTCTTAATACTCTCTCCTCGCGCACCAGGAAACACAGAGGGAGGAAAAAGTCCCTTGCGTCTTCGGCAGGTCCAGACATTTTCCTGGACTCCCTCCCAGCTAGCCGTGGTGCACTAACCCCTTCAGGCTTTGTTCACGCTGCCAAGCCCAGTTCTCTCCCTGCGATCCGACCCGAAGCCCGAGCCTCATCTCCCAGTCCCTGCCCTCCCCGGTAGGTGAGCAGACAAGCCTCTCGGGCTGGTGAGTGCTGATGTCACCGATCTTCTGTGCGGAAATCTCTCCACTTTGCCCTCCGCACCCCTGTTGCTGTGTTCTCCATGGCTCCGAAGCTTCCCCCCTCCGCCACCCACAGTCTCTGCCCACGAAGGGGCTTCCTAGTGTGTGGAAACCTTTCCTCCTTCACAGCTCCCTCCCACTGGTGCAGGTGCTGTCCCTATTTTTTGTCTCTGTTTATTCTTTTTTCTTTTGCCCTACCCAGGTACGTGGGGCATTTCTTGCCTTTTGGGATGTCTGAGGTCTTCTGCTAGAATTCAGTGGGTGTGCTATAGGAGCAGTTCCACGTGTAGATGTATTTCTGATGTATCTGTTGGGAGGAAGGTGATCTCCGCGTCTTACTCTTACGCCATCTTCCTCAACCCCTCCGATCATATGTTTTTTCCTCTTCAATTTGTTAATATGGTGTATCACATTGATTGATTTGCATATATTGAAGAATCCTTGCATCTCTGGGATAAATCCTTCTTAATTATGGTGTATGATCCTTTTAATGTGTTGTTGGATTCTGTTTGCTAGTATTCTGTTGAGGATTTTTGCATCTATACTCATCAGTGATATTGTTCTGTAATTTTCTTTTTTTGTAGTATCTTTCTCTGGCTTTGGTATCAGGGTGATGGTGGCATCATAGAATGAGTTTGGGATTGTTCCTTCCTCTGCAATTATTTGGAAGAGTTTGCAAAGGATGTGTGTTAGCTCTTCTCTAAATTTTGGGTAGAATTTGCCTGTGAAGCCATCTGGTCCTGGGCTTTGGTTTGTTGGAAGATTTTTAATCACAGTTTCAATTTCAGTGCTTGTGATTTGTCTGTTCATATTTTCTATTTCTTCCTGGTTTAGTCTTGGGAGGTTATACCTTTATAAGAATTTGTCCAATTCTTCCAGGTTCTCCATTTTATTGGCATAGAGTTCATTGTAGTAGTCTCTTAGGATGCTTTGTATTTCTTTGGTGTCTGTTGTAACTTCTCCTTTTTCATTTGTAATTTTATTGATTTCAGTCCTCTCCCACTTTTTCTTGATGAGTCTGGCTAATGGTTTATCAATTTTTTTATCTTCTTAAAGATCCAGCTTTTAGTTTTATTGACCTTTGCTATTGTTTTCCTTTTTTCTATTTCATTTATTTCTGCTCTGATCATTACAATTTCTTTCCTTCTGCTAACTTTGTGTTTTGTTTGCTCTTCTTTCTCTAGTTCCTTTAGGTGTAAGGTTGCATTGTTTATTTGAGATTTTTCTTTTTTCTTGAGGTAGGCTTCTATAGACCTAAACTTCCCTCTTAGAACTGCTTTTGCTGCATCCCATAGGTTTTGGGTTGTCATGTTTTAATTGCCATCTACCTCTACATATTTTTTGATTTCCTCTTTGATTTCTTCGGTGATCTCTTGATTATTTAGTAACGCATTGTTTAGCCTCCATGCGTTTTTGTTTTTTATGTTTTTTTCCCTGTAATTCATTTCTAATCTCATAGCATCGTGGTCAGAAAAGATGCTTGATATGATTTCAATTTTTAAATTTACTGAGGCTTGATTTGTGACCCAAGATGTGATCTATCCTGGAGAATGTTCCATGCACACTTGAGAAGAAACTGTAAACTGTGGTTTTGGATGGAATGTCCTATAAATATCAATTAAATCTACCTGGTCTATTGTGTCATTTAAAGCTTCTGTTTCCTTATTTATTTTCCTTTTGGATGATCTGTCCCTTGCTGTAGGTGAGGTGCTAAAGTCCCCCACTATTATTGTGTTACTGTTGATTTCCTCTTTTAGAGCTGTTAGCAGTTTCCTTATGTATTGAGGTGCTCCTACGTTGGGTCCATATATATACATATATATATATATATATATATATATATATATAATTGTTATATCTTCTTCTTGGATTGATCCCCTGATCATTATGTACAGTTCTCCCTTGCTTCTTTTAACATTCTGTATTTTAAAGTCTATTTTATCTGAAATGAGTATTGCTACTCCAGCTTTCTTTTGATTTCCATTTGCATGGAATATCTTTTTCCATCCCCACACGATCAGTCTGTATGTGTCCCTAGGTCTGAAGTGGGCCTCTTGTAGACAGCACATATATGGTTCTTGTTTTTGTATCCATTCAACAAGCCTGTGCCTTTTGGTTGGAACATTTAATTCATTTACGTTTAAGGTAATTATCAATATGTATATTCCTATGACCATTTTCTTAATTGTTTTGGGTTTGTTTATCTAGGTCATTTTCTTCTATTGTGTTTCCCACTTAGAGAAGTTCCTTTAGCATTTTTTAAATTTTAACATCTTTATTGGAGTATAATTGCTTTACAATGGTATGTTAGTTTCAGCTTCACAACAAAATGAATCAGTTATATATATACATATGTTCCCATATCTCTTCCCGCTTGCATCTCCCTCCCTCCCAACCTCCCTATCCCACCCCTCCAGGCGGTCACAGAGCACTGAGCTGATCTCCCTGTGCTATTTGGCTGCTTCCCACTAGCTATCTACCTTACGTTTGGTAATGTATATATGTCCATGCCTCTCTCTTGCTTTGTCACAATTTACCCTTCCCCCTCCCCATATCCTCAAGTCCATTCTCTAGTAAGTCTGTGTCTTTATTCCTGTTTCACCCCTAGGTTTTTCATGACATTTTTTTCCTTAAATTCCATATATATGTGTTAGCATACGGTATTTGTCCTTCTCTTTCTGACTTACTTCACTCTGTATGACAGACTCTAGGTCTATCCACCTCATTACAAATAGGTCAATTTCGTTTCTTTTTATGGCTGAGTAATATTCCATTGTATATATGTTCCACATCTTCTTTATCCATTCCACCAATTATAGACACTTAGGTTGTTTCCATCTCTGGGCTATTGTAAATAGAGCTGCAATGAACATTTTGGTACATGATTCTTTTTGGATTATGGATTTCTCAGGGTATATGCCTAGTAGTGGGATTGCTGGGTCATATGATAGTTCTATTTGTAGTTTTTAAGGAACCTCCATACTGTTCTCCACAGTGGCTGTATCAATTTACATTCCCACCAACAGTGTAAGAGGGTTCCCTTTTCTCCACACCCTCTCCAGCATTTATTGTTTCTAGATTTTTTGATGATGGCCATTCTGACGGGTGTGAGATGATATCTCATTGTAGTTTTGATTTGCATTTCTCTAATGATTAGTGATGTTGAACATTCTTTCATGTGTTTGTTGGCAGTCTGTATATCTTCTTTGGAGAAAAGTCTATCTAGGTCTTCTGCCCATTTTTGCATTGGGTTTTTTGTTTTTTTGTTATTAAGCTGCATGAGCTGCTTATAAATTTTGGAGATTAATCCTTTGTCAGTTTCTTCATTTGAAAATATTTTCTCCCATTCTGAGGGTTGTCTGTTCGTCTTGTTTATGGTTTCCTTTGCTGTGCAAATGTTTGAAGTTTCATTAGGTCCCATTTGTTTATTTTTGTTTTTATTTCCATTTCTCTAGGAGGTGGGTCTAAAAGGACCTTGATGTGATTTATGTCTTAGAGTGTTCTGCCTATGTTTTCCTCTAAGAGTTTGATAGTTTCTGGCCTTACATTTAGGTCTTTAATCCATTTTGAGCTTATTTTTGTGTATGGTGTTAGGGAATGATCTAATCTCATACTTTTACATGTACCTGTCCAGTTTTCCTAGCACCACTTATTGAAGAGGCTGTCCTTTCCCCACTGTACATTCCTGCCTCCTTTATCAAAGATAAGGTGACCATATGTGCGTGGGTTTATCTCTGGGCTTTCTCTCCTGTTCCATTGATCTATATTTCTGTTTTTGTTCCAGCAGCATACTGTCTTGATTACTGTAGCTTTGTAGTATAGTCTGAAGTCATGAAGCCTGATTCTTCCACCTCCATTTTTCATTCTCAAGATTGCTTTGGCTATTCAGGGTCTTTTGTGTCTCCATACAAATTGTGAAATTTTGTGTTCTAGTTCTGTGAAAAATGCCACTGATAGTTTGATAGGGATTGTATTGAATCTGTAGATTGCTTTGGGAAGTAGAGTCATTTTCACAGTGTTGATTCTTCCAATCGAAGAACATGGTATATCTCTCCATCCATTTGTATCATCTTTAATTTCTTTCACCAGTGTCTTATAATTTTCTGCATACAGGTCTTTTGCCTCCTTAGGTAGGTTTATTCCTAGATATTTTATTCTTTTTGTTGCAATTGTAAATGGGAGTGTTTTCTTGATTTCACTTTCAGTTTTTTCATCCTTAGTGTATAGGAATGCCAGAGATTTCTGTGCATTAATTTTGTATCCTGCTACTTTACCATGTTCATTGATTGGCTCTAGTAGTTTTCTGGTAGCATCTTTAGGATTCTCTATGTATAGTATCATGTCATATGCAAATAGTGACAGCTTTACTTCTTCTTTTCTGAGTTGAATTCCTTTTATTTCACTTTCTTCTCTGATTGCTGTGGCTAAAACTTCCAAAACTATGTTGAATAAGAGTGGTGAGAGTGGGCAACCTTGTCTTGTTCCTGATCTTAGTGGCAATGCTTTCAGTTTTTCACCGTTGAGGACTATGTTGGCTGTGGGTTTGTCATATATGGCCTTTATTATGTTGAGGAAAGTTCCCTCTATGCCTACTTTATGCAGGGTTTTTATCATAAATGGGTGTTGAATTTTGTTGAAAGCTTTCTCTGTATCTATTGAGATGATCATATGGTTTTTCTCCTTCAGTTTCTTAAATGGTGTATCACGTTGATTGATTTGCGTATGTTGAAGAATCCTTGCATTCCTGGAATAAACCCCACTTGATCATGGTGTATGATCCGTTTAATGTGCTGTTGCATTCTGTTTGCTAGTATTTTGTTGAGTATTTTTTAAACTATGTTCATCAGTGATATTGGCCTGTAGTTTTTTTCTTTGTGACATCCTTGTCTGGTTTTGGAATCAGGGTGTTGGGGGCCTCGTAGAATGAGTTGGGGAGTGTTCCTCCCTCTGCTATATTTTGGAAGAGTTTGAGACGGATAAGTGTTAGTTCTTCTCTAAATGTTTGATAGAATTCGCCTGTGAAGCCATCTGATCCTGGGCTTTGGTTTGTTGGAAGTATTTTAATCACAGTTTCAATTTCAGTGCTTGTGATTGGTCTGTTCATACTTTCTATTTCTTCCTGGATCAGTCTTGGCAGGTTGTGTGTTTCTAAGAATTTGTCCATTTCTTCCAAGTTGTCCATTTTATTGGCATAGAGTTGCTTGTAGTAATCCCTCATGATCTTTTTTATTTCTGCAGTGTCAGTTGTCACTTCTCCTTTTTCATTTCTAATTCTATTGATTTGAGTCTTCTCCCTTTTTTTCTTGATGAGTCTGGCTAATGGTTTATCTATTTTGTTTATATTCTCAAAGAACCAGCTTTTAGTTTTATTGATCTTTGCTATTGTTTCCTTCATTTCTTTTTCATTTATTTCTGATCTGATTTTTATGATTTCTTTCCTTCTGCTAACTTTGGGGTTTTTTTCTTCTTCTTTCTCTAATTGCTTTAGGTGCAAGGTTAGGTTGTTTATTCGAGATGTTTCCTGTTTCTTAAGGTAGGATTGTATTGCTATAAACTTCCCTCTAAGAACTGCTTTTGCTGCATCCCATAGATTTTGGGTCGTCGTTTCTCCATTGTCATTTGTTTCTAGGTAATTTTTGATTTCCTCTTTGATTTCTTCAGTGATCACTTCTTTATTAAGTAGCGTATTGTTTAGTCTCCAAGGGTTTGTATTTTTTACAGATCTTTTCCTGTAATTGATATCTAGTCTCATAGCGCTGTGGTCAGAAAAGATACTTGATACAGTTTCAACTTTCTTAAATTTACCAAGGCTTGATTTGTGACCCAAGATATGATCTATCCTAGAGAATGTTCCATGAGCACTAGAGAAAAATGTGTATTCTGTTGTTTTTGGATGGAATGTCCCATAAATATCAATTAAGTCCACCTTGTTTAATGTATCATTTAAAGCTTGAGTTTCCTTATTTATTTTCATTTTGGATGATCTGTCCATTGCTGAATGTGGGGTGTTAAAGTCCCCTACTCTGAATGTGTTACTGTTGATTTCTCCTTTTATGGCTTTTAGTATTTGCCTAATGTATTGAGGTGCTCCTATGTTGCGTGCATAAATACTTACAATTGTTATATCTTCTTCTTGGATGGATCCCTTGATCATTATGTAGTGTCCTTCTTTGTCTCTGGTAATAGTCTTTATTTTAAAGTCTATTTTGTCTGGTATGAGAATTGCTACTCCAGGTTTCTTTTAGTTTCCATTTGCATGAAATACCTTTTTCCATCCCCTTACTTTCAGTCTGTATATGTCTCTAGGTCTGAAGTGGGTCTCTTGTAGGCAGCAAATATATGCATCTTGTTTTTGTATCCATTCAGCCAATCTGTGTCTTTTGGTGGGAGCATTTAATCCATTTTCATTTGAGGCAATTATAGATATGTATGTTCCTATTCCCATTTTTTAATTGCTTTGGGTTTGCTATTGTAGGTCTTTTCCTTCTCTTGTGTTTCTTGCCTAGAGAATTTCCTTTAACAGTTGTTGTAGAGCTGGTATGGTGGTGCTGAACTCTCAGCTTTTGCTTGTCTGTAAAGGTTTTAATTTCTCCATCAAATCTGAATGAGATCCTTGCTGTGTAGAGTTATCTTGGTTGCAGGTTTTTCTCCTTCATCACTTTCAATATGTCCTGCCACTCCCTTCTGGCTTGCAGAGTTTCTTCTGAAAGATCAGCTGTTAACCTTATGGGGATTCCCTTGTGTGTTATTTGTTGTTTTTCCTTTGCTGCTTTTAATATATTTTCTTTGTATTTAATTTTTGACAGTTTGATTAACATGTGTCTTGTCGTATTTCTGCTTGGATTTATCCTGTATGAGACTCTCTGTGCTTCTTGTACTTGATTAACTATTTCCTTTCCCATATTAGGGAATATTTCAACTATAATCTGTTCAAATATTTTCTCAGTCCGTTTCTTTTTCTCTTCTTCTTCTGGAAGCCCTATAATTTGAATGCTGGTGCATTTAATGTTGTCCCAGAGGTCTCTGAGACTGTCCTCAGTTCTTTTCATTCTTTTCTCTTTATTCTGCTCTGCAGTAGTTATTTCCACTATTTTATCTTCCAGGTCACTTATCCGTTCTTCTGCCTCAGTTATTCTGCTATTGATCCCATCTAGAGGAATTTTCGTTTCATTTATTGTGTTGTTCATCAGTGTTTGCTTCATCTTTATTTCTTCTAGGTACTTGTTAACTGTTTCTTGGATTTTTTCTATTGTATTTCCAAGATTTTGGATCATCTTTACTATCATTATTCTGAATTCTTTTTCAGGTAGACTGCCTATTTCCTCTTCATTTGTTAGGTCTGGTGGGTTTTTATCTTGCTCCTTCATCTGCTCTGTAGTTTTCTGTCTTTTCATTTTGCTTATCTTACTGTTTTTGGAGTTTCCTTTTTGCAGGCGGCAGGTTCGTAGTTCCTGTTGTTTTTGGTGTCTGTCCTCAGTGGCTAAGGTTGGTTCAGTGGGTTGTGTAGGCTTCCTGATGGAAGGGAGTAGTGCCTGTGTTCTGGTGGATGAGGCTGGATCTCGTCTTTCTGGTGGGCAGGTCCATGTCTGGTGGTGTGTTTTGGGGTGTCTGTTGACCTATTATGATTTTAGGCAGCCTCTCTGCTAATGGGTATCTTTGTATTCTTGTCTTGCTAGTTGTTTGACATAGGATGTCCAGCACTGTAGCTTGCTTGTTGTTGAGTGAAGCTGTGTGCTTGTGTTGAGTTGGAGATCTCTGGGAGCTTTTCGCCATTTGATATTATGTGCAGCTGGGAAGTCTCTTGTGGACCAGTGTCCTGAAGTTGGCTCTCCCACCTCAGAGGCACAGCACTAACTCCTGGCTGCCGCACCAAGAGCCTTTCTTCCACCTGGCTCAGAAGATAAGGGAGAAAAAGTAGAAAGAAAGAATTAGTAGAAGTAGAAAGAAAGAAAGAAAGAAAGGAGGGAGGGAGGGAGGGAGGGAGCAAGGAAGGAAGGAGGGAATGAAGAAAAAAAGGAAGAAAGAAGATAAAGTAAAATAAAATAAAGTAAGATAAAATAGAATAAAGTTATTAAAATAAAAATAAATATTAAGAGGAAAAAAAACCCAAAAAACAAAAAAACGGATGGATAGAACCCTGGAACAAATAGCGGAAGCAAAGCTATACAGACAAAATCTCACACAGAAGCATACATATACACACAGAAAAAGGAAAAGGGGAAAGAATAATAAATCTTGCTATCCAAGTCCACCTCCTTAATTTGGGATGATTCGTTGTCTATTCATGTATTCCACAGATGTAGGGTACATGAAGTTGATTGTGGAGCTTTAATCCACTGCTTCTGCAGCTGCTGGGAGAGATTTCACTTTCTCTTCTTTGTTCTCACAGCTCCCAGGGACTCAGCTTTGGATTTGGCCCCGTCTGTGCGTGTAGGTCGCCAGAGGGCGTCTGTTCTTTGCTCAGACAGGACGGGGTTAAAGGAGCCGCTGATTCGGAGGCTCTGGCTCACTCAGGCCGGGGGTAGGGAGGGTCACGGAGTGCAGGGCAAGCCTGCGGCGGCAGAGGCCGATGTGACGTTGCACCAGCCTGAGGCGCGCTGTGCGTTCTCCCGGGGGAATTGCCCCTGGATCCCGGGACCCTGGCAGTGGCAGGCTGCACCGGCTCCCTGGAAGGGGGGTGTGGATAGTGACCTGTGTTCGCACACAGGCTTCTTGGTGGCAGCAGCAGCAGCCTTAGTGTCTCATGTCTGTCTCTGGGGTCCGCGCTTTTAGCTGCGGCTCGTGCCCGTCTCTGGAGCTCCTTTAAGCAGCGTGCTTAATCCCCTCTCCTCGCGCCCCAGGAAATAAAGACAGAAGAAAAAGTCTCTTGCCTCTTGGGCAGGTCCAGACTTTTCCCCGGACTCCCTCCCGGCCAGCCGTGGCGCACTAACCCCCTGCAGGCTGTGTTCACGCCGCCAACCCCAGTCCTCTCCCTGCTCTCCGACCGAAGCCCCTTCCGCTCCGGCGGTGGAGCAGACAAGCCTCTCAGGATGATGAGCGCCAGTTGGCACTGATCCTCTTGCTGGAATCTCCCAGCTTTGCTCTCCGCACCCCTGTTGCTGTGCTCTCCTCCGTGGCTCTGAAGCTCCCCCCCTCAGCCACCCACAGTCTCTACCCGTGAAGGGGCTTCCTAGTGTGTGGACACTTTTCCTCCTTCACACCTCCCTCCCACTGGTTCAGGACCCGTCCCTATCCTTTTGTCTCTGTTTATTCTTTTTTCTTTTGCCCTACCCAGGTACGTGGGGGGGGGGCGTTTCTTGCCTTTTGGGAGGTCTGAGGTCTTCTGCCAGCGTTCAGTAGGTGTTCTGTAGGAGTTGTTCCACGTGTAGATATATTTCTGGTGTATCTGTGGGGAGGAAGGTGATCTCCACGTCTTACTCTTCTGCCATCTTCCTGGAAGTCTCTCCCTTTAGCATTTTTTTGTAGAACTGGTTTGGTGGTGCTGAATTCACTTAGCTTTTGCTTGTCTGTAAACTTTTGATTTCTCCATCAAATCTGAATGAGATCCTTGCTGAGTTGAGTAATCTTGGTTGTCGGTTTTTCTCCTTCATCACTTTAAGTATATCATGCCGATCCCTTTTGGCTTGTAGAGTTACTGCTGAGAAATCAGCAGTTAACCTTATGGGAGTTCCCTTGTACATTATTTGTCATTTTTCCCTTGCTGCTTTCAATAATTTTTCTTTGCCTTTAATATTTGTCAATTTGATTACTATGTGTCTCAGCCTGTTTCTCCATGGGTTTATCCTGTATGGGACTTTCTGCACTTCCTGGACTTGGGTGGCTATTTCCTTTCCCATGTTAGGGAAGTTTTTGACTATAATCTCTTGAAATATTTTCGCGGGTCCTTTCTCTCTTCACCTTCTGGGACCCCTATAATGCAAATATTGTTGTGTTTAGTGTTGTCCCAGCGGTCTCTTAGGCTGTCTGCATTTCTTTTCATTCTTTTTTCTTTATTATGTTCCACAGCAGTGAATTCCACCATTCTGTCTTCCAGGTGACTTATCCGTTCTTCTGCCTCAGTTATTCTGCTATTGATTCCTTCTAGTGTAGTTTTCATTTCAATTATTGTATTGTTCATTTTGTTTGTTCTTTAATGCTCTTAGATCTTTGTTAAACATTCCTTGCATCTTCTCCACCTTTTCCTCCATTTTTTAAAGAGGTCCTGGATCATCTTCACTATCATTATTCTGAATTCTTTTTCTCTGAAATGCTGCCTATGTCCACTTCATTTAGTTGCTTTTCTGGGGTTTTATCTTGTTCCTTCATCTGGTACACAACCCTCTGCCTTTTCACCTTGCCTATGTTTCTATGAATGTGGTTCACCTTGCCTATGTTTCTATGAATGTGGTTTCTGTTCCACAGGCTGCAGGATTGTAGTTCCTCTTGCTTCTGCTGTCTGCCCTCTGGTGGATGAGGCTATCTAAGAGTCTTGTGTAAGTTTCCTTGTGGTGGGTAGAGTTGGTTGTTGCTCTGGTGGGCAGAGCTCAGTAAAACTTTAATCTACTTGCCTGCTGATAGGTGGTGCTGGGTCCCCTCCCTTTTGGTTGTTTGGTCTGAGGTCACCCAGCACTGGAGCCTACCCAGGCTCTTTAGTGGGGCTAATGGCAGACTCTGGGAGGGCTCATGCCAAGGAGCTTCCCAGAAAACTTCTGCTGCCACTGTCCTTGTCCTCACCCTGAGACAGAGCCACCCACCACCTCTGAAGGAGACCCTCAACACTAGGATGTAGTCTTTCCCTGGGTCCCAATGCCCACACTAGCTTTTGTGTGCCCTACAAGAGTGGAGTCTCCATTTCCCCCAGTCCTGTCAAAGTCCTGCAATCAAATCCCACTAGACTTCAAAGTCTGATTCTCTAGGAATTCCTACTCCCATTGCTGGACCCCCAGGTTTGGAAGCCTGACGTGGGGCTCAGAACCTTCACTGAAGTGGGTGGACTACTGTGGTATAAATGTTCTCCAGTTTGTGGGTTTCCCACCCAACAGTTATGGGATTTGATTTTACCGTGATTGTGCCCCTCCTACCATCTCATTGTGGCTTCTCCTTTGTCTTTGGATGTGGGGTATCTTTTCTGTTGAGTTCCAGTGTCTTCCTGTAGATAATTGTTCAGCAGTTAGTTGTGATTCCAGTGTTCTCACAAGAGGGAGTGAGAGCATGTCCTTCTACAGTGCCATCTTGAACCAATTGCCTCTAGGTTCTTCATGACTTTTTTTTTTTTAGATTTCATATATATGTGTTAGCATATGGTATTTGTTTTTCTCTTTCTGACTTACTTCACTCTGTATGACAGACTCTAGGTCCATCCACCTCACTACAAATAACTCAATTTCATTTCCTTTTATGGCTGAGTAATATTCCATGGTATATATGTGCCACATCTTCTTTATCCATTCATTTGTCAATGAACACTTAGGTTGCTTCCATGTCCTGGGTATTGCACATAGAGCTGCAATGAGCATATGGTACATTACTATTTTTGAATTATGGTTTTCTCAGGGTATATGCCCAGTAGTGGGATTGCTGGGTCTTATGGTAGTCCTATTTTTAGTTTTTTAAGGAACCTCCATACTGTTCTCCATAGTGGCTGTATCAATTTACATTCCCACCAACAGTGCAAGAAGGTTCCATTTCTCCACACTCACTTCAGCATTTATTGTTTGTAGATTTTTGGATGATGGCCATTCTGACTGGTGTGAGCTGATACCTCATTGTAGTTTTGATTTTCATTTCTCTAATGATTAGGGATGCTGAGCATCCTTTCATGTGTTTGTTCACAATCTGTATATCTTCTTTAGAGAAATGTCTATTTAGGTCTTTTGCCGATTTTTGGATTTTTTTTTTTGATATCGAGTTACATGAGCTGCTTGTAAATTTTAGTGATCGATCCTTTGTCAGTTTCTTCATTTGCAAATATTTTCTCCCATTCTGAGTGTTGTCTGTTCGTCTTGTTTATGGTTTCCTTTGCTGTGGATAAGCTTTTAAGTTTCATTAGGTCCCATTTGTTTATTATTCTTTTTGGTTTTTTTTCCATTTCTTTAGGAGGTGGGTCAAAAAGGATCTTGCTGGGGGGACGAGGGGAAGGTGGCGGAAGATTCAGACGCGGAGATCAACTTCCTCCCGACAGATACACCAGAAATACATCTACACGTGGAACAACTCCTACAGAACACCTACTGAATGTAGGCAGACCTCAGACCTCCCAAAAGGCAAGAAACTCCCCACGTACCTCGGTAGGGCAAAAGGAAAAAAAAATAAAGAAAGACAAAAGGATAGGGATGGGACCTGCACATAGGGATGGGAGGGAGCTGTGAAGGAGGAAAGGTTTCCACACACTAGGAAGACCCTTCGTGGGTGGAGACTGTGGGTGGTGGAGGGGGAAAGCTTCGGAGCCGTGGAGGAGAGCACAGCAACAGGGGTGTGGAGGGCAAAGCGGAGAGATTCCCGCACAGAGGATCAGTGATGACCGGCCCTCCCCAGCCCAAGAGGCTTGTCTGTTCCCCCGCCGGTGCAGGCAGAGCTGGGAGCTGAGGCTCGGGCTTCGGTCAGAGCGCAGGGAGAGGACTGGGGTTTGTGGAGTGAACACAACCTGCAGGGGGTTAGTGCACCACGGCTAGCCGGGAGGAAGTCTGGGGAAAAATCTGGACCTGCCGAAGAGGCAAGAGACGTTTTCTTTCCTATTTGTTTTGTGGTGTGCAAGGAGAGGGGATTAAGAGCAATGTTTAAAGGAGCTCCAGAGACGGGCGCGAGCAGCAGCTAAAAGTGCGGATCACAGAGACGGGCATGGGACAGTAAGGCTGCTGCTGCTGCCACCAAGAAGTCTGTGTGTGAGCACAGGTCACTATCCGCATACCCCTTCCAGGAAGGCTGTGCAGCCCACCACTGCCAGGGTCCCGGGATCCAGGGTCAACTTCCCCAGGAGAACGCATGTTGCCCTTCAGGCTCCTGCAATGTCACGCCGGGCTCTGCCGCCGAAGGCTCACACTGCACGCCGTGCCCCTCCCTCCCCCTGGCCTGGGTAAGCCAGAGTCCCCAAAGGAGCTGCTCCTTTAACTCCGTCCTGTCTGAGCAAAAAGAGACGCTGTCCGGCGACCTACACGCAGAAGCGGGGCTAAATCAGAAGCTGAGTACCGGAAGCTGTGAGAATAAAGAAAAGAAAGGGAAATCTCTCCCAACAGCCTCAGAAGCAGTGGATTAAAGCTCCACAATCAACTTGATGTACTCTGCCTCTGTGGAATACCTGTATAGACAACTAATCATCCCAAATTGAGGAGGTGGATTTTGAGAGCAAGATTTATGATTTTTTCCCATTTTCCCCTTTTTGTGATTGTGTATGTGTATGCTTCTGTGTGAGATTTTGTCTGGATAGCTTGCTTCTACCATTTGTACTAGGGTTCTATCCGTCCGTTTTGTTAAAAAGGATATTTTCTTAATAATAATTTTTTATTTTAATATCTTTATTTTATTCTATCTTATTTTATTTAATTTTATTTTTCTTTCTTTCTTTCTTTCTTTCCTTCTTTCTTCTTTCTAATTTTTCTCCCTTTTATTCTGAGCCGTGTGGATGAAAGGCTCTTGGTGCTGCAGCCAGGAGTCAGTGCTGTGCCTCTGACGTAGGCAAGCCAACTTCAGGACACTGGTCCACGAGAGACCTCCTATCTCCACATAATATCAAATGGCAAAAATATCCCAGAAATTTCCATCTCAACACCAGCACCCAGCTTCATTCAACGACCAGCAAGCTACAGTGCTGGACATGCTATGCCAAACAACTAGAAAGACAGGAACACAACCCCACCCACTAGCAGAGAGGCTGCCTAATATCATAATAAGTCCACAGACACCCCCCAAAACACCACCAGACGTGGATCTGCCCACCAGAAGGACAAGATCCAGCCTCATCCGCCAGAACACAGGCACTAGTTCCCTCCACCAGGATGCCTACACAACCTACTGAACCAACTTTAGCCACCGGGGACAGACACCAGAAACAACGGGAACTACGAACCTGCAGCCTGCAAAAAGGAGACCCCAAACACAGTAAGATAAGCAACATGGGAAGGCAGAAAAACACACAGCAGATGAAGGAGAAAGATAAACACCTACCAGACCTAACAAATGAAGAGGAAATAGGCAGTTTACATGAAAAAGATTTCAGAATAATGATAGTAAAGATTGATCAAAATCCTGGAAATAGAATAGACAAAATGCAAGAAACATTTAACAAGGACCTAGAAGAACAAAATATGAAGCAAACAATGATGAACAACACAATAAATGAAATGAAAAATGCTCTAGATGGCATCAATAGCAGAATAACTGAGGCAGAAGAATGGATAAGTGACCTTGAAGATAAAATAGTGGAAATAACTACTGCAGAGCAGAATAAAGAAAAAAGAATGAAAAGAACTGAGGACAGTCTCAGAGACCTCTGGGACAACATTAAACACCCTAACATTTGAATTATATGGGTTCCAGATGAAGAAGAGAAAAAGCAAAGGACTGAGAAAATATTTGAAGAGATTATAGCTGAAAACTTCCCCAATATGGGAAAGGAAATAGTTAATGAAGTCCAGGAAGCACAGAGAGTCCCATACAGGATAAATCCAAGGAGAAATAGGCCAAAACACATATTAATCAAACTGTCAAAATTTAAATACAAAGAAAACATATTAAAAGCAGCAAGGGAAAAACAACAAATAACACACAAGGGAATCCCCATAAGGTTAACAGCTGATCTCTCAGCAGAAACTCTACAAGCCAGAAGGGAGTGGCAGGACATACTGAAAGTGATGAAGGAGAAAAACCTGCAACCAAGATTACTCTACCCAGCAAGGATCTCATTCAGATTTGATGGAGAAATTAAAACCTTTACAGACAAGCAAAAGCTGAGAGAGTTCAGCACCACCAAACCAGCTTTACAACAAATGCTAAAGGACTTCTCTAGGCAAGAAACACAACAGAAGGAAAAGACCTACAATAACAAACCCAAAACAATTAGGAAAATGGAATTAGGAACATACATATCGATAATTCACTTAAATGTAAATGGACTAAATGCTCCCACCAAAAGACACAGATTGGCTGAATGGATACAGAAACAAGACCCATATATATGCTGTCTATAAGAGATCCACTTAAGATCTAGAGACACATACAGACTGAAAGTAAGGGGATGGAAAAAGATATTTCATGCAAATGGAAACCAAAAGAAAGCTGGAGTAGAAATTCTCATATCAGACAAAGTAGACTTTAAAATAAAGACTATTAGAAGAGACAAAGAAGGACACTACAAAATGATCAAGGGATTAATCCAAGAAGATATATCAATTGTAAATATTTATGCGCCCAACATAGGAGCACCTCAATACATTAGGCAAATACTAACGGCCATAAAAGGGGAAATCAACAGTAACACATTCATAGTAGAGAACGTTAACACCCCACTTTCACCAATGGACAGATCATCCAAAATGAAAATAAATAAGGAAACACAAGCTTTAAATGAAACATTAAACAAGATGGACTTAATTGATATTTATAAGATATTCCATCCAAAAACAACAGAATAGATGCTTTTCTCAAATGCTCATGGAATATTCTCCAGGATAGATCATATCTTGGGTCACAAATCAAGCCTTGGTAAATTTAAGAAAATTGAAACTGTATCAAGTATCTTTTTCGACCACAACACTATGAGACTTGATATCAATTACAAGAAGAGATCTGTAAAAAATAGAAACACAAGGAGGCTGAACAATACACTACTTAATAACGAAGTGGTCACTGAAGAAATCAAAGAGAAAATCAAAAAATACCTAGAAACAAATGGCAATGGAGAAACGACGACCCAAAATCTATGGGATGCAGCAAAAGCAGTTCTAAGAGGGAAGTTTATAGCAATACAATCCTACCTTACGAAACAGGAAACATCTCGAATAAACAACCTAACCTTGCACCTAAAGCAATTAGAGATAGAACAAAAAACCCCAAAATTAGCTGAAGGATAGAAATCATAAAAATCAGATCAGAAATAAATGAAAAAGAAATGAAGGAAATGGTAGTAAAGATCAATAAAAGTAAAAGCTGATTCTTTGAGAAGATAAACAAAATTAATAAACCATTAGCCAGACTCATCAAGAAAAAAAGAGAGAAGACTCAAATCAATAGAATTAGAAATGAAAAAGGAGAAGTAACAACTGACACTGCAGAAATACAAAAGGTCATGAGAGATTACTACAAGCAACTCTATGCCAATAAAATGGACAACCTGGAAGAAATGGACAATTCTTGGAAATGCACAACCTGCCTAGACTGAATTAGGAAAAAATAGAAAATATGAACAGACCAATCACAAGCACTGAAGTTGAAACTGTGATTAAAATACTTCCAACAAACAAAAGCTCTCGACCAGGTGGCTTCACAGGCGAATTCTATCAAACATTTACAGAAAAGCTAACACCTATCCGTCTCAAACTCTTCCAAAATATAGCAGAGGGAGGAACACTCCCAATCTCATTCTACGAGGCTACCATCACCTTGATACCAAAACCAGACAAGGATGTCACAAAGAAGGAAAACTACAGGCCAATATCACTGATGAACATAGATGCAAAAATCCTCAATAAAATTACAGCAAACAGAATCCAACAGCACATTAAAAGGATCATACACCACGATAAGTAGGGTTTATTTTAGGAATGCAAGGATTCTTCAATATACGCAAATCAATCAGTGTGATACACCATTTAAGAAATTGAAGGAGAAAAAACATATGATCATCTCAATAGATGCATAGAAATCTTTCAACAAAATTCAACGCTCATTTAAGATAAAAACCCTCCAGAAAGTAGGCATAGAGGGAAATTTCCTGAACATAATAAAGGCCATATATGACAAACCCACAGCCAACATAGTCCTCAATGGTGAAAAACTGAAAGCATTTCCACTAAGATCAGGAACAAGACAAGGTTGCCCACTCTCACCACTCTTATTCAACATACTTTTGGAAGTTTTAGCCACAGCAATCAGAGAAGAAAGGAAATAAAAAGAAACCAAATTGGAAAAGAAGAAGTAAAGCTGTCACTCTTTGCAGATGACATGATACTATACATAGAGAATCCTAAAGATGCTACCAGAAAACTACTAGTGCTAATCAATGAATTTAGTAAAGTAAAAGGATAAGAGCTTAATGCACAGAAATCTCTGGCATTTCTATACACTAAGGATGAAAAATCTGAAAGTGAAATCAAGAAAGCACTCCCATTTACCATTACATCAAAAAGAATAAAATATCTAGGAATAAACCTACCTAAGGAGACAAAAGACCTGTATGCAGAGAATTATAAGACACTGGTGAAAGAAATTAAAGATGATACAAATGGATGGAGAGATACACCATGTTCTAGGATTGGAAGTATCAACATTGTGAAAATGATTTTACTACCAAAAGCAATCTACAGATTCAATGTAATCCCTATCAAACTACCACTGGTATTTTTCACAGAACTAGAACAAAAAATTTCACAATTTGTATGGGAACACAAAAGACCCTGAATAGGCAAAGCAATCTTCAGAAGGAAAAACGGAGGTGGAGGAATCAGGCTCCCTGACTTCAGACTGTACTACAAAGCTACAGTAATCAAGACAGTATGGTACTAATACAAAAGCAGAAAGATAGATAAATGGAACAGGATAGAAAGCCCAGAGATAAACCCATGCACATATGGTCACCTTCTCTTTGATAAAGGAGGCAGGAATGTACAGTGGGGAAAGGACAGCCTCTTAAATAAATGGTGCTTGGAAAACTGGGCAGGTACATGTAAAAGTATGAGATTAGATTGCTCCCTAACATCATACAGAAAAATAAGCTCAAAATGGATTAATGACCTCAATGTAAGGCCAGAAACTATCAAACTCTTAGAAGAAAACATAGGCATGACACTCTATGACATAAATTGCAGCAAGATCCTTTTTGACCCACCTCCTAGAGAAAAGGAAATAAAAACAAAAATAAACAAATGGGATCTAATGTAACTTCAAAGCTTTTGCACAGCAAAGGAAACCATAAAGAAGACCAAAAGACAACCCTCAGAATGGAAGAAAATATTTGCAAATGAAGCAACTGACAAAGGATTAATCTCTAAAATTTACAAGCAGCTCATGCAGCTCAATAACAAAAAAACAAATAACCTAATCCAAAAACGGGCAGAGGACCTAAATAGACATTTCTCCAAAGAAGATATACAGATATACAACAAACACATGAAAGAATGCTCAACATCATTAATCATTAGAGAAATGCAAATGAAAACTACAATGAGATATCATCTCACACCCGTCAGAATGGCCATAATAAAAAAATCTAGAAACAATAAATGCTGGAGAGGGTGTGTAGAAGGGGGTACACTCTTGCACTGATGGTGGGAATGTGAATTGGTGCAGCCACTGTGGAGAACAGTATGGAGGTTCCTTAGAAAACCACAATTAGAACTACCATATTACCCAGGGATCCCACTACTGGGCATATACCCTGAGAAAACCGTAATTCAAAAAGAGTCATGTATAAAAATGTTCGTTGCAGCTCTCTTTACAGTAGCCAGGAGATGGAAGCAACCCAAGTGTCCATAATTGGATGAATGGATAAAGAAGATGTGGCACACATATACAATGGAATATTACTCAGCCATAAAAAGAAACGAAAATGAGCAATTTGTAATGAGGTGGATGGAGCTAGAGTGAGTCATACAGAGTGAAGTAAGTCAGAAAGAGAAAGACAAATACCATATGCTAACACATATGTATGGAATTTAAGGAAAAATTATGTCATGAATAACCTAGATGTAAGACAGGAATAAAGACACAGACCTACTAGAGAATGGACTTGAGGATATGAGGAGGGGGAAGGGTAAGCTGTGACAAAGTGAGAGAGTGGCATGGACATATATACACTCTGAAACATAAAATAGATAGCTAGTGGAGAGCAGCTGCATAGCACAGGGAGATAAGTTCAGTGCTTTGTGACCACCTAGAGGGGTGGGATACGGATGGTGGGAGGGAGGGAGACACAAGAGGGAAGAGATATGAGGACATATGTATATGTATAGCTGATTCACTTTGTTATAAAGCAGAAACTAACACACCATTGTAAAGCAATTATACTCCAATAAAGATGTTTCAAAAAAAGAAAAGGATATTGCTGTGATTTATGTCGGGAAAACTTTATTAATATGGGTCAATTTTGCAAATATTTTTGCATAGAAGCAAAGGGGTAATTTACATGGTTCCAGTCACTTTTCTATTTTGAAATATCTACTTTTTAGTGGTTTCATTAATGTATTCAATATTTTCTGATCACCTACTATGTAGTAGGCTGTGTGCTGGGGATAAGATAGTAAAGAAGGTCAAAAAATATTAAAGTGTTCTGCCCTCAAAAATCTCACAGTTCAGTGAGAGATGTAATCACAAGCAAATGTATAATTTGTGATGTGTTCTGTGATGAAGAGCAAGATGTTAAAGAAACAAGATATTGAATGCATCCATATTTTATTGACATTAATTTTTTAAAGTGCATCTAAAATTTGATGAAATATGGTAGAATTTTCTTCATAGATTTGTTGTTGTGAGGATTAAATGCGTTATTATATGCAAAGCTTAGAGAGCAGAGCTAGAAACATAGCAAACACTCATTGAACATTAGTTACTATTACTCTCATTCTCTAGGGTTGTTTGGAGGAGTTAATGCAATAAGGTTTCTGAGTGTACCTTGTATAAGATTTACGTGTCGGGTAGGAAGCCTGTGCATATGGAAGACATTAAGTTTGTGTAATTCATGACTCTTTGTCAGTGAATGCATTATGGCTTATGTCAGATGAGTTGGCCAGGGCCAGAGGAAAAAATTGCTGAGGGCCCTGTTTTGCCATGAGTTTATTTCGTTGTGAGGAAAAACAATGATCTCTTTCCACCTTACTGGGCCCTCCCCACTCCTTCCTTTTGCTTTTTGTTGTGGGTAAGTTCATGACACTGAGATACCACTGGCCAAAGACCCAGGAGCTGGACTTTGTCTCATGGAGTCTGAGGCAGGTTGGGGGGCTCCAGGGAATTTCTTGGCTTCCTTTCTCTTCCAAGAAGAAGTATGCAAGGGCCAGAAAAGTCAAGGATATTTTAATGACCCAGAAATTAGGATAACTGAGGGAGTGAACTAGAGCTAACTCAGACTGAGCTGATGTCTCACTAGTCTCACAGAGTGGTTTTCTTTAAATGGAAATATTAATCCAGTAGGTCTCTAAACTACTTTGCTGATTTTGGTACTTTTTTCAGCCCCTAAACGTGGGAGGACCTCCCAATCTGAAGCATCTTCTGGGAAACAGAGCTCCCAGTTTTCCTGGGCTTCCCATTCAGTGTTCCTGAGGTTTACCCCTGTTCTGCTATTCCTAGTCCCCAAGAATGGAGGGGTCTAAGTAGCACCTATAAAGAACA
Source organism: Lipotes vexillifer (assembly GCF_000442215.2). Lineage (NCBI taxonomy): Eukaryota > Metazoa > Chordata > Mammalia > Artiodactyla > Lipotidae > Lipotes > Lipotes vexillifer. The sequence goes on along the minus strand of NW_006772766.1, from coordinate 191,113 downwards.
GTATAGATAAGACTGGACACGGTATTAGAGTCTTAGGTTCCAATTCCAGATCTGACACTTGCTAGTGTGTGTCCTTGGGTAAGCCATTTCAGTTTGTGGAACATACGTTTCATCATCTGTCTTACCTGAGGGCAAGAGATCAGGACCTCATAAAGCTGATAAGAAGATTAAATATGATAACAAAGATTCCAGCAGGAGCAGCTACTCTTAAGTCATTTGCTGAATAATGGTCCTCTTCTTTGTAAGTCATCCTCTCCAAGGAAGAGTGACACACAGGGGATGACAAGGGTTAAAGAGAAGTCAAAGTTGGAGGTCAATAAGGTGACAAATATGTATCTGTAACCCCCCTCATAGCAGAATGAGGTAATGCATGAAAAGGTGTATAATAAACACAGGGGCTGACATAATAGGTTTTTACGAAGTGCTGGTTTCCTTCCTTCCACCCTTCCTTTTTCAGGGGAAAAATAACTATTTTGGAACCTCTTTGTTCCTGGTATCTTCCCTTGGGAAGCTCAGATAAGGCCATTAAACTGCCTTATTAGTGTATAGCAGATTAGCTCAGTTAATTAGCACACCTCATTATTGAAGCCAACAGGCCCAATTCAACTCCTCTGTGGGTCATTTACCTTTGCTCTTCTCATTCACCATGGACCATACAAATAACAGCATGTCAACTTGTTTGAAGGGTAGGGATGCATATCAGAGATGAAAATGTCCACACCATCGATGTGAGGGAGGGGCTGGTTTGGTGTTCTCCTTTCTTATTGCTATTAAAACACCAAATCTACCCTCAGGGTGGAGGAGTAATAATGAGACAGTATTGACTCAGAAAACATCAGAGTTCAAAAGGACTTCAGGGATCACCCAGTTCAATTCTCTCTCCTCTCAATTGTCAGATGGAAAGACTCAGGCTCAAAGAGAGTCTGGATCGAAGTCTTACAAATTGTCAAAGTCAGAGTTGAGACGACTGACTCCTATAGTTAACTATTCTTCCCACAAGCCAATGGTGTCTCTCTGAAATTAAGTTCCAAAAATGGCACCTAGTTATGCTCTAAGAGTCTTTTGAGAACAGGAGCCAAGTCTTATGAATTGAGTAGCGAGAATGAATCAGGTCATGAAAGGGTAGCAGTCATGTGGTAAGACTCTCTAATTAGCCTGGAGGAGCCTCAAAGTGTCCAAAGTCATGGTGTCTTTCTGACTTTCTGAGAAAAATTGGTTATTTATTCCTTTTTTTCTCTGAAACTGGAAAAAATAGGGTTATTGTGGCCTGAGCCCCATGTCCTGGACTCCTAGGGACTAGCAGTCAGCTTTGTGCAAGGCCCTCTTCCTTCAACTATGAAGTTGATACTGCATGAGACCTTTATCAATAGAGGATGTTTCCTTGGCAACCAATGAGGGGATTGGTTGCTTTGAGTAACTCTTATATATCCTTGGATCCCTTTGGGACCCTGGTAGCTCCTGAGGAATAAAAATGTCCAAAATGTAACAGAAATAAAATTTTGTTTTTTCCTATTAAAATACTAAATTAAATAAAATGAAAGATAGTGGAGTTTTCTGGGCAACTTCCCAGGGTTGGACCTCCCAGTGTCACTTGGGGAATACCTCTTGGTTGCCCTTTCTTTCTCTATTACTCTTTATGTGGAGAAGAGGGAGGTGGCAATAGTCAGGAGGAATAAACCCCACACTGTGATAACAGAAACAAACATTTCAGTATGAAAAAGTCTAGAGGGTACAGGGGTATCCTATGTATTATTGTATTTTTTTCCAATTTTATTGAGAAATAATTGACCTATCAGGTACTATTCTTATTCTTGCAACTTTTCATGCATTTGAAATTATTTCCAAATAAAAAGTAATTAATATGTTAAAAATCTAGGATCTTATTTATGAGCTGTCCTGGGCCATGTCAGATAAAGGTACCTGTGCAGATAGATAGCAGGTAGAACCCAGGCCAGGACAAGGCAGCCAGGGGAAGATAAATGGGAGATAGAATCTTCTTTTTTGGGGATTAGGGGGAACAGATTATAACCTGGGCATTTTTTTATTCATCTAGTCTGAAAAATTTGTACCAGCATGAGTGGATCTGGCTAATAATTGGAGTTTCTTCTGCTAATTCCAGACCAGTGTTCTTTTCACTTCATCGTGTTTAGTGTCTAATTTACTTCTGCTTTATGCTCATGCACTATTATATCACTGAATAACAATAGTATACACCTATTAATATTCATGAAGGACTATGTTCAAAGGTCCTAGTACACACATTATCTCACTTAACCTTTACAACATTCCAAAGAGATATGTGCTCTTTCCCAGATGAGGAAACAGGCTCAGACAGGTTAAACAATTTGCCCAAGATTTCACAGACAGCGAGCTGTGGAAACAAAATTCAAATACAGATATCTGTCTGACTTCAGAACCTATGCTCATAATTACTACTTTATGATATCTGTCTTGAAGGATTCTTTTGACCCACCATGGGTAGAGCATATAATTTGACTTTCATCCCAAGGAAGAGGAATGGTCTTTATATGCAGCAGTGCATTATGACTGATGGCAAACACCTTTGAAATAGATGAATGGAGAGAAGAAGTGCAGTCTGTATTTGGGGAACAAATTCTGTCTGTTGGGATATACCTGCTTCCTAGGGAAATATAACCCATTCTCTGGTCTCACTTTTCTGTGTTCTACTCATAATCCAGTCCATATGCTTCAGGAAAATTTGTGGAATTAGTGGACAGCTGCTAAGGAGGCTATATGTTTTAAGTAGTGAGGGAAGGTGGAAAGAGGAACACTATAGACCCCTAAATACAGAAAGTTCTGTCATTTCATCATTGTATTGGTGGGTTCTAATTGCTTCATTAATGCACAATTAATTGTATGGCTATATCAAATCTGAATTTATAGAAGTCTGTAATGAGAAAGTGACCCAGAAGGCTTCGTCCAGCTCTGATACTAAGTCTTTTAGGAGGATATTGACAGAACTTTTTCAGAAGACAAAAAGTCAATTTATGAAGGAGCTGGATACCATAACACAGGGAGAGTTTTAGAACCAGGGCTGTTTGGTGAGAAGTGATAACTTAGAGAAATCCAAATTGATATCCTTATCCCTGACTCTTCCCTCCATCTAATGTCCCACATCCAGCCACCAGTCATGTGGTTCTAACTCTTGAATATCTCTCAAAATCCAAGAGCAAAAATGGAAAATTATAGAATAAAATAATTCACAAAAAGACAAACCTGAGTGGCTCATTAGTATATGAATATATATTCAATTTATCTGGAGAAAAGATAAAATAATTAACAGCCAATTTATACAGATAAAAGTGACAAAATTAGTAAGGAGTAAAATATCAAGTATTGATGAGCATATGGGAAATAGGAATACTCAGGCACTACTGATGGGAGTGTAAACTGAAGGAAAATCTGGCAATACTTTATCAAATTACATGCATGTTATCCCTACTTTCTACTCTCTTTGGGTTCATTCAACTTTTCCTTTTCTAAATTCTTGAGTGCTTAAATTATTAATTTTGAGCCTTTCTTCTTTTCTAATATAAATATTCATAGGTAAATATGTTCTTGCAAGTACCACTTTAGTTCTTCTATGTAGTATCTTCATTATTTTTCAGTTCTAAATTTTTTCAAATTTTTCATTGATTTCTTCTTTGATTCATGAGTTGTTTAGTAAGGTATTTTTCATTTCTAAAAATATCTTTAATTATCTTTTTATAATTGGTTTCTAAATTGACTGCATTGTTTTGAGCTGTAGGATGCCAAGCATTTGAAATTTGTTAAGGTTAGTCTTAGGGCCTAGCACATGGTCAATTTTCACAAATGTTCATGCATGCTTAAAAATAATATGTATCCTCCAAATTCTGGGTATGAAATTCTGTATATAATTTTTTGAACTCCAGCAGTTCAAATTTGATTGTTATTTTGTTCACGTCTTCTATAACTTTACTGGCTCTGTCCGCTTGATCAATACTGAGAAGGATGTGTTAAACTTCCCATGGTGATGGTATAAGTTGTCTATTTCTCCTTATCGTGCTGTTATTTTTTTTTTCTTTATAAATTTTGAGCCTAAATTGTTAGATACATATAAATTTATATTTGTTATATCTTAGTGATTAATTGATCATTTTGTCACTGTATAGTGATCACCTTTATCGTTACTAATGCTTTTTGCTTCATGGTCTATTTTGACTGATATAAAAATAGCCACAGCAACCTTTTTTCCATTATTAGTATTTGCCTGTTATATATTTTTCCATACTTTGACATTCACACTTGCTGTGCCATTCTGTTTTAGGTGTATCTCTTTTAAACTGTTTACAGCAGGATTTAAAAAATATTCTGATGACCTCTGTCATTTAACATAGTAAATTTACTGTGATTGCTGATAATTTTTGTTTATTTGTATACACTTATTATTTGTCCCATTTACTCTATTTCCCCCTTTTTCCCCCTAATTTTTTACCATATTTTGGAATGATTAGAGCTTTTTCTACTTACTCTATATTTTTCTTCTTCTATCATTTGGAAGTTATATGCTCTGTTTAGTCTTTTAGTGTTTACTCTAGCTGTATTAACATGCATACTTAACTAACAAAATTCTAATTTTAGCTCAAGTTTTGACCTTCCTCCTAAACAATAAAAGGATTTAAAAATACTTTAATCATCCAGTCCTAAAGTATATGCTATTTCTATCAAGTATTTTAGTACTATCCTTTTATTTTTACTTGGTGCTATGTATGGTTTTAGTATCAGGGTGATGCTGGCCTTTTACAATGAGTTCAAAAGCAATCGTTTCACTTTAAATTTTTGAAATGGTTTGAGAAGGATAGGTGTTAACTCTTCTTTAAGTGTTTGGTAGAATTCACCTGTGAAACGATCTGGTCCTGCACTTTGTTTTTTGGATTTTTTTTATTACTAAGTCAGTTTTATTACTGGTATTCAGTCTGGTCATATTTTTTATTCCATCTTGATTTAGCCTTGGGAGATTGTATATTTCTAGGAATTTATCCATTTCTTCTAGGTTGTACATTTTATTAGTATACAAATGTTTGTTGCAATCTCTTATGATACTGTGTATTTCTGTGGTGTCAGATGTAACTTCTTTTTCATTTCTGATTTTATTCATTTGGCCTGTCTCTCATTTTTTCTTGAAGATACTGACTAGAGATTTTTCAAAGTTTTTAATCTTTTCTTAGAACCAGCTCTTAATGACATTGATCTTTTGTATATATTTTTTATCCTCTATTTCATTTATTTCTGCTCTGATTTTTATTATTTATTTCTTTCTACTAAATTTGGGTTTTGGTTTTTCTTCTTTTTCTAGTCCTTTAGGTGTAAGGTTAGATTATTTATTTGAGATATTTCTTATTTCCTGATGTAGGCTTGTATTGCTCTAAACTTTCCTTTATGTACTGCTCTTGCTGTGTCCCATAGAATATGGATTGCTGTGTTTCCATTTTTATTTGCCTCTAGGTATTTTTTGATTTGCTCTTTGATTTCTGCAGTGATCCATTGGTTATTTAGTAGCATGTTGTTTAGCCTTCACATGTTCGTGTTTTTGCAGTATTTTCTGGTTGTTGATTTCTAGTCATAGCATCGTGGTTGGAAAATATGCTTGATATGATTTCAATCTTCTTAAATTTACTGAGACTTGTTTCTTGGCTTAGCATGTGATCTATCCTGGAGACTGTTCTATGTACACTTGAAAATAATGTGTATTCTGCTTCTTTTGGATGGATATATATAGATCCCATCTGGTGTATAGTGTTACTTAAGGCCTGTTTTTCCTTATTTTTTTATTTTCTGCCTGCACGATCGGTCCGTTGATGTAATTGGGATGTTAATGCCCCCTACTATTATTTTTATACTGTCAACTTCTCCCTTTAAGTTCATTAATATTTGCTTTATATATTTAGGTGCTCTTATGTTGGCTGCATAAATATTTAGAATTGTTATATCTTGTTGGATTGATCCTTTTATCATTATATAATGCCCTTCTTTGTCTCCTGTTACAGTCTTTTCTTTACAGTCTATTTTACTGATATAAGTATTAGTACCTGAGCTTTATTTTCATTTCCGTTTGCATGGAATACCTTTATCTACTCCATCACTTTCAGTCTGTGTGTGTGTTTAGGTCTGAAGTAAGCCTCTTACAGTCAGCATATACATAGGTGTTTTTTAAAAATTCATTTAATCACTCTATATCTTTTGATTGGAGAAAATATTCCATTTACATTTTAAGTAATTATTGATAGGTATATATTTATTGCCATTTTACTTATTTTGTTTATTTACTTTTTTTTGGCGGTATGCGGGCCTCTCACTGTTTTGGCCTCTCCCGTTGCGGAGCACAGGCTCCGGATGTGCAGGCTCAGCGGCCATGGCTCAAGGGCCCAGCCGCTCCGCGGCATGTGGGATATTCCCGGACCAGGGCACGAACCCGTGCCCCCTGCATCAGCAGGCGGACTCTCAACCACTGTGCCACCAGGGAAGCCCTATTGCCATTTTATTAATTGTTTGGGGGCTTTTTGGTAGTTCTTTTTGTTCCTTTCTTCTTCCTTTGCTTTCTTCCCTTGTGATTTGGTGCACATCTTTAGTGTTATGCTGGGATTCCTTTCTTTTGTGTGTGTATCTATTACAGATACATGTTTGTTGTTGCCATGAGGTTTATGTATAACTATAATGACTATATATGAATATATATATATGATTATTTTAAGTTGATGATTTCTTACTTTCACAAACATTCTAACAACCCTGCATTTTTATCCTCCCTGCATTTAATTTTTGACATAATATGTTACATCTTTTTCTTTTGTGTATCCCTTAACTAGTTATTGTGGATATAGTTGAGTTTACTACTTTTGCCTTTTAACCTTCCTATTAGCTTTATTCTATTTTTTAAATTATTTATTTTATTTTATTTATTTTTTGCTGTGTTCGGTCTTTGTTGCCATGCACGGGCTTTCTCTAGTAGTGGCGAGTGTGGGCTACTCTTTGTTGCAGTGCACAGGCTTCTCATTGTGGTGGCTTCTCTTGTTGTGGAGCATGGGCTCTAGGCGCGCAGACTTCAGTAGTTGTGGCACACGGGCTATAGAGCACAGGCTCAGTCGTTGTGTCGCATGGGCTTAGTTGCTTTGTGGCATGTGGTATCCTCCCGGACCAGTGCTCAAACTCGTGTCTCCTGCATTGGCAGGTGGATTCTTAACCACTGTACCACTAGGGAAGTCCCCTGTTAGCTTTATAAGGGTTAATCTTCTACTTTTTCTGAATATTTATCTTAACCAGTGAGATTTTTCTTCATAATTATCATATATCTAGTTGTAGTCTTTTCTTTTTCACTTAGAGAAATCACTTTAACATTTATGGTAAAGCCAATTTTAGTGCTATTGAACTCATTAACTTTTTTTTTTTTTTTTTTTTTTTTTTTTTGCGGTACACGGGCCTCTCACTGTTGTGGCCGCTCCCATTTGCGGAGCACAGGCTCCAGATGCGCAGGCTCAGCGGCCGTGGCTCACGGGCCCAGCCGCTCTGCGGCATGTGGGATCTTCCTGGACCAGGGCCCGAACCCATGTCCCCTGCCTCAGCAGGTGGACTCTCAACCACTGCGCCACCAGGGAAGCCCTGAACTCATTAACTTTTTTTTTTTTTTTTTGCGGTACACGGGCCTCTCACTGTTGTGGCCGCTCCCATTTGCGGAGCACAGGCTCCAGATGCGCAGGCTCAGCGGCCGTGGCTCACGGGCCCAGCCGCTCTGCGGCATGTGGGATCTTCCTGGACCAGGGCCCGAACCCATGTCCCCTGCCTCAGCAGGTGGACTCTCAACCACTGCGCCACCAGGGAAGCCCTGAACTCATTAACTTTTTTTTTTTTTTTTTGCGGTACACGGGCCTCTCACTGTTGTGGCCGCTCCCATTTGCGGAGCACAGGCTCCAGATGCGCAGGCTCAGCGGCCGTGGCTCACGGGCCCAGCCGCTCTGCGGCATGTGGGATCTTCCTGGACCAGGGCCCGAACCCATGTCCCCTGCATCAGCAGGTGGACTCTCAACCACTGCGCCACCAGGGAAGCCCTGAACTCATTAACTTTTGATTATCTGTAAAACTCTTTATTTCTTCTTCAAATCTGAATGAGAGCCTTGTTGGGCAGAGTATTCTTGTTTGTAGGGCTTTTTTACCTTTCACCATTTTGAATGTATCATGAAACTCCCTTCTGGCCTGCAAAGTTTCTGCTGAAATATCTGCTGATTTCCATAAGGGAATTCCTTGTATGAAACGAGTTGCTTTTCTCTTGCTGTCTTTATCTTTCATTTTTGCTATTTTATTTACAAAGTGTCTTTGTGTGGATATCTTTGGGTTCATCTTGTTCGGGATTCTTTGCTTCCTGGGTCTGGATATTGTTGTTGTTGTTCCCCAGGATAAGGAAGTTTTCAGCCATTATATCTTCAAATATGTTCTCTGCCTTTTCCTTTATCTCTTCTCCTTCTAATACCCCTATAATGTGAATATTAGTATGCTTTATGTTGTCTCAGAGATCTCTTAAACTGTCCTCATTTCTTTTAATTCTTATTTTTTTCTTTTTTCTGTTCAGTTTCAGTGATTTTCTCCACTCTGCCTTCTAGCATGCTGATCCATTCCTCTGCATCATTTAATCTACTGTTGATTCCTTCCAGTGTATTGCTCATTTCAATTACTGTATTCATCTTTGTTTGGTTCTTCTGTACATTTTCTAACTCTTTGTTAAAAGCTTCTAACTTCTCACTGTTCATTAAATCGTGTCCTGAGTTCTTTGAATGCTATTTTTCTTTTTACACAACTTTATTGGAGTAAAATTGCTTTACAATGTTGGGTTAGTTTCTGCTGTATAGTGAAGTGAATCAGCTGTATGAATACATATATCCCCATATCTCCTCCTTCTTCAGCCTCCCTCCCATGCTCCCAATCCCACCCCTCTAAGTGGTCACAAAGAACCAAGCTGATATCCCTGTGCTATGTAGATGCTTCCCACTAGCTATCTATTTTACATTTGGTAGTATACATTTGTCAGTGCTACTCTCTCACTTTGTCCCAGCTTCCCCGTCCCCACCACTGTCCCATGTCCTCAAGTCTATTCTCTTCATCTGCGTCTTTATTCCTGGCCAGCCACTAGGTTCATGAGAACTCTTATTTTTTCTTAGATTCCATATATATGTGTTAGCATACAGTATTTGTTTTACTCTTTCTGACTTACTTCATTCTATATGACAGGCTCTAGGTCCATTCACCTCACTACAAATAACTCAATTTCACTTCTTTTTATGGCTGAGAATTATTCCATTGTGTGTGTGTGTGTGTGTGTGTGTGTGTGTGTGTAT
>NW_006772766.1:100672-181590 GCF_000442215.2 Lipotes vexillifer | reverse complement strand
GACGCTTCTTGAATTATGGCTTTCTCAGGGTATATGCCCAGTAGTGGGATTGCTGGGTCATATGGTAGTTCTACTTTTAGATTTTTAAGGAACCTCCATACTGTTCTCCACAGTGGCTGTATCAATTAACATTCCCACCAATAGTTCAAGAGGGCTCGCTTTTCTCCACAACCTCTCCTGAATTTTTTGTTTGTAGATATTTGATGATGGCCATTCTGATTGGTGTGAGGCGATAACACATTGTGGTTTTGAATTACATTTCTCTAATGATTAGTGATGTTGAGCACCTTTTCATGTGTTTTTTGGCCATCTGTATATCTTCTTTGGAGAAATGTCTATTTAGGTTTTCTTCCCATTTTAGATTGGGTTGTTTTTCTTTTTTGATATGGAGATGCATGAGCTGCTTGTATAATTTGGAGATTAATCTTTGGCAGTTGCTTCATTTGTAAATAATTTCTCCCACTCTGAGGGTTATCTTTTTGTCTTGTTTATGGTTTATTTTGCTGTGCAAAAGCTTATAAGTTTCATTAGGTCCCATTTGTTTATTTTTGTTTTTATTTCCATTACTCTAGGGAAAAAAGGATCTTGCCTGTGATTTATGTCATACAGGGTTCTGCCTGTTTTCCTCTAAGAGTTTTATAGTGTCTGGCCTTACATTTAGGTCTTTAATCCATTTTGACTGTGTTTCTCTGTATGTTGTCAAGAAGTGTTTTAATTTCATTCTTTTACACGTAGCTGTCAAGTTTTCCCAGTACCACTTTTTGAAGAGGCTGTCTTTTCTCCATTGTATATTCTTGCCTTCTTTGTCAAAGATAAGTTGACTATATGTGTGTAAGTTTATCTCTGGGCTTTCTATCCTGTTTCACTGATCTATATATCTGTTTTTGTGCCAGTACCATAGTGTCTTTATTACTGTAGCATTGTAGTATCATCTGAAGACAGGGAGCCTGATTCCTCCAGCTCCATTTTTCTTTTTCAAGTTTGCTTTGGCTATTCAGAGTCTTTTGTGTTTCCATTCAAATTGTGAAACTTTTTCTTCTAGTTCTGTGAAAAATGCCATTGGTAGTTTGACAGGGATTACATTGAATCTGTAGATTGCTTTGCATAGTATAGTCATTTACACAATGTTGATTCTTCCAATCCAAGAACATGGTATATCTCTCCATCTGTTTGTATCCTCTTTAATTTCTTTAATCAGTGTCTTACAGTTTTCTGCATACAAGTCTTTTGTCTCCTTAGGTAGGTTTATTCCCAGATATTTTACTCTTTTTGCTGCGATGGTAAATGGGAGTGTTTCCTCAATTTCTTTTTTCATATTTTTCATGGTTAATGTAAAGGAGTGCAAGAGATTTCTGTGCATTAATTTTGTATCCTGCTACTTTACCGGATTCATTAATTACCTCTAGTAGTTTTCCGGTAGCATCTTTAGGATTCTCTATGAATAGTATCATGTCATGTGCAAACAGTGACAGTTTTACTTCTTTTTTTCTCATTTGGATTCCTTTTATTTCTTTTTCTTCTCTGATTTCTGTGGCTAAAAAGTCCAAAACTGTTGAATAATAGTGGTGAAAGTGGACACCCTTGTCTTGTTTCTGATCTTAGAGGAAATGCTTTCAGTTTTTCACCATGGAGAATGATGTTGACTGTGGGTTTGTCATGTATTGCCTTCATTATGTTGAGGTAGGTTCCCTTTATGGCTCCTTTCTGGAGATCTCTCTTTTTTTTTTTTTATCATAAGTGGGTGTTGAATTTTTTTGAAAGCTTTTTCTGCACCAATTCAGATTATCATATAGTTTTTATCCTTCAGTTTATTCACATTGATTTGTGTATATTGAAGAATCCTTGCATTTCTCAGATAAAGCCCACTTGATCATGGTGTATGATCCTTTTACTGTGCTGTTGGATTCTGTTTGCTAGTATTTTGTTAAGGATTTTTGCATCTATGTTCATCAGTGATATTGGCCTGAAGTGTAATTTTTTTGTGACATCTTTGGTATCGGTATCAGAGTGATGGTGGCCTCATAGAACTAGTTTGGGAGTATTCCTCACTGTTAAATTTTGGAAGTCTGAGAAGGATAGGTCTTAGCTCTTCTCTAAATGTTTGATATATTTCACCTGTGAAGCCATCAGTGCTGGGCTTTTGTTTGTTGGAAGATTTTTAATCACAGTTTCAATTTTAGTGATTGTGATTGGTCTGTTCATATTTTCTCTTTCTTCCTGGTTCAGTCTTAGAAGGTTGTACTTTTCTATGAATTTGTCCATTTCCTCCAGGTTTTCCATTTTATTCGCATATAGTTGCTTGTAGTAAACTCTCATGATCCTTTGTATTTCTGCATTGTCAGTTTTTACTTCTTTTTCATTACTTTTTTTTTTACATCTTTATTGGAGTATAATTTCTTTACAATGGTGTGTTAGTTTCTGCTTTATAACAAAGTGAATCAGTTATACATATACATATGTTCCCATATCTCTTCTCTCTTGCATCCCCCTACCTCCCACCCTCCCTATCTCACCCCTCCAGGCGGTCACAAAGCACTGAGCTGATCTCCCTGTGCTATACGGCTGCTTCCCACTAGCTATCTACCTTACATCCGGTAGTGTATATATGTCCATGCCTCTTTCTCCCTTTGTCACAGCTTACCCTTCCCCCTCCCCATATCCTCAAGCCCATTCTCTAGTAGGCCTGTGTCTTTATTCCTGTCTTAACCCTAGGTTCATCATGACATTTTTTTTCTTACATTCCATATCTATTTGTTATCATGCGGTATTTGTCTCTGTCTTTCTAGCTTACTTCACTCTGTATGACACACTCTAGGTCTATCCACCTTATTACAAATAGCTGAATTTCGTTTCTTTTAATGGCTGAGTAATATTCCATTGTATATATGTGCCACATCTTCTTTATCCATTCATCCGACGATGGAAACTTAGGTTGTTTCCATCTCCTGGCTATTGTAAATAGAGCTGCAATGAACATATTGGTACATGACACTTTTTGAATTTGGTTTTCTCAGGGTACATGCCTAGTCGTGGGATTGCTGGGTCATATGGTAGTTCTACTTGTAGTTTTTTAAGGAACCTTCATACTGTTCTCCATATTGGCTGTACCAATTTACATTCCCACCAGCAGTGCAAGAATGTTCCCTTTTCTCCACACCCTCTCCAGCATTTATTGTTTCTAGAGTTTTTGATGATGGCCATTCTGATGGGTGTGAGATGATATCTCATTGTAGTTTTCATTTGCATTTCTCTAATCATTAATGATGTTGAGCATTCTTTCATGTGTTTGTTGGCAGTCTGTATATCTTCTTTGGAGAATGTCTATTTAGGTCTTCTGCCCATTTTTGTATTGGGTTGTTTCTTTGTTATTGAGCTGCATGAGCTGCTTATAAATTTTGGAGATTAATCCTTTGTCAGTTGCCTCATTTGCAAATGTTTTCTCCCATTCTGAGGGTTGTCTGTTCGTCTTCTTTATGGTTTCCTTTTCTGTGCAAAAGCTTTTAAGTTTCATTAGGTCCCATTTGTTTATTTTTGTTTTTATTTCCATTTCTCTAGGAGGTGGGTCAAAAAGGATCTTGCTGTGATTTATTTCATAGAGTGTTCTGCCTATGTTTTCCTCTAAGAGTTTGATAGTTTCTGGCCTTACATTTAAGTCTTTAATCCATTTTGAACTTATTTTTGTGTATGGTGTTAGGGAGTGATCTAATCTCCTACTTTTACAGGTACCTGTCCAGTTTTCCCAGCACCACTTATTGAAGAAGCTGTCCTTTCTCGACTGTACATTCCTGCCTCCTTTATCAAAGATAATGTGACCATATGTGCAGGGGTTTATCTCTGGGCTTTCTATCCTTTTCCATTGATCTATCTTTCTGTTTTTGTGCCAATACCATACTGTCTTGATTACTGTAGCTTTGTAGTATAGTCTGTAGTCAGGGATCCTGATTCTTCCAGCTCCATTTTTCGTTCTCAAGATTGCTTTGGCTATTCAGGGTCTTTTGTGTTTACATACAAATTGTGACATTTTTTGTTCTAGTTCTGTGAAAAATGCCAGTGATGGTTTGATAAGGATTGCACTGAATGTGTAGATTGCTTTGGGTAGTAGAGTCATTTTCACAATGTTGATTCTTCCAATCCAAGAACATGGTATAGCTCTTCATCTATTTGTATCATCTTTAATTTCTTTCATCACTGTCTTATAATTTTCTTCATACAAGTGTTTTGTCTACTTAGGTAGGTTTATTCCTAGATATTTTATTATTTTTTTTGCAATGATAAATGGGAGTGTTTTCTTGATTTCACTTTCAGATTTTTCATCATTTGTGCATCGGAATGCTGAGATTTCTGTGAATTAATTTTGTATCCTGCTGCTTTACCCAATTCATTGTTTAGCTCTAGTATTTTTCTGGTAGCATCTTTAGGGTTCTCTATGTATAGTATCACATCATCTGCAAACAGTGACAGCTCTACTTCTTCTTTTTTGATTTGGATTCCTTTTACTTCCTTTTCTTCTCTGATTGCTGTGGCTAAAACTTCTAAAACTATGTTGAATAAGAGTGGCGAGAGTGGGCAACCTTGTTTTTTTCCTGATCTTAGTGGAAATGCTTTCAGCTTTTCGCCATTGAGGACGATGTTGGCTGTGGGTTTGTCATATATGGCCTTTAGTATGTTGAGGAAAGTTCCCTCTATGCCTTCTTTCTGTAGCGTTTTTATCATAAATGGGTGTTGAATTTTGTTGAAAGCTTTCTGTGCACCTATTGAGATGATCACATGGTTTTTCTCCTTTAATTTGTTAATATGGTGTATCACGTTGATTGATTTGCATATATTGAAGAATCCTTGCATTCCTGGAATAAACCGCACTTGATCATGGTGTATGATCCTTTTAATGTGCTGTTGGATTCTGTTTGCTACTATTTTTTTTAAGATTTTTGCATCTATGTTCATCAGCGATATTGGCCTGTAGTTTTCTTTCTTTTTGTCACCCTTGTCTGGTTTCAGTATCTGGGTGATGGTGACCTCGTAGAATGAGTTTGAGAGTATTCCTCCCTCTTCTATACTTTGGAAGATTTTCAGAAGTATAGGTGTTAGCTCTTCTCTAAATGTTTGATAGAATTCGCCTGTGAACCCATCTGGTCATGGGCTTTTGTTTGTTGGAAGATTTTTAATCACAGTTTCAATTTCAGTGCTTGTGGTTGGTCTGTTCATATTTTCTATTTTTTCCTCATTCAGTCTTGGCAGGTTTTGCATTTGTACTAATTTGTTCATTTCTTCCAGATTGTCCACTTTTTTGGCATAGAGTTGCTTGTAGTAATCTCTCATGATCTATTGTATTTGTGCAGTGTCAGTTGTTACTTCTCCTTTATCATTTCTAATTCTGTTGATTTCAGTCTTCTTACCTTTCTTCCTGATGTGTCTGGCTAATGGTTTATCAATATTGTTTATCTTCTCAATGACCCAAATTTAGTTTTGTTGATCTTTTCTCTTGTTTCCTTCATTTCTTTTCCATTTATTACTGATCTGATCGATTTCTTTCCTTTCCTTTTGCTAACTCTGGTTTTTTGTTGTTGTTGTTGTTCTTCTTCCTTTCCCTAATTGCTTTACATGTAAGCTTAGGCTTTTTATTTAAGATTTTTTTTTTTTTTAGTTTCTTGATGTATGATTATATTCCTATAAAATTCCCTCTTAGAACTGTTTTTGCTGCATCCGTCTTTTAACATGTCTATGATCATTACCTTGAACTCTTTTTTTATGTAGGTTGTCCATCACCACTTCATTTAGTTCCTCTTCTGGGGTTTTATGTTGTTCCTTCATTTTGAACATATTCCTCTCTTACCCCCATTTTGCCTAATTCACTTTTTTTATTTCTATGTATTTGGTAGGTTGGTTATGTTTCCCAGTCTTAGAGAGTTGGCCTTATGTTGGTGACATGCTATGGGACCTAGTAGCATACTCCCCTCTGGTCACCAGATCTATATGCTTTAGGGGTATCCTCTATATGGATGTATGTGTCTTTCTGTTGTGGCTGGCAGAGTACTGTGTGTACACTGTTAGGCATGATTGGTCTCCTTTTCAGTTGGTTGCCAGGCTTTGTCTTGTGCAGAGGCTGCTTGCCTCTAGTGGGCAGAAGTGTGTCCTGGCACAGCTGGCCATGGGAGTCTTGGTTCTGGTACTAGGTTGATCAGGTTGGCAGGGTCAGGGCAGGAGACCACCTGGGTGTAGTGCTCCCCCACTGATGGGTTGAACTAAGTCTTGCAGTTCCTGCCTGCAGGACCGTGGATCCCAGAGCTAATGCCCACCTGCTGGCCTGGGAGGGGGTCCTGAGGCTGGTATTGTCCTACTGGTGGGTTAGGCCAGATCCTGACATGGCTGGTGGAGGAATCCATGGTTTTCTGGAGCTTGTTTTGGCCTACTGCTGAGAAGCACTGAAACCCAAGTTGTTCCGTGATGTTGCTGGCCTGCTAATCGTTGGGCCTGGTTAACATGGCTAACTGTGGGACCACAGTGGTCCTGGAACTGGTGTTGGCTCACTGGTGGGTGGGGCCTGGGCTCAGGGTATCACAGGACTGGTGCCCACTTACTGTTGTGTAAGGCTAGGTCCTGGGACTAAAACTGGTCCCCTGTTGGGTGGAACTGCTTCCTGGGTTCTCTCACTGTGCTTCTGGGTATCTTAGTGCTGGTATTGTCCCACTGTTGAGTTGTTCTAGGGCCTAGAATGACACAGGGCTAGTGCCAGTGCTCTTGTGTGTAGACCTGGGTCTTGGGATTTCTGGCTGCGGAGCTCTGGAGGTCCCAAAGTTGGTGTTGACTCTCAGGTACGTTGGGCCATGGCCCAGCGGATCCCAGGACTGATGTCTACTCATGATTGAGTGAGGCCATGTCTCAGGGCTAGTGCTGGCTCACTGGTTAGCAGAACCAGGTCCTGGGTTCTTTGGTTGTGGAGTCTATAAATTATAGATTTGGTGTTGGCCCCCCAGTTGGTGTTAGCAAGGCCCAGGGGTTCCCAGAGCTGCTGCCCCACTGGTGGGTGCTGCCAAGTCCTGGGCTTTCTGCTGGGCAGGGCCTGGTTCTGGGGCAACTGTTGGCTCAGGGTGTCCAATACCTGGGCCCAGCCTCCTCACAAGTGGGGTGATGTCCCTATCCAGATGGCTGTGTGGCTTTAGGCATCCCAGGACAGATGTTGAATAGTTGGTAGATGGAACTGTGTACTGGTCCTAATAACCATGAGGGAGGATTCCAAAATGGCACTTATCAGCACCAGTCCTCATGGTGGGATGAACTACCAGAAATGGCTGCTGTTGGTGTCTATGTCCCCAGGGTGAGTTTCTGTTTGCCCCTGCCTTCTTGAGAAGCTCTCTAAGATCAGATTATGGGTCTGACACAAGCTTATTTAAAATTACTGCTAATGCCCTGTGTCTTGAGCATGTTAGATTTTGTGTGTTCCCTTTAAGAGTGGAGTCTCTATTTCCTACAGCTCTCTGGCTCTCCTGAAAGTAATCCCCACTGGCCTTCAAAGCCAAACATTCTGGAGGCTCATCTTCCAAGTGCAAAACCCCTGTTCTTGGGAGCCTGATGTGGAGCTTGGACCCCTCACACCTTGGGGATAGCCTCTGCAATTGTAATTATCTTCCCATTTATGGGTCATCTACCCTGGGGTATGGGTCTTGAGTATACTGTGTCTCCACCCCTCCTACTCATCTCATTATGGTTCCTTTTCTATATCTTTAGTTATAGAAGATATTTTATGCTAATCTTCAGGTCACTATCATGGATAGTTTTTATGTAAATAGTTTCAATTTTGATGTGCCTGTGGGAGGAGGTGAGCTCAGTGTCTTGTCTTCCTACTCTGCCATCTTGGCTACCTCATCTTTTATGTGGATTTGTGTTACCATCTCGGGTTGTTTGCCTCCATTCTGAAGAATTTCCTTTAGTATTTTTTGTAAGACAGGTCTTCTAGCAATCAATTTTCTTGGCTTTTGTTTATCTAGAATTTAAAAAAAAACTTTTCCTTTGAGCAATTTTGATAAATTATTCCATAGCTTTTTCATTTCCATTGTTTCTGCCAGGAAATTATTTTTTAACTTCAAAGTTTTCCCCTTGTTTTGAATTTCAATATTCAAATATTTCCCCCTTGTTTTGAATTTTAGTACTTTTTACTTTGACGTGTCTGTTTGTGGATCTCTTTGTATTTATCCAATCCTGAATTACTGAGCTTCCTGGTAGTGTAGATTATTGTTTTTCAAACAAAAAAAAAGAAGAAGAAGAAGAAGGAAAAAAAAGAAAAAAACGTAAATGGTGTTTTTTTTTTTTTAACATCTTTATTGGGGTATAATTGCTTTACAATTGTGTGTTAGTTTCTGCTTTATAACAAAGTGAATCAGTTATAGATATAAATATGTTCCCATATCTCTTACCTCTTGTGTCTCCCTCCCTCCCACCCTCCCTATCCCACCCCTCCAGGTGGTCACAAAGCACCGAGCTGATATCCCTGTGCTATGGTGTTTTGATCCATTATTTCTTTCAATATTTATTTTTCTGCTCTTTTCTCTCTCTTCTCTCCTCTTGGTAACTCTATTATACATATGTTGGCATGCTTAATGGTGTCCCACATTTCTCTAAGACTGCTCATTTTTCTTCTTTATGTTTTCTCTCTGTTCTTTGGCTTGCATAATGTGTATTGATCTATCTTCTAGTTAACTTATTCTTTCTTCTGTTAGTTTAAATCTACTATTGAGTCCCTCCAGCCCTCCAGTGAATTTTTAATTTCAGTTATTTTATTCAACTCCAGTGTATTCTGATTCTTTTAAAATACTTTATTGATATTCTTTATTTGATATTGTATTGTCATATCTTATTTTCCTTTAATTATGGTTTCCTTTAATTCTTTGAACATGCTTACAATTGCTATTTTGAAGTCTTTTTCTGATGAATCCAACATCTAGTCCCTCTCACATGCAGTTTCTTAAACATGATGTTTTTTAGTGTATTTGTCATACTTTCCTGTTTTTATTTTTTGTATGCCTCATAATCGTATGTTGGAAACTGGACATTTTAAATAATATATTATAGTAAATCTAGGTACTGGTCTTCCCTTATCCAGGGCTTTTTACTTTTATTGCTTATTTGTTTAGTGATGGGCTGGATTATTTCAGTGAAGTCTATTCCTCTCTTCTCCATGCCTATGATGTTGAATCTCATGAAAACCCTGCTTTGAATATGCCCACAGTCACCCTGGGATGACAGTGCCTCTGGTACTTCTTTCTTCCCCTTTTTCCCTGACCACACTCACGTTAAACTCTACTAATTATAGGGTTTTTGCTCTATTGTTTTCAACAATTCTCTGGGGCATACATTGCTCTGCAAACTAGTTCAGTCAAATTCTGGTTCTTTCGAAGGAGAGGTTTCTGAAGTCACTGTTTGATATTTGTTCTGGCAAAACTCTGATCTAGGGCTTTGGAGCTGGGCTTGGGGACAATAGCAAGCTTTTCTCTGAGTGATGCCCCTACTCCAGGAGCTGAGTTCACTGTGGTGGTGAGAGGCAGTAGCCTAAGGACATCTTAGCTTGCTGTCTTGCTTGGCATGAAACCCCTACCTCATGAACTGGGGAAATGGCAACTGGAGTCCCAGTATTCTCAGCATGCTGTATCCAAGGTAAAGCGTCCATTCCATGAGAAGAGTATAGATAGATGAAGGGAGCCTGCACTCACTTGGGACTTAGCCTCAGCAGCAGGTAGCTGGGGACAGGATGAGAAACACTGACATCTTTCTCCTCCCAGTAAGGCAGCCCTTTGGGAGCTGGGGAGAGAGGGAGTCCTGTGTTCTTGGTTGCAGCAGTATGGAGTGTAGTCTCCACCTGGTTGAGCTGGAAGGGGGAAGGGAGAGAGTGGTCTTTTACTTCAAATGCTATAGGCTTGTCTCTCATACAGAATTTTCATAGATTTTCTTGAATAAATGTTTCTTCATTTTTTGTGGGTCCTTACAACTCTTTCCAGAGGTTTTAAATCATTGTTTTCTTATATATATTTTTTATCAGTTTCAATTGGGAGCAAATCTGTGGAAATCCTCATGCTAGCTTTCTAGAAATCAATCTCCTCAACTTGCCATATATTTTTCTCTAACCTGAACAATATGTCTTGTCATCTTTACATGTGAATACAGCTCTATATCAACATTTGTAATGGTTGTGCAATACTAATTTTATGGATATTACATAATTTTTATCCAATTACACACCAATGTATATTTAGACTTTTTTTTCAACTTGTTGCTTTCAAAATTTGCATTTCAATGGATATTCTAGTACATAAATATATACACCTTCACACATTTGTCCTTATTTCCTTAAGATAAACTCCCAGAAGAGAAAATGATGAGTAAAAATTGCATTTCCTTTTCAGATTATTATGTTAATTCATATGTTTTCCTAAGTTAGACTAACCTGGATCTTTTGCTTGTGTCTAAACAAGCTCAGTTCCTTAAGCAGTCACAGGTAAACTATCAAGAGTATTTTCTACTACATACTGCTACTTCTAAGATGCTCTCCTGGCTCCACCTCCCAAAGTTCATCCAATCTTTCCTTAAAAATTTAGACTGCCCATCCCACTCCCAGCTTGTCTTGTAAGGGAAGTTCAAATAATGTAAAAATTAGTAAAAATTGATTTGAGACACTGGTTAAGGGTATGGGATCTGGGATTAGACAGTGTAGGTTCAACTCACACTTCAAATACTTACTAGCTATTTGACAATGGACAAGATAATGTTTTTGTTCTCCAATTTCTTCATTCAAAAAGTAGAGATGATATCTACCTTCCTACCTTTTAAGCATGTTAGGTGGATTTTATGAGCCAATGTAAATACAGAGAAAGAGCATTGTCTAGTACATAATGTGTTCACCAGTTGATACATTATTGATTATATTTTCTCTTAATGAACGATTAGAATTGATCTTATCCCATAAAAACATTCTATATTTTAGGGAGTCATGTCCCAATCCTAAGGAGGTTTGAGAGGCCCTATTTCACATGAAGCATTGTCTGAATTATGTTTTCTTTCTTGTTTTGATTCTTCTCTGGTGTCAGGGAAAATCTCTGAATGACGTGTTATATGAAATCAGTGGCTTTAGAATCACTCTTGCTGGTTATTCATGGGACAAGTCATATTGAAATGTAAGCCAGTTTATATAGAGCATTAACACTTTTCTGTGAGTTCTCTAGCAAATGGATTTTCAATTAACATTTCACTGTCAGTTTGGGCTCAATCTTACAGAATACAATCTTTTTGACATTTTCATCATATCATCAGCATAGAAGCAACAGCATAAAATAAAAAACACCATATTATTTAAAAATTTTTTAATCTTCAGGATTACATAACATTATAGTTAAATTATCTGTTTATGTATCTGTATGACATGTTATAACTAAAACTTCTCCAGGTCAAGGACCATATCTTTTTCATCTTTGTGTTCCCAGATGTAGCACAGTGCCTGGCACACAGCAGATGTATCTTAAATGTTTGTTTTTCTGAATTGACTAGATTTAATATTTTAATCACTACTTTACCCACTGCTGGCAAGTCTCACTCAGAGGCCATCTAAAAAATTCCTATCTTCATCCTTTCTTGGAGTCTTTAGTTTCTTTTCTTGCTCCTTTGTTCTCCAGTAGTCATTTTAATATGAATGTCCAAGTGGTGGGGAGGATTTGATAAACACTACCAAGGGAAAGTAAGAGCTGTACACTGACTGACCTGGAAGTAATAAGAATCATATGATTTTAAGAACAACAAATATGTGACCATCTATGTCCAAGAAAAAAATGTATTTCTCATAGCTGTTGGATTATCAAACCCTTATTTTGTTATTAAAATGTTCAAGCATACAAGAGTTGAAAGAATTTTATAGCAAACACCTCCATGCCCTCCACCTAGATTATATCTTTAACATTTTAATATACTTTAAATACCAAATATCTATCCATTTCTCTATATGTCACTTGGCATATCAGTTTTGTCAGTTCTCTCCCGGCCCATCAATGGCCTCGAAGTCCACACTCAAAATACCTTGGAGTTGGAAAAAAACTCAGAAATTACCTAGTTCAATCTCTTTCTCAGCTCATTTTACAGCAGTAGAAAAGGAAACCCAGAAAGTGGAAGTTATTTTCTTAAGGTCACAAACATAAAGAAAGAATGGATATTCAAAACAAGGTCTCTTAATTCTCAAGCTGTTTTTTTTTTCCTCCACCATATAACAATGTTGCTGCAGCTGCTCTCCAATGGTATGCCCTAATTCTCCTTACCCAGACAAATTCTGGTAAACTGTATTAAACATGGCTTACATGAGGAAATGGGTGTCTTTAACCAAGCTACTCCAGGGACATAGCCTACATCAGCTGAGGGTCCCAGACCCTTAATAGTGGCCCAGATAGACAAATATGTATCCAGAAGAAAGTGAGAAGTCCAGAGAAAGAAGAGGAAATCTACCTTATGAAGAGGGGCTTAATGAGCTTAGAAGAACAGAAGACTCAGGTAGATATAGCTTCAGTCTTCAGATATTGGAACAGTCAAGCAGCAGAGTGAGTATGCACATTCTGGTAGGTTCCAGAGGGTAGAGCAGGATACAAGAGCAAATGCCACAGGAAGAATGAGTTCAGCTTAATACAAGTAATCTCTCTCTAAAAGAAATCTAAGGAGAGGGAGATCAAGATGGCAGAGTAAAAGAACAGGGAGTTCACCTTCCAGCATTAACTAATCAAAAATCCATCTACATTCAGAACAATCCTCATGGAAAACTAACTGGAAACTGGCAGAAAGACTCCTATACAACCAAGGCTGTAAGGAAGATACACACATAATGGGTAGGATGGGAAGAAAGCATTGGGTTATAACCTGTACCCCTGGGAGGGGACTAAGAGGAAAAAGGAGATCACACAGGTGGACACTCTCCCTGGGGAGTGAGTGGGTCAAGCCACAAACTGGGCTTCCCAGTTCTGGGGTCCTACACATAGGAGACAAGCCGTCTTGGCTGCCGGGAGAACTGCTAAGACAGGTAAAAAGGCTGGAGAAGCCTATTTCCACTAGTGAGGAGTATATGGGTGTGGCTTGTCCCCAGATAGGATAGAGAGAGGTCAGCCTTAGCTGACCGAATAAACACCCACTCACTCCACACCACAGCTTGGCACTGGATCTAGGGCAGCCAAGACCAGGGAAAAGACCTGATTGAGGTACACAGAGGCAACCCAGGGGCCTGGGCTGTAGTCCAGGTGGGACAGATGCAGCCATAGTTGGTGCTTACTCAAACAGCCCAGACTTCTGACAGCAGCATGGCAACCAGAATTCCCATGACTGCCTTAATGCACACCCCAGCCCAAGCAGAGTGAATGCTCCAGCCCTGCCTACTCAACCCATGCCTAGCATTAGATCTGGGGTGGCCACAACATGGGAAAAGACATGACCATGGACTGCATCTGAGTAGAGCCTCAGATGCCTACACAGGCAGCACATGGGATCTCTGTAAGTACATAGGTCACACTTGCTTCAGCACTTCCCTCCTTTGGGGCAAAGGCCCTAGTTCAGGGAGAAAGAAAAACACAAACTTAAAGGGAACAAAAACAGTTTAAGCATGAAACTCAGAGCTTAAACTCCAGCAACTTGGGAACAGACCCTGACCCTAACAAGACAGTAATGGCCCCTTAGCAGAGAGGAAGTCCTACCTTAAACCCTGTGCAGGCACTAGCTCTTCCATCGCCAGCCACACCCCTTACCAAGGTGACAGTGGCCAGCACACACAGGAAAGACATGACTGGCATTCACATCAAATCCATCCCTCCCACCAAATGTATTTGGCAATGCAGTCTACATAGGGATACTCCCACCTAAGAATACCTCTTCAAAACCACAGTAGGTAACCATTTCACCTAATTTCATAGAGACAAAGTTAAGTAAAATGAAAAGGCCCTTTCTTAATAGAAAGGGCAAGAGAAAACCCATGAAAATATAAACAAGCAGAAATAAACAATCTACAGACAAATAATTCAAAAGTCAGTATTAAAATTACTAACTGAATTAGGGAAGAGAAATGATATAAATACAGATCATTTTAAGAAGAAACTGGAAAATATAAAAAAGAACAAGTCAAAATAGATAATGCAGTATCTGAGACAAAAAGCACTCTAGAAGCAATGAATAGAGACTAAATGACACAGAAGAATGCACAAGTGATCTGGAAGATGGAATAATGGAAACCACCTAGTCAGAACAGCAGATAGAAAGACAAATGAAAAAAATAAAAGCAACATATGGGATCTATGGCATAACATTAAATGCACCAACATTTGCATTATAGTGTTCCAGAAGGAGAAAAGAGAGAGAAGAGTATCAAAATGTACCTGAGGAAATTATGGCTGAAAACTCCTCAAACCAAAAGAAGGAAACAGATACCCAAGTATAGGAAGCACAGAGGATCCCAAACAAGAGGAATCCAAACAGACCACACTAAGACATATAATTAAAATGGTAAAAGTTATAAAGAGAAAATTCTATAGGGAGCAAGATAAAAACAGTCTTATACAAGGGAATCCCCATAAGGCTATCAGATATTTTTCTGCAGAAATGTTGCAGAGCAGAATGGAATGGCATGATATATTTGGAGTGCTGAAAGGATAAAACCTGCAACCTAGGATGCTCTACCCAGCAAGATTATAATTTAGAATAAAAGGTGACATAAAGAATTCTCAGTCAAGCAAAAACTAAAATAATTCATCAATACTAAACCCACCCTAAAAGAAATGTTAAAGGCACTTCTCTAAATGGAAAAGAAGTAAGAATCTACAGGAAAGAGAAAATTCCAATAAGAAAGGCAGATATATAATAAGGATTGAAGATCACTTAAATAAGCCAATGCATAGATTAAAAACAAACAAAAAATTGTAAAAGCAACTATAACTACAATAAACAGTAAAGGAATATGCATGAAGTTGTCAAATATGAGATAAAAACAAAAATGTGGAGGAGGGGAGTAAAAAATGGAGATCTTTTAGAATGTGTTTGAACCTAAATGACTATCAGTTTAAATCAAGTAGATTTAATTGTACATCAACGTATATGAATCAGATGGTAACCACAAATCAAAAACCTACAATAGGTACAAAAAGAAAAGAAAGAAAGAAACTCAACTACAAAAGAAAATCATTAAACTACAACTGGAAAAATAAATGAAAAAAGAAGAACTACAAAAACAACTGGAAAACAAATAATAAAATGGCAACAAGTACATACCTATCAATAATTACTTTAAATATCAAGTGGACTAAATGCTCCAATGAAAAGACATAGGGTAGCTGACTGGATTAAAAAAAAAATACCATTCAATATGTGCCTACAAGAAACTCACTTCAGCACTAAAAACACACACAGAATGAAAGTGGGGATGAAAGGGATATTTTATGCAAATGGAAATGAAAATAATGTAGGGGTAGCAATAAACTTGTCAGACAAAAAAGACTTTAAAAAGAAGGCTATAGGACGGGGGGAAGATGGCGGAAGAGTAAGACGCGGAGATCACTGTCCTCCCCACAGATACACCAGAAATACATCTACATGTGGAACAACTCCTACAGAACACATACTGAATGCTGGCAGCAGACCTCAGACCTCCCAAAAGGCAAGAAACACCCCACGTACCTGGGTAGGGCAAAAGAAAAAAGAAAAAACAGAGACAAAAGGATAGGGATGGGACCTGCACCAGTGGGAGGGAGCTGTGAAGGAGGAAAGGTTTCCATACACTAGGAAGCCCCTTCGCGGGTAGACTGTGGGTGGCGGAGCGGGGAAGCTTTGGAGCCACGGAGGAGAGCACAACAACAGGGGTGCAGAGGGCAAAATGGAGAGATAGCCACACAGAGGATCGGTGCCTACCAGTACTCACCAGCCCGAGAGGCTTGTCTGTTCACTTGCTGGAGCGAGCGGGGCTGGGAGCTTAGGCTCGGGCTTCGTTCAGAGCACAGGGAGAGGACTGGCGGCGTGAACACAGCCTGAAGGGGTTAGTGCACCATGGCTAGCCAGGAGGGAGTCCGGGGAAAGGCAAGAGACTTTTTCTTCCCTCTTTGTTTCCTGGTGCGCAAGGAGAGGGGATGAAGAACGCTGCTTAAAGGAGCTCCAGAGATGGGTGCGAGCCATGGCAAAAAGTGCGGACCCCAGAGATGGGCATAAGACGCTAAGGCTGCTGCTGCCGCCACCAAGAAGTCTGTGTGGGAGCACAGGTCACTATCAACACACACCCCTTCCGGGGAGCCTGTGCAACCCCTGACTGCCAGGGTCCCAGGATCCAGAGAATGCATGGCGTGCCTCAGGCTGGTGCAGCATCAAGCTGGCCTCTGCCACAGCAGGTCCCCCCGCACTCCGCACCCCTCCCTCCCCCCAGCCTGAGTGAACCAGAGTCCCCGAAGCAGCTGCTCCTTTAACCCCGTCCTGTCTGAACAAAGAACACATGCCCTCCAGCGACCTACACACAGAGGCGGGCCCAAATCCAAAGCTGAGCGCCCAGAGCTGTGAGAACAAAGAAGAGAAAGGGAGGGCTTCCCTGGTGGCGCAGTGGTTGAGAATCTGCCTGCTAATGCAGGGGACACGGGTTCGAGCCCTGGTCTGGGAGGATCCCACATGCCGCGGAGCAACTAGTCCCGTGAGCCACAACTACTGAGCCTGCGCCTCTGGAGCCTGTGCTCTGCAACAAGAGAGGCCGCGATAGTGAGAGGCCCGCGCACCGCAATGAAGAGTGGCCCCCACTTGCCACAACTAGAGAAAGCCCTAGCACAGAAACGAAGACCCAGCACAGCCAAAATAAATAAAAAAATAATTTAAAAAAAAAAAAAAAAAGAAGAGAAAGGGAAATCTCTCCCAGCAGCTTCAGAAGCAGCAGATTAAAGCTCCACAATCAACTTGATGTACCCTGCATCTATGGAATACATGAATAGACAACAAATCATCCCAAATTGAGGAGGTGGACTTTGAGAGCAAGATTTATGATATTTTCCACTTTTCCTCTTTTTTTGAGTGTGTATGTGTATGCTGCTGTGTTAGATTTTGTCTGTATAGCTTTGCTTCCACCATTTATCCTAGAGATCTATCCATGCGTATTTTTTTGTTTTTGTAAATATTTTTCTTAAAAATTATTTTTTATTTTAATAACTTTATTTTATTTTATCTTACTTTATGTTATTTTACTTTATCTACTTTCCTTCTTTCTCTCTTTCTTTCCTTCCTTCCCTCCTTTAGACAACAAATCATCCCAAATTGAGGAGGTAGACTTTGAGAGCAAGATTTGGGATTTTTTCCCAATTTCCTCTTTTTGTGAGTGGGTATGTGGATGCTTCTGTGTGAGATTTTGTCTGTACAATTTTGCTTCCACCATTTGTCCTAGGGTTCTATCCATCCGTATTTTTTTGTTTTTGTAAATATTTTTCTTAATAATTATTTTTTATTTTAATAAATTTGTTTTATTTTATCTTACTTTATTTTATTTTACTTCATCCTCTTTCTTTCTTTCGTTTTTTCCTTACTTCCCTCCTACCTTCCTTCCTTCCGCCCTCCCACCCTCCCTCTCTCCTTTCTTTCTTCTTTCTTTCTACTTCTACTAATTCTTTCTTTCTACTTTGTCTCCCTTTTATTCTGAGCCGTGTGGATGAAAGGCTCTAGGTGCTGCAGCCAGGAGTCAGTGCTGTGCCTCTGAGGTGGGAGAGCCAACTTCAGGACACTGGTCCACAAGAGACCTCCCAGCTCCACATAGTATCAAATGGTGAAAATCTCCCAGAGATCGCCATCTCAACAGTAGAACCCAGCTTCACTCAACGACCAGCAAGCTACAGTGCTGGACATCCTATTCCAAACAACTACCAAGACAGGAACACAACTCCACCCATTAGCAGACAGGCTGTCTAAAATCACAATAAGTCCACAGACACCTCAAAACACACCACCAGACGTGGACCTGCCCAACAGGAAGACAAGATCCAGCCTCATCCACCAGAACACAGGCACTAGTCCTCTCCACCAGGAAGCATACACAACCAACTGAACCAACCTTAGCCACTGGGGACAGACACCAAAAACAATGGGAACTATGAAACTGCAGACTGCAAAAAGGAGACCACAAACAGTAAGATAAGCAAAATGAGAAGACAGAAAAACACAGAGCAGATGAAGGAGCAAGATGAAAACCCACCAGACCTAACAAATGAAGAGGAAATAGACAGTCTACCTGAAAAAGAATTCAGAATAATGATAGTAAGAATGATCCAAAATCCTGGAAATAGAATGGACAAAATGCAAGAAACATTTAACAAGGACCTCGAAAAAGTAAAGATGAAACATGCAACGATGAACAACACAATAAATGAAATTAAATATTCTCTAGATGGATCAATAGCAGAATAACTGAGGCAGAAGAATAGATAAGTGACCTGGAAGATAAAAGAGTGGAAATAACTACTGAAGAGCAGAATAAAGAAAAAAGAATGAAAAGAACTGAGGACAGTCTCAGAGACCTCTGGGACAATATTAAACGCACCAACATTCGAATTATAGGGGTTCCAGAAGAAGAAGAGAAAAAGAAAGGGACTGAGAAAATATTTCAAGAGATTATAGTTGAAAACTTCACTAACATGGGAAAGGAAGTAGCTAATCAAGTCCAGGAAGAACAGAGAGTCCCATACAGAATAAATACAAAGAGAAATACACCAAGATTCATATTGATCAAACTGTCAAAAATTAAATACAAAGAAAACATATTAAAAGCAGCAAGAGAAAAACAACAAATAACACACAAGGGCATCCCCATAAGGTTAACAGCTGATCTTTCAGCAGAAACTCTTTAGGCCAGAATGGAGTGGCAGGACATATATAAAGTAATGGAGAAAAACCCACAACCAAGATTACTCTACCCAGCAATGATCTAATTCAAATTTGATGGAGAAATCAAAACCTTTACAGACAAGCAAAAGCTGAAAGAGTTCAGCACCACCAACCCAGCTTTACAGCAAATGCTAAAGGAACTTCTCTAGTCAAGAAACAGAAGAGAAGGAAAAGACCTAAAATAACGAAACCAATACAATTAAGAAAATGGGAATAGGAACATACATATCGATAATTACCTTAAATGTAAATGGACTAAATACTCCCACCAAAAGACACAGATTGGCTGAATGGATAAAAAACAAGACCCATATATATGCTGTCTACAAGAGTCCGACTTCAGGCCTAGAGACACATACAGACTAAAAGTAAGGGGATGGAAAAAATATTCCATGCAAATGGAACCCAGAGGAAAGCTGGAGTAGCAATTCTCATATCAGACAAAATACACTTTAAAATAAAGACTATTAGAAGAGACAAAGAAGGCCACTGTGTAATGATCAAGGGATCTATACAAGAAGAAAAATATAACAATTGTAAATATTTATGCACCCAACAAAAGCACCTCAATACATAAGGCAAATACTAACAGCCATAAAAGGGGAAATTGACAGTAACGCATTCATAGTAGGGGACTTTAACACTCCACTTTCACCAATGGACAGATCATCCAAAATGAAAATAAATAAGGAAACACAAGCTTTAAATGATACATTAAACAAGATGGACTTAATTGATATTTAAAGGAGGTTTTATTCAAAAACAACAGAATAAACATTTTTCTCCAGTGCTCATGGAACATTCTCTAGGATAGATCATATCTTGCATCACAAATCAAGCCTTGGTAAATTTAAGAAAATTGAAATTGTATCAAGTATCTTTTCCGACCACAATGCTATGAGACTAGATATCAATTACAGGAAAAGATCTGTAAAAAATACAAACACATGGAGGCTGAGCAATACACTACTTAATAATGAAGTGATCACTGAAGAAACCAAAGAGGAAATCAAAATATAGCTAGAAACAAATGACAATGGAGACATGACGAAGAAAACCTATGAGATGCAGCAAAAGCAGTTTTAAGAGGGAAGTTTATAGCAATACAATGCTACCTTAAGAAACAGGAAACATCTCGAATAAACAACCTAAACTTGCACCTACAGCAATTAGAGAAAGAAGAACTAAAAACCCCCAGAGTTAGCAGAAGGAAAGAAATCATAAAAATCAGATCAGAAATAAATGAAAAAGAAATGAAGGAAATGATAGCAAGGATCAATAAAACTAAAAGCTGGTTCTTTGAGAAGATAAACCAAATAGATAAACCATTAGCCAGACTCATCAAGAAAAAAAGGGAGAAGATGCAAATCAATAGAATTAGAAATGAAAAAGGAGAAATAACAATTGACAATGCAGAAATACAAAAGATCATGAGAGATTACTACAAGCAACTCTATGCCAATAAAATGGACAACCTGGAAGAAACGGACCAATTCTTAGAAATGCACAAACTGCCAAGACGGAATCAGGAAGAAATAGAAAATATGAGCAGACCAATCACAAGCACTGAAGTTGAAACTGTGATTAAAAATCTTCCAACAGTCAAAAGCCCAGGACCAGATAGCTTCACAGGAGAATTCTATCAAACATTTAGAGAAGAGCTAACACCTATCCTTCTCAACCTCTTCCAAAATGTAGCAGAGGGAGGAACACTCCCAAACTCATTCTATGTGGCCACCATCACCCTGATACTAAAACCAGACAAGCATTTCACAAAGAAAGAAAACTATAGGCCAATATCACTGATGAACATACATGAAAAAATCCTCAACAAAATACTAGCATACAGAATCCAACAGCACATTAAAAGTATCATACACCTTGATCAAGTGGGGTTTATTCCAGGAATGCAAGGATTCTTTAATATACGCGAAACAATCAACGTGATACACCATATTAAAAAATTGAAGGAGAAAAACCACGTTCATCTCAATAGATGCAGAGAAAATGTTTGACAAAATTCATCACCTATTTATGATAAAATCCCTGCAGAAAGTAGGCAGAGCTGGAACTTTCCTCAACATACTAAAGGCCATATATGACAAACCCACAGCCAACATCGTCCTCAATGGTGAAAATCTGAAAGCATTTCCACTAAGATCAGGAGCAAGACAAGTTTGCCCACTCTCACCACTCTTATTCAACATAGTTTTGGAAGTTTTAGCCACAGCAACAAGAGAAGAAAAGAATATAAAAGGAATCCAAATCAGAAAAGAAGAAGTAAAGCTGTCACTGTTTGCAGATGACATGATACTATACATAGAGAATCCTAAAGATGCTACCAGAAAACTACTAGAACTAATCAATGAATTTGGTAAAGTAGCAGGATACAAAATTAATGCACAGAAATCTCTGGCATTCCTATACACTAATGATGAAACATCTGAAAATGAAATCAAGAAAACACTCCCATTTACCATTGCAACAAAAGGAATAAAATATCTAGGAATAAACCTACCTAAGGAGACAAAAGACCTGTATGCAGAAATGTATAAGACACTGATGAAAGAAATTAAAGATGATACAAATAGACGGAGAGATATACCATGTTCTTGGATTGGAAGAATCAACATTGTGAAAATAACTCTACTACTGAAAGCAATCTACACATTCAGTGCAATCCCTATCAAACTACCACTGGCATTTTTCACAGAACTAGAACAAAAAATTTCACAATTTGTATGGAAACACAAAAGAACCCGAATAGCCAAAGCAATTTTGAGAAGGAAAAACAGAGCTGGATGAATCAGGCTCCCTGACTTCAGACTACTACAAAGCTACAGTAATCAAGACAGTATGGTACTGGCACAAAAACAGAAAGATAGATCAATGGAACAGGATAGAAAGCCCAGTGATACACACACGCACATATGGTCACCTTATCTTTGATAAAGGAGGCAGGAATGTACAGTGCAGAAAGGACAGCCACTTCAATAAATGGTGCTGGAAAACTGGACAAGTACATGTTAAAGTATGAAATTAGATCACTCCCTAACACCATACACAAAAATAAGCTCAAAATGGATTAAAAACCTAAATGTAAGGCCAGGCACTATCAAACTCTTAGGGGAAAACATAGGCAGAACACTCTATGACCTAAATCACAGCAAGATCCTTTTTGACCCACCTCCCAGAGAAATGGAAATAAAAACAAAAATAAACAAATGGGATATAATGAAACTCACAAGCTTTTGCACAGCAAAGGAAACCATAAGCAAGACCAAAAGACAACCCTCAGAATGGGAGATAATATTTGCAAATGAAGCAACTGACAAAGGATTAATCTCCAAAATTTATAAGCCGCTCATGCAGCTAAATAAGAAACAAAGAAAAACCCAATCCAAAAATGGGCAGAAGATCTAAATAGACATTTCTCCGAAGAAGATATACAGACTGCCAACAAACACATGAAAGAATGCTCAACTTCATTAATCATTAGAGAAATGCAAATGAAAACTACAATGAGATATCATCTCACACCCGTCAGAATGGCCATCATCAAAAAATCTAGAAAGAATAAATGCTGGAGAGGGTGTGGAAAGCAGGGAACACTCTTGAACTGCTGGTGGGAATGTGAATTGGTACAGCCAATATGGAGAACAGTATGGAGTGTCCTTAAAAAACTACAAATAGAAGTACCATATGACCCAGCAGTCCCACTATTGGGCAGATACCCTTTGAAAACCATAATTCAAAAAGAGTCATGTACCAAAATATTCTCTGCAGCTCTATTTACAATAGCCCAGAGATGGAAACAACTTAAGTGTCCATCATCGGATGAATGGATAAAGAAGATGTGGCACGTATATACAATGGAATATTACTCAGCCAGAAAAAGAAATGCAATTGATCTCTTTGTAATGAAGTGGATAAACCTAGAGTCTGTCATACAGAGTGAAGTAAGTCAGAAAGAGAAAGAAAAATCCTGTATGCTAACACATATATATGGAATTTAAGAAAAAAAATGTCATGATGAACCTAGCGGTAAGACAGGAATAAAGGCACAGACCTACTTAAGAATGGACTTGAGGATATGGGGAGGGGGAAGGGTAAGCTGTGACAAAGCGAGAGTCATAGACATATATACACTATCGACGTAAGCTAGATTGCTAGTGGGAAACAGCCGCATAGTACAGGGAGATAAGCTTCGTGCTTTGTGACCACATGGAGGGTGGGATATAGAGGGTGGGAGTGAGGGAGGTGCAAGAGGGAAGAGATTCGGGAACATATGTATATGTATAACTGATTCACTTTGTTTTAAATCAGAAACTAACACATCATTGTAATGCAATTATACTCCAATAAAGATGTAAAAAGAAAGGCTATAACAGAAGACAAAGAAGAACATTATATAATGATAAATTAATACATACACATCCAATACAGGAAGAACTAAATATATGAAGCAAATACTAACAGGCATAAAGGAAGAAATTGTCAATAATATAATAATAGTGGGATACTTTAACACCCCAGTCACATAAATGGACAGATCATCCAGGCAGAAAATCAGTAAGGCAACAGTGGTCTTAAATGACACAATAGACGAGTCAGACTTCATAAATATCTACAGGATATCCCAAACCAGCAGAATACACAATCAAGTGCACATGGAACGTCTCTTAAATAGATCACATACTAAGTCAAAAAACATGGCTGAAGAAAATTTAAGACGATAGAAATTATATCAAGATTTTTATTCCAAATACAACAGCATAAAACTAGAAATCAACTACAGAATGAAAAATGGGATAAGAACCAACAAGTGGAGACTAAACAACATGCTGCTAAGAAAACAAATGGGTCAATGAAGAAATGAAAGAATAAATCAGAAAATACCTCGAGACAAGTGAATACGGAAACACAACTTTCCAAAATCTATATGGTACAGCAAACGGTTTCCTAAGAGGGAGTTCATAGTGACCGGGTCTTTCCTCAAGAAACAAGGAAAAACTCACAGAAACAACCTAACCTACCTCTTAAATAATCAGAAAAAGAAAAAAAACAGAGCTCAAAATCAGCAGAAGAAAGGAAATAATAAAGTTCAGAGGGGAAATAAATTAAATAGAGACCAAAAAATCAATAGAAAAGATCAATGAAAGCAAGAGCTGGTTTTCTTGAAAAGATAAACAAAATTGATAAACCTGTAACCAGGCTCAACAAGAAGAAAGCAGAGAGGACCCAAATAAAGAAAATAAGAAATGACAGAGGAGAAATAACAAGTGATACCACAGAAATACAGAAAAATTGTAAGAGAATACTATGGACATTTATACGCCAATAAATTGGACAACATAGTAGAAATGGACAAATTTTAGAAAGATACAGCCTGCCAAGACTGAGACAAGAAGAAACAGACAACTTGAACAGACCAATCACTAAAAGTGAAATTAATTTATAATACTAAAACAAACAAACAAAGCTCCCAGCAAACAAAATTATAGGACCCAATTTCTTCACAGAGGAACTTTATCAAACATAAAGAAGAACTAATACCTATCCTTTTCAAACTATTCCAAAAATAGAAGGGGGGTAAACATTCCTAAATTCATTGTATGGGCCACCATTACCCTGATACCAAAACTAGACAAAGACACTATCAAAAAAAAAAAAAAAAAGAAAATATCTTGATGAATATCTTAGTGATGATATTACCAGTATGTTTGATAAATATAGATACAAAAATCCTCAGCAAAATATTAGCAAACTAAATCCAAGAATACCTAAAATTGATCATACACTACGAACAAGTTGGATTTATTCCAGGATCACCAGTATGGTTCAACATTTGCAAATCAATCAATGTGACTGCAACCTTTTGTCATAAAGGCCATTTATGACAAATCCACAACCAACATAATACTCAACAGTGAAAAGCTGAAAGCCTTCCCACTAAATTCAGAAAAAAAGACAAGAATGCCCACTCTTGCCACTTCTATATAACATAGTATTGGAATTTCTAGCCATGGCAATCAGACAAGGAAAAAGAAATAAATGATATCCAAATTGGAAGGGAAGAAGTAAACTCTCAATTTTTTCAGATACTTTAAATACAGTGACATGATAATTTATATAGAGAACCCTAAAGTCTCCACACAAAAATTATTAGAACTAATAAATTCAGCAAGATTGCAGGATACAAAATACACAAATCTGTTGAGTTTCTATATACTCATAATGAAATATAAAGAGAAAGTAAAAAAAGCAGTCCCATTTATAATCACATAAAAAAAAAATACATAGGAATAAACTTAACCAAGTAGATGAAAGACCTATACTTTGAAAACTATACAACATTGATGAAGGAAATTGAAGATGATTCAAAGAAATGGAAAGATAGCCCATGCTCTTGGATTGGAAGATTTAATATTTTTTAAATGGCCATATTACCCAAAGAAATATACAGATTTAATGCAATCTCTATCAAAATACCCATGATATTTTTCATGGAACTAGAACAAACAATTCTAAAATTCATATAGAACTACAAGAGACCCTGAATTTCCAAAGTGATCTTGAGAGAAAAGAACAAAGCTGAAGGTATAACCCTCCCAGATTTCAGACTAT
The DNA here is from genome assembly GCF_000442215.2 of Lipotes vexillifer. Classification (NCBI taxonomy): domain Eukaryota; kingdom Metazoa; phylum Chordata; class Mammalia; order Artiodactyla; family Lipotidae; genus Lipotes; species Lipotes vexillifer. Next base: position 156,069 of record NW_006772766.1, on the reverse strand, counting down.
ACTACAAAGCTGCAGTAATCAAAACAGCATTGTGTTGGTGCTAAAACGGACACAGATCAATGGAACAGAATAGAAATCACAGAAATAACCCACACACCTATGGTCAATTAATCAACAAGGATGCAAAGGAGGCAAGAAGATACAGTGGAGAAAAGACAGTCTCTTGAAAAAGTGGCGCTAGGAAAACTGGACAGTCACATATAAAACAATGAAATTAGAACTTTTCCTCACACTATATACAAAATAAACTCAAAATAGTTTAAAGATCTAAATGTAAGGCTTGAAACCTGTAAAACTCCTAGAAGAAAACATAGGCAGAATATTCTTTTACATAAATTGTAACAATATGTTCTTGGATCAGTCTCCTAAGGCAAAATAAATAAAAGTAAAAATAAACAAATGGGATCTAATTAAACTTAGAAGATTTTGCACAGCAAAGGAAACCATCAACTCAAAAACAACCTATGGAATAGGAGAAAATATTTGCAAACCATGTGACTGACGAGGGGTTAATATCCAAAATAAACAATCAGCTTATACAACCCAACATCAAAAAAACAAACAACCCAATCAAAAAATGGTCAGAAGACCTGAATAGACATTTTCCCAAAGAAGACATACAGATGACTAACAGTCACATGAAAAACTGCTTGACATCACTAATTGTTAGAGAAATGCAAATCAAAACAACACTGATGTCGCTTCACACCTGCCAGAATGGCTATCATCAAGTCTACAAACAACAAATGTTGGAGAAGATGTGGGAAAAAAAGGAACCCCTGTACATTGTTGGTGGGAATGTAAATTTGTGTAGCCACTATGGAAAACAGTATGGAGGTTCCTTAAAAAACTGAAAATAGAACTACCATATGATCCAGCAATTCCTCTCCAGTGTATATATCCAGAAAAAAACGAAAACACTAATTTGAAAAGTTATGTGCACCCCAATATTCATAGTAGCACTATTTACAATAGCCAAGGATAAGTAAAGGATATACTGTATAGCACAAGGAATTATACCCATTATCTTGTAATAACATATAATGGAGAGTAATCTGCAAAAATACTGAATCACCATGCTCTACACCTGAAACTCACATGGTATTGTAAATCAACTTTGTTTTGATTTAAAACATAAAAGAATTCTTGGAAAGGTCTGCCTAGAATAATAGTGAGTTTCCCATAGTCAGAGGTTTTCCATCAGTGGCTGGATGACTACATGGCAAGGCTTTTTTGGAAAGGCTCAAATGATATGACAGAGGCTTGGACTAGAGGCCTTTAACTTCTATCTCAGTCCTGAGGTTCTAGGTCTGTGTGGATGATACTGCTTCTAGTCATCTTACCAGAGACAGTAAGTTTTGTGGGTGAGAAGAAAAGTCTTGTGGAGCAGTGAGGCCTGAGATTCTGCATTTCTATCAAATTCCAAGTGACGCCAATGCTAATGATTTAGGAACACTCTTTGAGCAGCAAGTTGTTAGCATTCATTCTCAACTGGGATTATATAGTCCTCAAACAGGTAAAAATTGCCTTTTGTGGGGCTGAGGGGAAGATATTAGTTATTACACTGGCTTGTGTCCCTCGAAATGGTCATAGTATATGAATATACAGTAAAATTCTGTTATTAAAATTTCACAGGTGAAGTGATTTGGGAAAAAAATGTTTGAAAATGTTTAATGGTGGGGAAGAAATAATTTTAAAAAGGTTGAGAAACACTATATTAGAGGGTCTAGACAATGGCTTTCAACTTTGACTCTACATTGGAATTACCTGGGGAGCTTTACATATTTTGGATACCTGGACTACACCCCTAAAGATTCCAGTTTAACTGAGCTCAAGTATAACCTTGACGTCCGTTTTTGTTAAAGCTTTCTTTTTTTCTTGGCCATGCCATGTGGCATGTGGGATCTTAGTTCCCTGACCACGATTGAACCCATGTCCCCTGCATTGGAAGCACAGAGTCTTGACCACTGGGCCTCCAGGAGAAGCCTATTAAAGGTTTCTAGATGTTTCTAATGTAAAACTAAGCTTGAGAGTTATTGACCTAGAGAGAAGACAAGAGGGTAAGATGCGGAGATGAGAAGAGAGGTATGGAAGGCATGGGGATGGGGTGGGTGTGACTTACTGGAAAAATGAGACACTTCAACACCTCTGGCACACTCAACAGGCACTATTTAAGGCTAAGAGCCCTGGGAAGCTATCAAAATATCTCTGGCCTGTTTGGGGGAAAGAAAACATCAAAACAATAAGCCAAGGCAAGAAGAGGGTGGGAAAGTTGCATGGGGTGGCAATTAAAAGGGTGAATGGGACTTCCTTGGTGATCTAGTGGTTAAGAATCTGCCTTCCAATGCAGAGGATGTGGGTTTGATCCCTGGTTGGGGAACTAAGATCCCACATGCTGGGGGGCAGCTAAGCCCATGCATCGCAAAGACTGAGCCCATGCACTCTGGATCCTATGCATCACAACTAGAGAGACTGCGTGCCACAACTACTGAGCTTGTGCACTCTGGAACCAGCACACCACAACTAGAGAGAAGACCACGCGCCACAACAAACAGCCCACCATCCACAACAAAAGATCCAATGTGTCACAACTAAGACCTGATGCAGCAAAAAAAAAAAAAAAAAAAAAAAAAAGAAAGAGAGATAAATAAATAAGTGAAGGAAGGAAATAGTAAATAAAACGGGTAGAGTCTGCAATTAGACTGATAACAAAAGCTGGGGAATTCTACGAGAACAATTGTCCTTTTCAACAAGTCAGTGGCATAATTTTAAAAGGAAGGTGGAAATTAAGAGATCTAACAACCAAATGCAATGTGTGGACTTTGATTAGATCCTGGTTCAAATAGACATTTGGAAGAACAATTTGAAAAATGTTAATATGGACTATGTGATGAGTATTAAGGAATTATGCTTAACTTTTCTAAGTGCATATGTAGGAAAATGTCCTAATTTTTTGAGGTGCATTCTAAAAGGGGTGAAATGTCAGTATGTCTATAATTTTTTTAAAAAATATTTCACAAAGAAAGATGAAGCAAACTTGAAACTATATTAATAACAGATAAATATAGGTGATGGGTATATGGGATATATTATTTTTTCTACTTTAAAATTTATTTTATTTTTATTTTTTATTTTTGGCTGTTTTGCGTCTTCATTGTTGCATGTGGGCTTTCTCTAGTTGCAGCGAGAGGGGGCTACTTTTTGTTGTGGTACATGGGCTTCTCATTGAAGTGTCTCCTCTGTGCAGCATTGACTCTAGGTGTGTGGGCCTCAGTAGTTGTGGCACGCAGGCTCATTAGTTGTGGCTCACTGGCTCTAGAGTGCAGACTCAGTTGTTGTGGCACATGGGCTTTGTTGCTCCATGGTATGTGGGGTCTTCCTGGACCAGGGATCGAACCCATGTCCCCTGAATTGGCAGGTGGATTCTTAATCAATGTGCCACCAGGGAATCTCTATTTTTTTCCATTTTTAATGAAACAACAGTACAAAATATTTCTTAGAAAAGTGTGTTCTTTGGAGTCAGCTGCCTTAGTTAAAAGACAAGCTCTGCCAGTTTCTTAGTTCCAACATGACCTTGGGCAAGTTCTTTCACCTCATTGTGCCTCATTTTTTCTCACCTGTCAAATGGAGATTGTTTGAGGGGGATTATGGAGTTGCTGAATAGTACTCAGAGTGGTGTCTAGCACATAAGAAGTACTCAGCAAAGCTCAGTGTCAGGTCTTCTCACTCAGCAGAATGGAGAACTCAGGTTAGAGAACTCAGGATAACAAATTCAAGGGGTTCAGGAATGTGCCCCAGTACTAATCTGTGTGCACAGATATAAGCTAAGTGCAACCACTGGGGCGAGACAGGGCATTCAATCAAAGCTGTATTCACCGTGTGCTGGGTCCTGGGAGGAATGCAGGGATGAAGAAACTCAGGCTTCTGCTCTCTTGCAGCTTTCAATCAGGCCGCCAGAGGGAGACGTCAAGAAAGGAGCACCTCACTGTGATAAGTGCATGGGAGTAGGAGGTAGTAGGAGATAAAACTGCAAAACTAATCTGCGATCAGATTCTATAAAGGAGATTTATATGTAATGTTAAGCCTGAAATGACCAGTTCTTTGAGGATAAACTTCCAAGTTCAATAGAGGGATGAACCATTCTTTCTGTGCCCCTCTCATCCTGGGGAATGCTTTTGCATTCTGCAGAAGCACCTTAGAGTTCCCAGAAGCATGGATTCAGCATGCACAGGATGACATCTTTTTGTGGTTTATCTGCTAATGCGAGAATTTCATTCTGTCCAGGGCTCATATTGTGACCTCAAATTCAGTCAAGTTCTTGAAAAGGAGTCATATTTCTCATGTTTTTTGTTTTCTTTTGTTTTGATTCCCAAAATACCATGGAAAGAAGTTTTCTCTTTCAGGGATTGCTAATCATTTCCTCCTGATTCAGTTACCTTCTTCATTTGGAGGAATAGGATGGTGTGATAGAATCCCAAAAAGTTTAAGTGATCTGCTTCAGATCACATAAGTAGACAATTTATTCAGGATGACAGATTTGTAGAGTCATAGTTGGAGGTGACCTCAAAGATCTGTTGGTTCAATCTCCCACCACCACCACACCCATCTAAGCCATGAATTGCTTCTACCGCAACACTTACAAATGTTTTTCTGGTCCTTGTTGCATACTTTCAATGACAGGGAGCTTGATCCTTTCTGAGACAGCCCATCCCATCTCTAAACAACTCTACCATTAGACATTTATTTCTTCTGTTAAGCTGAAATTTATCTTCCTGTGGCTTCCACCCATAGGCCCTAGCTTTATCACCTGGCACCACCCAGAGCCCATCTGTTCCCTCCTCCCATGATAGTCCTTTAAAGACCTAAACATAAAGAACATAGCTCCCTAATGTGTTCTCCAGACTATATAGCTTTGGTTCCTTCAAAAGTTCCTCATGGTCCTTATTAGAAGCCCCTTCTCCAGACTGTTCACACTCTTTTGGACATAACCCAGTTTTCCCATGTTACTATGAAATCTCCTTACACTGAATCCTCTCACACTAAAAAGCTATGGCTACTAATATTTAGTTTGGTGGGAAGAGCCTTAAAAGTCAGGAGACTTAAGTCTTAGCCCTGGCTCTCTCATTGACTCAGTGGGTGATTTCAGGTGGGCTCCTTCTCTTCTCTACTATTCTCCAATTATACAAAAAAGGATAGACACTATGACTTGTGAATGCTCTCCAAACTAGAAAATTCCATGAATCTAAGACAAAAGAGTAGACACAGATGGAGAATGAAGGTCTGGTTTTATGGTACGGATGCCTGAGCAGAATAACTCAGGGAGCTGAGGCTCTGGCTTCAGTCAGATCCCAGGGAGAGGACTGGGGTTGGCTGCATGAACACAGCCTGAAGGGGGGTAGTGTGCCACAGCTAGCCAGGGGGGAGTCCGGGAAAAGTCTGGAGCTGCCAAAGAGGCAAGAAACAATTTTTTTTTATTTTAACAACTTCATTGGAGTATAATAGCTTTACAGTGGTGTGTTAGTTTCTGCTTTATAACAAAGTGTATCAGTTATACATATACATATGTTCCCATATCTCTTCCCTCTTGCATCTCCCTCCCTCCCACCCTCCTTATCCGACCCCTCTAGGTGGTCACAAACAACCGAGCTGATCTCCCTGTGCTATGCAGCTGCTTCCCACTAGCTTTATATTCTACATTTGGTAGTGTATATATGTCCATGCCACTCTCACTTTGTCACAGCTTACTTTTCCCCCTCCCAATATCCTCAAGTCCATTCTCTGGTAGGTCTGTGTCTTTAGTCTCGTCTTACCCCTAGGTTCCTCATGACCCTTTTTTTCCCTAAGATTCCATATATAGGTGTTAGCATATGGTATTTGTTTTTTCTCTTTCTGACTTACTTCACTCTGTATGACAGACTCTAGGTCCATCCATCTCACTACAAATAACTCAATTTCGTTTCTTTTTATGGCTGAGTAATATTCCATTGTATACATGTGCCACATCTTTTTTTCCATCTGATGATGGACACTTATGTTGCTTCCATATCCTAGCTATTGTAAATAGAGCTGCAATGAACATTTTGGTACATGACTCTTTTTGAATTATGGTTTTCTCAGGGTATATGCCCAGTAATGAAAAATTAAAATGACTCTACTACCCAAAGCAATCTACAGATTCAATGCAATCCCTATCAAACTACCACTGGCATTTTTCACAGAACGAGAACAATAAATTTCACAACTTGCATGGAAACACACAAGACGCTGAATAGCCAAAGCAATCTTGGGAAAGAGAAGCGGGTCTGGAGGAATCAGGCTCCCTGACTTCAGACTATACTACAAAGCTACAGTAATCAAGACAGTATGGTACTATCACAAAAGCAGAAATATAGATCAATGGAACAGGATAGAAAGCCCAGAGATAAACCCACACACATATGGTCAACTTATCTTTGATAAAGGAGGCAGCAATATACAGTGGAGAAAAGACATCCTCTTCAATAAGTGGTGCTGGGAAAACTGGACAGGTACATGTAAAAGTATGAAATTAGAACACGCCTTAACACCATACACAAAAATAAATTCAAAATGGATTAAAGACCTAAATGTAAGGCCAGACACTGTCAAACTCTTAGAGGAAAACATAGGCAGAACACTCTATGACATATATCACAGCAAGATCCTTTTTGACCCACCTTCTAGAGAAATGGAAATAAAAAGACTTTTTTACCTCTTTGTTTCCTGGTGCATGAGGAGAGGGATTTAACAGCACCAGTTAAATGTGCTCCAGAGATGGGCACAGGCTGCGGCTATCAGTGTGGACACTAGAGACAGGCATGAGATGCTAAGGCTGCTGCTGCAGCCACCAAGAAGCCTGTGTGCAAGCACAGGTCACTATCAACACATCCCCTCCCAGGAGCCTGTGCAGCCCGCCACTGCCAGAGTCCCATGATACAGGGACAACTTTCCTGGGAGAACACATGGCATGCCTCAGGATTGTGCAAAGTCACGACAACCTCTGCCACTGCAGGCTCACCCCACACTCTGTGCCCCTCCTTCCCCCCAGCCTGAGTGAGTCAGAGCCCCCGAAGCTGCTGCTACTTTAACCCCATCTTGTCTGAGCGGGGAACAGATGCCCTCAGGCAACCTACACGCAGAGGTGGTGCCAAGTCCAAACCTGAAACTCAGGAGCTGTGCAAACAAAGAAGAGAAAAGGAAATTTCTCCTAGCAGCCTCAGGAGCAGCAGATTAAATCTTCACAATCAACTTGATGTACCCTGCATCTGTGGAATACCTGAATAGGCAACAAGTCATACCAAACTGAGGAGGTGGATGTTGGGAGCAACGATATATACATATTTTTCCCTTTTTTAATTTTTGTGAGTGTGTATGTGTATGCTTCTGTGGTTGATTTGGTCTGTATAGCTTTGCTTTTACCATTTGTCCAATGGTTCTCTCTGTCCTTTTTTTGTTTGTTTTTTTTCTTTTTTAGTATACATTTTAGTGCTTGTTATCATTGGTGGATTTGTTTTTTGGTTTGGTTGCTCTCTTCTTTCTTTCTTTCGTTTTTCTCTTACGTTTTAATATTTAAATAATTATTTATTATTTTACATTTGAATAATTTTATTTCATCTTTTATTTCATTTTCTTTTATCTTCTTTCTCTGTTTCTTTTTCTCTCCATTTTATTCTAAACAAAGTGGATGACAGGCTCTTGGTGCTCCATCCAGGTGTCAGGATTGTGCTTCTGAGGTGGGAGAGCCAGGTTCAGGACATTGGTCCACCAGAGATCTCCCAGCTCCATGTAATATCAAACAGTGAAAATTCCCCAGAGATCTCCATTTCAACGCCAAGACTGAGCTCCACTCAACGACCAGCAAGCTACAGTGCTGGACACCCTAGGCCAAATAACTAGAAAAACAGGAACACAACCCCATCCATTAGCAGAGAGGCTGCCTAAAATCATAATAAGTCCACAGACACCCCCAAAACACACCACCAGATGTGGACCTGCCCACTAAAAAGACAAGATCCAGCCTCATCCACCAGAAAACAGGCACTAGTCCCCTCAACCAAGAAGCCTACACAAGCCACTGAACCAACCGTTGCCACGGGGGGCAGACACCAAAAACAACGGGAACTACAAACTTGCAGACTGCAAAAAGGAAACCCCAAACACAGTAAGTTCAGCAAAATGAGAAGACAGCGGAACACACAGCAGATGAAGGAGCAAGGTAAAAACCCATCAGACCTAACAAATGAAGAGGAGATAGGAAGTCTACCTGAAAAAAAATACAGAACAATGATAGTAAAGATGATCCAAAATCTTTGAAATAGAATGGAGAAAATACAGGAAACATTTAACAAGGATGTAGAAGAACTAAAGAGCAAACAAACAGTGATGAACAGCACAATAAATGAAATAAAGAATTCTCTAGAAGGGATCAGTAGCAGAATAACTGAGGCAGAAGAATGGTTAAGTGACTGGGAAGATAAAATAGTGGAAATAACTACTGCAGAGCAGAATAAAGGAAAAAGAATGTAAAGAATTGAAGACAATTTCAGAAACATCTGGGACAACATTAAACGCACCAACATTCAAATTATAGTGGTCCCAGAAGAAGAAGAGAAAAAGAAAGGGATTGAGAACATATTTGAAGAGATCATAGTTGAAAACTTCCCTAATATGGGAACGGAAGTAGTTAATCAAGTCCAGCAAGCACAGAGAGTCCCATACAGGATAAATCCAAGGAGAAGCACGCCAAGACATATATCAATCAAACTATCAAAAATTAAATACAAAGAAAAAAAATCAGCAAGGGAAAAAGAACAAATAACCTACAAGGGAATCCCCATCAGGTTAGAAGCTGATCTTTCAGCAGAAAATCTGCAAGCCAGAAGGGAGTGGCATGATATTCTTAAAGTGATGAAGGAGAAAAACCTGCAACCAAGATTACTCTACCCAGCAAGGATCTCATTCAGTTTTGAGGGAGAAATTAAAACCATTACAGACAAGCAAGAGCTAAGAGAATTCAGCACCACCAACCAGCTTTACAAGAAATGCTAAAGGAACATCTCTAGGAAGGAAACACAAGAGAAGGAAAAGACCAACAATAACAAACCCCAAACAATTAAGAAAATGGGAATAGGAGCATACATATCAATAATTACCTTATATGTAAATGGATTAAAGGCTCCAAAGAAAAGACATAGACAGGCTGAATGGATAGAAAAACAAGACCCACATATATGCTGTCTACAAGAGACCCACTTCAGATGTAGGGACACATACAGACTGAAAGTGAGGGGATGGGGAAAGATATTCCATGCAAATCGAAATCAAAAGAAAGCTGGAGTAGCAATTCTCATATCTGATAAGATAGGCTTCAAAAAAAGACTATTACAAGAGACAAAGAAGGACACTACATAATGATCAAAGGATCAATCCAAGAAGAATATATAACAATTGTAAATATTTATGCATCCAACATAGGAGCACCTCAGTGCATAAGGCAAATACTAACAGCCATAAAAGGGGAAATCGACAGTAACACAATCATAGTAGGGAACTTTAACACAACCCTTTCAACAACGGACAGATCATCTAAAATGAGAATAACTAAGGAAACACAAGCTTTAAATGATACGTTTAACAAGATGGACTTAATTGATATTTATAGGACATTCCATCCAAAAACAACAGAATACACTTTCTTCTCAACTGCTCATGGAACATTATCCAGGATGGATTATATCTTGGGTCACAAATCAAGCCCAGGTAAATTTAAGAAAATTGAAATCATATCAAGTATCTTTTCTGACCAAAAGGCTATGAGAGTAGATAACAATTACAGGAAAAAATCTGTAAAAAATACAAACACATGGAGGCTAAACAATACAATACTTAATAACAAAGAGATCACTGAACAAATCAAAGAGGAAATCAAAAAAATACTTAGAAACAAATGACAATGAAAACACGATGACACAAAACCTATGGGAGTCAACAAAAGCCGTTCAAAGAAGGAAGATTATAGCAACACAATCCTACCTTAAGAAACAAGAAACACCTCAAATAAACAACTTAACCTTACACCTAAAGCAATTAGAGAAAGAAGAACAAAAATATTCCAAAGTTAGCAGAAGGAAAGAAATCATAAACATCAGAGCAGCAATAAATGAAAGTTCTTAGATAGCCTCATCCACCAGAGGGCAGACAGCAGAAGCAAGGAGAATTACAGTCCTGCAGCCTGTGGAACAAGAACCACATTCACAGAAAGATAGACAAGATGAAAAGGAAGAGGGCATGTACCAGATGAAGGAAAAAAATAAAACCCCAGAAAAACTACTAAATGGAATGGAGATAGGCAACCTTGCTGAAAAAGAAGTCAGAATAATGATAGTGAAGATGATCCAGGACCTCGGAAAAAGAATGGAGACAAAGATTGAGAAGATGCAAGAAATGTTTAGCAAAGACCCAGAAGAAATAAAGAACAAACAAACAGAGATGAACAATACCATAACTGAAAAGTAAACTACACTAGAAGGAGTCAATAGCAGAATAACTGAGGCAGAAGAACGGATAAGTGACTTGGAAGACAGAATAGTGGAATTCACTGCTGTGGAACATAATAAGGAAAAAAGAAAGAAAGAAATGAAGACAGCCTAAGAGACCTCTGAGACAACATGAAATGAAACAACACCCTCATTATAGGGGTCCCAGAAGGAGAAGAGAGAGAGAAAGGACCAGAGAAAATATTTGTAGAGATTATAATCGAAAATTTCCATAACATGGGAAAGGAAATAGGCACCCAAGTCCAGGAAGCTCTGTGTGTCCCATACAGAATAAACCCAAGGAGAAACAGGCCGAGACATATAGTAATCAAATTGGCAAATATTAAAGACAAAGAAAAATTATTGAAAGCAGCAAGGGAAAAACGAGTAATAACATAGAACGGAACTCCCATAAGGTTAACAGCTGATTTCTCAGCAGAAACTCTTCAAACCGGAAGGGAGTGGCATGATATTCTTAAAGTGATGAAAGGGAAGAACCTACAACCAAGATTACTCTACCCAGCAAGGATCTCATTCAGATTTGATGGAGAAATCAAAAGCTTTACACACAAGCAAAAGCTAAGAGAATTCAGCACCACCAAACCAGCTCTACAAAAAATGCTAAAGGAATTTCTCTAAGTGGGAAACACAAGAGAAGAAAAGGACCTACAAAAACAAACCCAACACAATTAAGAAAATGGTCATAGGAACATACATATCGATAATTACCTTAAACGTGAATGGATTAAATGCTCCAACCATATGACACAGGCTTGCTGAATGGATACAAAAACAAGACCCATATATATGCTGTCAACAAGAGACCCACTTCAGACCTAAGGACACATAGAGACTGAATGTGAGGGGATGGAAAAAGATATTCCATGTAAATGGAAACCAAAAGAAAGCTGGAGTAGCAATACTCATATCAGATAAAATAGACTTTAAAATAAAGAATGTTGCAAGAGACAAGGAAGGACTCTACATAATGATCAAGGGCTCAATCCAAGAAGAAGTTATAACAGTTATAAATATATATGCACCCAACGTAGAAGCACCACAATACATAAGGCAACTGCTAACAGCTCTAAAAGAGGATATCAACAGTAACAAAAAAATAGTGGCACCTCACTTACACCAATGGCAGATCATCCAAAATGAAAATAAATAAGGAAACACAAACTTTAAATAACACAATATACCAGATAGATTTAAATGATATTTATAGGATATTCTGCCCAAAACCACAGTTTACACGTTCTTCTCAAGTGCTCATGGAACATTCTCCAGGATAGATCACACCTTGGGTCACAAATCAAGCCACAGTAAATTTAAGAAATTGAAATCATGTCAAGCATCTTTTCTGAACACAATGCTATGAGATTAGAAATGAATTACAGGGGAAAAAATGTAAGAAACAAAACCACATGGAGGCTAAACAATACGTTACTAAATAACCAAGAGATCACCGAAAAAATCAAAGAGGAAATCAAAAAATATGTAGAGATAGATGGCAATGAAAACACGACAACCCAAAACCTATGGGATGCAGCAAAAGCAGTTCTAAGAGGGAAGTTTATAGCAATACAATCCTACCTTAAGAAACAGGAAACATCTCAAAAAAACAACCTAACCTTACACCTAAAGCAATTAGAGAAAGAAGAAGAACAACAACAAAAAAATCCCAAAGTTAGCAGAAGGAAAGAGATCATAAGGTTCAGATCAGAAATAAATGAAAAAGAAATGAAGGAGCTGATAGCAAAGATGAATAAAACTAAAAGATGGTTCTTTGAGAACATAAACAAAATTGATAAACCATTAGCCAGACTTATCACGAAGAAAAGGGAGAAGACTCAAGTCAATAGAATTAGAAATGAAAAAGGAGAAGTAACAACTGACACTGCAGAAATACAAAGGATCAAGAGAGATTACTACAAGGAATTATGTGCCAATAAAATGGAAAACCTGGAAGAAATGGACAAATTCTTAGAAATGCACAACCTTCCAAGAGTGAACCAGGAGGAAAAAGAAAATATGAACAGACCAATCACAAGTAATGAAATGAAACTGTGATTAAAAATCTGCCAACGAACAAAATTTCAGGACCAGATGACTTCACAGGTGAATTCTATGAAACATTTAGAGAAGAGGTAACACCCAAACTTCTCAAACTCTTCCAAAAAATTGCAGAGTAGGGAACACTCCCAAGCTCATTCTATGAGGCCAACATCACCCAGATACCAAAACCAGATAAAGATAATTAAAAAAAAATGAAAATTACAGACCAATATCACTGATGAATGTAGATGCAAAAATCCTCAGCAAAATAAAAGCAAAGAGAAACCAACAACACATTAAAAGGATCATACACCATGATCAAGTGGGATTTATCCCAGGGATGCAAGGATTCTTCAATGTAGGCAAATCTATCAATGTGATAGACCATATTAACAAATAGAAGAATAAAATCCGTATGATAATCTGAACAGATGGATAGAAAGATTTTGACAAGAGGGAGGAGGGGAAGATATTGGAAGAGTAAGATGCGGAGATCAACTTCCTCCCCACAGATACACCAGAAATACATCTACACATGGAACAACTCCTACAGAACACCTACTGAACGCTGGCAGAAGACCTCAGAACTTCCAAAAGGCAAGAAACTCCCCACGTACCTGGGTAGGGCAAAAGAAAAAAAGAATAGGGATGGGACCTGCACCAGTGGGAGGGAGCTGTGAAGGAGGAAAGGTTTCCACACACTAGGAAGCCTCTTCGCAGGCAGAGACTGCACGTGGCGGAGGGTGAGAGCTTTCACGCCGTGGAAGAGAGTGCAGCAACAGGGGTGAGGAGGGCAAAGCAGGGAGATTCCCGTACAGAGGATCGGTGCCGAATGGCACTCATTAGCCTGAGACGCTTGTATGCTCACCCGCCGAGGCGGGTGGGGCTGCGAGCTGAGGCTCAGGCTTTGGTCAGAGCGCAGGGAGAGGACTGAGTTGGGAGGCGTGAACACAGCCTGAAGGGGTTAGTGAACCACGGCTAACCGGGAGGGAGTCCGGGAAAAGTTTTGGAGCTGCCAAAGAGGCAAGAGACTTTTTCTTCCCTCTTTGTTTACTGGTGTGTGAGGAGAGGGGATTAAGAGCACTGCTTAAAGGAGCTCCAGAGACGGGCGCGAGCCGCGGCTAAAAGCACGGACCCTAGAGACGAGCAGGAGATGCTAAGGCTGCTGCTGCTGCCACCAAGAAGCCTGTGTGCGAGCAGAGGTTACTACCCACACCTCCCTTCCGTGGAGCCTGTGCAGCCCGCCACTGCCAGGTTCCTGGGATCCAGGGACAATTTCCCTGGGAGAATGCATGGCGAGCCTCAGGCTCGTGCAACGTCATGCTGGCCTCTGCTGCTGCAGGCTCGCCCCGCACCGTGTCCCTCCCTCCCCACAGCATGAGTCAGCCAGAGCCCCCAAATCAGCGGCTCCTTTAACCCCGTCCTGTCTGAGTGAAAAACAGATGCCCTTTGGCAACCTACATGCAGAGGCAGGGCCAAATCTGGGAGCTGTGAGAACAAAGAAGAGAAAGGGAAATCTCTCCCAGGAGCTTCAGAAGCAGCGGATTAAAGCTCCACAATCAACTTGAGGTACCCTGCATCTATGGAATACATGAATAGACAACAAATCATCCCAAATTGAGGAGGTGGACTTTGAGAGCAAGATTTATGATATTTTCCACTTTTCCTCTTTTTTTGAGTGTGTATGTGTATGCTGCTGTGTTACATTTTGTCTGTATAGCTTTGCTTCCACCATTTGTCTTAGGGTTCTAACCGTCCGTGTTTTTTTTCTTAATAATTATTTCTTATTTTAATAACTTTATTTTATTTATCTTACTTTATTTTATTTTACTTTATCTTCTTTCTTTCTTTCTTGCTGTCTTTCCTTCCTTCCCTCCTTTAGACAACGAATCATCCTAAATTGAGGAGGTGGACTTTGAGAGCAAGATTTAGGATTTTTTCCCTGTTTCCTCTTTTCGTGAGTGTGTATATGTATGCTTCTGTGTGAGATTTTGTGTGTATAGCTTTGCTTCCACCATTTGTCCTAGGGTTCTATCCATCCATTTTTTAAAAATTGTTTTTCTTAATAATTATTTTTGATTTTAATAACTTTATTTTATTTTACTTTATCTTCTTTCTTTCTTTCTACGTTTCCTTCCTTCCCTCCTTTCGACAACAAACCATCCCAAGTTGAGGAGGTGGACTTTGAGAGCAAGACTTATGATTTTTCCCCTTTTCCTCTTTTTGTGAGTATGTATGTTTCTATATGAGATTTCATCTGTATAGCTTTGCTTCCACCATTTGTCCTAGGGTTCTATCGTCCATTTTGTAAAAATATTTTTTTCTTAATGATTATTTTTTAATTTAAAAACTTTATTATATTTTACTTTATTTTATTTTACTTTATCTTCTTTCTTTCTTTCTTTTTTCCTTCCTTCCCTCCTTCCTTTCTTCCTCCCACCATCCCTCCCTCCCTCACTCCCTCCCTCCCAACATCCCTCCTTTCTTTCCTTCTTTCCTTCTTCCTTCCTTCCTTCCTTCCTTCCTTCCATTCTTTCTTTCTTTCTACTTCTACTAATTCTTTCTCCCTACTGTTTCTCACTTTTATTCTGAGCCGTGTGGATGAAAGGCTCTTGCTGTTGCACCCAGGAAACAATGCTATGCCTCTGAGGAGGGAGAGCCAACTTCAGGACACTGGTCAACAAGAGACCCCCCAGCTCCACATAATATCAAACGGTGAAAATCTCCCAGAGATCTCCATCTAAATGCCTGCACCCACCTTCACTCAACGACCAGCAAGCTACAATGCTGGACACCCTATGCCAAAAAACTAGCAAAACAAGGAACACAACCCGACCCATTAGCAGAGAGGCTGCCTAAAATCATAATAAGTCCACAGACACCCCAAAACACACCACCAGATATGGATATGCCCACCAGAGAGACAAGATCCAGCCTCATCCACCAGAACACAGGCACTAGTCCCCTCCACCAGGAAGCCTACACAACCCACTGAACAAACCTTAGCCACTCGGGACAGACACCAAAAACAACGGGAACTATGAACCTGCAGCCTGCAAAAAAGAGACCCCAAACACAGTACGCTAAGCAAAATGAAAAGACAAAAAAACACACAGCAGATGAGGGAGCAAGATAAAAACCCACCAGACCTAACAAATGAAGAGCAAATAAGTAGTCTACCTGAAAAATAATTCATAATAATGATAGTAAAGATGATCCAAAATCTTGGAAATAGAATACACAAAATGCAAGTAACACTTAACAAGGACCTAGAAGAACAAAAGATGAAACAAACAATGGTGAACAATGCAATAAATGAAATGAAAAATACTCTAGATGGGATCAATAGCAGAATAACTGAGGCAGAAGAACGGATAAGTGACCTGGAAGATAAAATAGTGGAAATAACTACTGCAGAGCAGAATAAAGAAAAAAGAGTGAAAAGAACTGAGGACAGTCTCAGAGATCTCTGGGACAACATTAAACGCACCAACATTCGAATTATAGGGGTTCCAGAAGAAAAAGAGAAAAAGAAAGAGACTGAGAAAACATTTGAAGAGATTATAGTTGAATACTTCCCTAATATTGGAAAGGAAATAGTTAATCAAATCCAGGAAGCACAGAGAGTCCCATACAGGATAAATTCAAGGAGAAATACGCCAAGACACATATTAATCAAACTGTCAAAAACTAAATACAAAGAAAGCATATTAAAAGCAGCAAGGGAAAAACAATGAATAACACACAAGAGGATCCCCATAAGGTTAACAGCTGATCTTTCATCAGAAAATATGCAAGCCAGTAGGGAGTGGCAGGGCATATTTAAAGTGATGAAGGAGAAAAACCTGCAACCAAGATTACTCTACACAGCAAGGAACTCATTCAGGTTTGATTGAGAAATTAAAACCTTTACAAACAAACAAAGCTGAGAGAGTTCAGCATCACAAAATGAGCGTTACAACAAGTGCTAAAGGAACTTTTCTAGGCAAGGAACACAAGAGAAGAAAAAGGCCTACAATAACGAACACAAAACAATTAAAAAATGTGAATATGAACATACATATTGATAATTACCTTAAATGTAAATGGAATAAATGCTCCCACCAAAAGACAGAGATTGGCTAAATGGATACAAAAACAGGACCCATATATATGCTGTCTACAAGAGACCCACTTCAGACCTAGAGACACATACAGACTGAAAGTAAGGTGATGGAAAAAGATATTCCATGCAAATGGAATCCAAAAGAAAGCTGGAGTAGCAATTCTCATATCAAAAAAAATAGACTTTAAAATAAAGAGTGTTACATGAGACTAAGAAGGACACTACATAATGATCAAAGGATTGATCCAAGAAGACAAAACAATTGTAAATATTTATGCACCCAACATAGGAGCACCTCAATACATAAGGCAAAAACTAGCAGCCATAAAAGGGGAAATCGACAGTAACACATTCATAGTAGGGGACTTCAACACCCCACTTTCACCAATGGACAGATCATCCAAAATGAAAATAAATAAGGAAACGCAAGCTTTAAATGATACATTAAACAGGATGGACTTAATTGATATTTATAGGACACTCCATCCAAAAACAACAGAATACACATTTTTCTCAAGTGCTCATGGAACATTCTCCAGGATAGATCATATGTTGGGTCACAAATCAAGTCTTGGTAAATTTAAGAAAATTGAAATTGTATCAAGTATCTTATCCAACCACAATGCTATGAGACTAGATATCAATTACAGGAAAAGATCTGTAAAAAATACAAACACATGGAGGCTAAACAATACACTACTTAATAATGAAGTGATCACTGAAGAAATCAAAGAGGAAATCAAAAAATACTTAGAAACAAATGACAATGGAGACACGACGACCCAAAATCTATGGGATGCAGCAAAAGCAGTTCTAAGAGGGAAGTTTATAGCAATAAAAGCCCACCTCAAGAAACAGGAAACATCTCAAATAAACAACCTAGCCTTGCACATAAAGCAATTAGAGAAAGAAGAACAAATACCCCAAAAGTTAGCAGAAGGAAAGAAATTATAAAAATCAGACCAGAAATAAATGAAAAAGAAATGAAGGAAACAATAGCAAAGATCAATAAAACTGAAAGCTGGTTCTTTGAGAAGATAAACAAAACAGATAAACCATTAGCTAGACTCTTAAAAAAAAAGGGGGAAGACTCAAATCAATAGAATTAGAAATGAAAAAGGAGAAGTAACAACTTACACTGCAGAAATAAAAAAAGATCATGAGATATTACTACAAGCAACTCTATGCCAATAAAATGGACAACCTGGAAGGAATAGACAAATTCTTAGAAATGCACAACCTGCAAAGGCTGAATCAGGAAGAAATAGAAAATGTGAACAGACCAATGACAGGCACTGAAATTCAAACTGTGATTAAAAATCTTCCAACAAACAAAAGCCCAGGACCAAATGGCTTCAAAAGCGAATTCTATCCAACATTTAGAGAAGAGCTAACACCTACCCTTCTCAAACTCTTCCAAAATATAGCAGATGGAGGAACACTCCCAAGTTCATTCTACGAGGCCACCATCACCTTGATACCAAAACCAGACAAGGATGTCACAAAGAAAGAATACTACAGACCAATATCACTGATGAACATATATGCAAAAATCCTGAACAAAATTCTAGCAAACAGAATCCAACAGCACATTAAAAAGATGATACACCATGATCAAGTGGGGTTTATTCCAGGAAACCAAGGATTCTTCAATATACGCAAATCAATCAATGTGATAAACCAAATCAACAAATTGAAGGAGAAAAACCATATGATCATCTCAATAAATGCAGAGAAAGCTTTCGACAAAATTCAACACCCATTTATGAGAAAAACCCTGCAGAAAGTAGGCATAGAGGGAACTTTCCTCTACGTACTAAAGTCGATATATGACAAACCCACAGCCAACATCATCCTCAATGATGAAAAACTGAAAGCATTTCCACTAAGATCAGGAACAAGACAAGGTTGCCCACACTCACCGCTCTTATTCAACATAGTTTTGGAAGTTTCAGCCACAGCAACCAGAGAAGAAAAGGAAATAAAAGGAATTTAAATCAGAAAAGAAGAAGTAAAGTTGTCACTGTTTGCAGATGACATGATACTATACATAGAGATCCTAAAGATGCTACCAGAAAACTACTAGAGCTAATCAATGAATTTGGTAAAGTAGCAGGATACAAAATTAATGCACAGAAATCTCTGGCATTCCTATACACTAATGATGAAACATCTGAAAGTGAAATCAAGAAAACACTCCCATTTACCATTGCAACAAAAAGAATAAAATGCCGAGGAATAAACCTACCTAAGGAGACAAAAGACCTGTATGCAGAAAATTATAAGACACTGATGAAAGAAATTAAAGATGATACAAATAGATGGAGAGATATACCATGCTCTTGGAATGGAAGAATCAACATTGTGAAAATGACTCTACTACCGAAAGCAATCTACAGATTCTATGCAATCTCTTTCAAACTACCACTGGCATTTTTCACAGAACTAGAACACAAAATTTCACAATTTGTATGCAAACACAAAAGATCCCGAATAGCCAAAGCAACCTTGAGAATGAAAAATGGAGCTGGAAGAATCAGGCTCCCTGACTTTGGACTATATTTCAAAGCTACAGTAATCAAGGCAGTATGGTACTGGCACAAAAACAGAAAGATAGATCAATGGAACAGGATAGAAAGCCCAGAGATAAACCCATGCACATATGGTCACCTTACCTTTGATAACGGAGGCAGATATGTATAGTGGAGAAAGGACAGCCTCTTCAGTAAGTGGTGCTGGGAAAACTGGACAGGTACATGTAAAAGTAGGAGATTAGATCACTCCCTAATACCATACACAAAAATAAGCTCAACCTAGATTGAAGACCTAAATATAAGGCCAGAAACTATCAAATGCTTAGAGGAAAACATAGGCAGAACACTCTATGACATAAATCACAGCAAAATCCTTTTTGACCCACCTCCTAGAGAAATGGAAATAAAAACAAAAATAAACAAATGGGACCTAATGAAACTTCAAAGCTTTTGCACAGCAAAGGAAACCATAAACAAGACCAAAAGACAAGCCTCAGAATGGGAGAAAATATATGCAAATGAAGCAACTGACAAAGGATTAATTTCCAAAATTTACAAGCAGCTCATGCAGCTCAATAACAAAAAAACAAACCACCCAATCCAAAAATGGTCAGGTGACCTAAATAGACATTTCTCCAAAGAAGATTTAAAGACTGCCAACAAACACATGAAAGAATGCTCAACATCATTAATCATTAGAGAAATGCAAATCAAAATTACAATGAGATATCATCTCACACCAGTCAGAATGGCCATCATCAAAAATGTAGGAAAAAAAAATGCTGGAGGGGGTGTGGAGAAAAGGAACACTCTTGCACTGCTGGTGGGAATGTGAATTGGTACAGCCACTATGGCGAATAGTATGGAGTTGCCTTAAAAAATTACAAATAGAACTACCATATGACCCAGCAATCCCACTACTAGGTATATACTATGAGAAAACCATAATTCAAAAAGATTCATGTACCAAAATGTTCACTGAAGCTCTATTTCCAAATAGATGGCACATATATACAATGGAATATTACTCACCCATAAAATGAAAAGGAATTGAACTATTTGCAAGGAGGTGGACAGACCTAGAGCCTGTCATACAGAGTGAAGTAAGTCAGAAAGCGAAAGAGAAATACTGTATGCTAACACATGTATATGGAATTTAAGAAAAATAAATGTCATGAAGAACCTAGGGGTAAGACAGGAATAAATACACAGACCTACTAGAGAATGTACTTGATTCTGTGGGGAGGGGGAACGGTGAGCTGTGAGAAAGTGAGAGGGAGGCATGGACATATATACACTACCAAACGTAAGGTAGAGAGCTAGTGGGAAGCAACCACATAGCACAGGGAGATCAGCTCGGGGCTTTGTGACCACCTGGAGGGGTGGGAGAGGGAGGGTGGGAGGGAGTGAGGTGGGAGATGCAAGAGGGAAGACGTATGGGAACATATGTGTATGTATAACTGATTCACTTTGTTATATAGCAGAAACTAACACACCATTGTAAAGCAATTATATCCCAATAAAGATCTTAAAAAAAATAAAAGGAAATTAGATGATCCATCACCACTGCCTTCATTCAAACAGACTATTTAAGTTAAATCACCTTTTCCATTTATTAGCTGTGCAACTTCTGGTAATCATTTTAGTTTTCTGTCTTCAGTATGAGTAAGCAAGGCATTTGTAGGACTAAATATAGTACATAAGGTAAAAGTATGCCAAAAAGTTTTTGAAAGTGATCTTTGTATACAAATGATAAATTTATTGCTAATGAGACACATCAGATGTTTATAACCTTTCTAAACTAATTAATTGTCATGAGGTGATTATAATTATATGCATAAACCATAATTATTCATTGTATGATGTTGAGTCAACAGCCAATTTTCACATGTTTATGAAACATAGTAATATTATGTGTATATTATCAATCAAATCAGTCTTAAATTTTAACTACATCTTCAATTTTTCCAAGATTAAATAAAAACTGTTTACAGGATAAAAAAAAATAATTATGCACCCAATATAGGAGCACCTCAATACATAAGGCAAATACTAACAGCCATAATAGGGGAAATCGAAAGTAACATATTTATAGTAGAGTACTTTAACAACCCACTTTCACCAATGGACAGATCATCTAAAATGAAAATAAACAAGGAAACACAAACTTTAGGTAATACATTAAACAAGATAGACTTAATTGCTATTTATAGGACACCCCATCCAAAAACCAAAGAATAAACCTTTTTCTCAAGTGCTCATGGAACATTCTCTAGGACAGATCATATCTTGGGTCACAAATCAAGTCTTGGTAAATTTAAGAAAATTGAAATTGTATCAAGCATCTTTTCTGACCACAATGCTATGAGACTAGATATCAATTACAGGAAAAGATTTGTAAAAAATAGAAACACATGGAGGCTAAACAATACACTACTAAATAACGAAGTGATCACTGAAGAAATCAAAGAGGAAATCAAAAATACCTAGAAACAAATGACAATGGAGACACGACGACCCAAAATCTACGGGATGCAGCAAAAGCAGTTCTAAGAGGGAAGTTTATAGCAATACAAGCCCACCTCAAGAAACAGGAAACATCTCAAATAAACAACCTAACCTTGCACCTAAAGTAATTAGAGAAAGAAGAAGAAAAAACCCCCAAAGTTAGCAGAAGGAAAGAAATCATAAAAATCAGATCAGGAATAAATGAAAAAGAAATGAAGGAAATGATAGCAAAGATCAATAAAACTAAAAGCTGGTTCTTTGAGAAGATAAACAAAATTGATAAACCATTAGCCAGACTCATCAAGAAAAAAAGGGGGAAGACTCAAATCAATAGAATTAGAAATGAAAAAGGAGAAGAAACAACTGACACTGCAGAAATACAAAAGATCATGAGAGATTACTACAAGCAACTCTATGTCAATAAAATGGACAACCTGGAAGAAATGAACAAATACTTAGAAATGCACAACCTGCCAAGACTGAATCAGGAAGAAATAGAAAATATGAGCAGACCAATTACAAGCACTGAAATTCAAACTGTGATTAAAAATCTTCCAACAAACAGAAGTCTAGGACCAGATGGCTCCACAGGCGAATTCTATCAACCATTTAGAGAAGATCTAACCCTTACCTTTCTCAAAGTCTTCCAAAATATAGCAGAGGGAGTAACACTCCCAAACTCATTTTACTAGGCCACCATCACCTTGATACCAAAACCAGACAAGGATGTCACAAAGAAGGAAAACTACAGGCCAATATCAGTTATGAACATAGATGCAAAAATCCTCAACAAAATACTAGCAAAGAGAATCCAACAGCACATTAAGAGGATCATAATCCATGATCAAGTGGATTTATTCCAGGAATGCAAGGATTCTTCAATATACACAAATCAATCACTGTGATACACCATATTAAAATGAAAGAGAAAAACCATATGGTCATCTCCATAGATGCAGATAAAGCTTTCGACAAAATTCAACACCCATTTATGATAAAAACCCTGCAGAAAGTAGGCATAGATTGAACTTTCCTCAACATAATAAAGGCCATATATGTGGTGGAGGGGGGGAGCTTCGGAGCCGTGGAGGAGAGCACAGCAACAGGGGTACAGAGGGCAAAGCAGAGAGATTCCAGCACAGAGGATCAGGGCCAACCGGCACTCATCAGCCCGAGAGGCTTGTCTGCTCCCCCGCTGGAGAGGGCGGGGCTTCAGTTGGAGAGCAGGGAGAGGACTGGAGTTGCCGGCGTGAACACAGCCTGCAGGGGGTTAGTGTGCCACGGCTGGCCGGGAGGGAGTCCAGGGAAAAGTCTGGACCTGCTGAAGAGGCAAGAGACTTTTTCTTCCCTCTTTATTTCCTGGTGCGTGAGGAGAGGGGATTAAGACCGCTGCTTAAAGGAGCTCCAGAGACGGTCGCGAGCCGCAGCTAAAAGCGTGGACCCCAGAGACAGACATGAGACGGTAAGGCTGCTGCTGCCGCCACCAAGAAGACTGTGTGCGAACACAGGTCACTATCCATACACCCCTTCCAGGGAGCCTGTGCAGCCTGCCACTGCCAGGGTCCCGGGATCCAGGGACAATTCCCCCGGGAGAACGCACGGCTGGCCTCAGGCTGTTGCAACGTCACGTCGGCCTCTGCCGCCGCAGGCTCGCCCCGCATCCGTACCCCTCCCTACCCCCAGCGTAAGTGAGCCAGAGCCTCCGATTCAGTGGCTCCTTTAACCCCGTCCTGTTTGAGCAAAGAACAGACGCCCTCTGGCGACCTACACGAACAGGCAGGGCCAAATCCAAAGCTGAGCCCCTGTGAGCTGTGAGAACAAAAAGAGAAAGGGAAATCTCTCCCAGCAGCCTCTTAAGCAGCGGATTAAAGCTCCACAATCAACTTGATGTACCCTGCACCTGTGGAATACATGAATAGAAAACAAATCATCCCAAATTAAGGAGGTGGACTTTGAGAGCAAGATTTATTATTCTTTCCCCTTTTCCTTTTTTTTTGTGTATGTGTATGCTTCTGTGTGAGATTATGTCTGTATAGCTTTGCTTCCACCATTTGTCCGAGGGTTCTATCTGTCTGTCCTTTTTTAAAAAATTTTTTCTTAATAATTACTCTTTATTTTAATAACCTTATTTTATTTTACTTTATCTTCGTTCTTTCTTTCCTTCCTTCCCTCCCTTTAGACGACAAATTATCCCAAATTGAGGAAGTGGACTTTGAGAGCAAGATTTTCCTCTTTTTGTGAGTGTGTATGTGTGTGCTTCTGTGTGAGATTTTGTCTGTATAGCTTTGCTTCCACCATTTGCTCCAGGGTTCTATCCATCCGTTTTTTGTTTTTTTGGGTTTTTTTCCTCTTAATAATTATTTTTTAAATAACTTTATTATATTTTACGTTTCTTTTATTTTACTTTATCTTCTTTCTTTTTTTTCTTCCTTCCCTCCTTCCTTCCTTGCTCCCTCCCTCCCTCCTTTCTTTCTACTTCTACTAATTCTTTCTTTCTACATTTTCTCCCTTTTCTTCTGAGAAGTGTGGATGAAAGGCTCTTGCTGCTGCACCCAGGAAACAGTGCTGTGCCTCTGAGGAGGGAGAGCCATCTTCAGGACACTGGTCCACAAGAGACCTCCCAGCTGCACATAATATCAAATGGTGAAAATCTCCCAGAGATCTCCACCTCAACACCAGCACCCAGCTTCACTCAACGACCAGCAAGCTACAGTGCTGGACATCCTATGCCAAACAACTAGCAAGACAGGAACACAACCCTACCCATTAGCAGAGAGGCTGCCCAAAATCATAATAAGTCAACAGACACCCCAAAACACACCACCAGACATGGATCTGCCCAACAGAAAGGCAAGATCCAGCCTCATCCATCAGAACACAGGCACTAGTCCCCTCCACCAGGAAGCCTACACAACCCACTGAACCAAACTTAGCCACTGGAGACAGACACCAAAAACAACAGGAACTACAAACCTGCAGCCTGCTAAAAGGAGACTCCAAACACAGTAAGATAAGCAACACGGGAAGACAGAAAAACACACAGCAGATGAAGGAGCAAGATAAAAACCCACCAGACCTAACAAATGAAGAGAAAATAGGCAGTCTATCTGAAAAAGCATTCAGAATAATGATAGTAAACATGATCCAAAATCTTGGAAATAGAATGGACAAAATGCAAGAAACATTTAACAAGGATATAGAAGAAATAAAGATGAAACAAACAATGATGAACAGCACAATAAATGAAATGAAAAATACTCTAGATGGGATCAATAGCAGAATAACTGAGGCAGAAGAACGGATAAGTGACCTGGAAGATAAAATAGTGGAAATAACTACTTTAGAGCAAAATAAAGAGAAGAGAATGAAGAGAACTGAGGACAGTCTCAGAGACCTCTGGGACAACATTAAACTCACCAACATTCGAATAAAGGCCATATATGACAAACCCACAGCCAACATCATCCTCAGTGGTGAAAAACTGAAAGCATTTTCACTAAGATCAGGAACAAGACAAGGTTGCCCACTCTCACCACTCTTATTCAACATAGTTTTGGAAGTTTTAGCCACAGCAATAAGAGAAGAAAAGGAAATAAAAGGAATCCAAATTGGAAAAGAAGTAAAGCTGTTACTGTTTGCAGATGACATGATACTATACATACAGAATCCTCAAGATGCTACCAGAAAACTACTAGAGCTAATCAATGAATTTGGTAAAGTAGCAGGATACAAAATTAATGCACAGAAATCTCTGGCATTCGTATACACTATTGATGCAAAATCTCAAAGTGAAATCAAGAAAACACTCCCATTTACCATTGCAACAAAAATAATAAAATATCTAGAATAAACCTACCTAAGGAGACAAAAGACCTGTATGCAGAAAATTCTAAGACACTGATGAAAGAAATTAAAGATGATACAAATAGATGGAGAGATATACCATGTTCTTGGATTAGAAGAATCAACATTGTGAAAATGACTCTACTACTGAAAGCAATCTACAGATTTTATGCAATCCCTATCAAACTACCACTGACATTTTTTACAGAACTAGAACAAAAAATTTCACAATTTTTATGGAAACACATAAGACCCCGAATAGCCAAAGCAATCTTGAGAACGAAAAACAGCTGGAGGAATCAGGCTCCCTGACTTCAGATTATACTACAAAGCTACAATAATCAAGACAGTATGGTACTGGCACAAAAAGGGATATATAGATCAATGGAACAGGATAGAAAGCCAAGAGATAATCCCACACACATATGATCACCTTATTTCAATTGTGCTGGGAAATCTGGACAGGTATATAATATTTTCTTTATGGATAATTGTAAACTGAAGCTCAGAGAAGTTAAATAACTTGTTTTAAGTCACATAGCTAGTATGAGGCAGACTAGAAGTCAGTTCTTTATAACTCTAAAAACTATACTTTTTCTGCCACACTACACTATCTCCCTAGTTTTCACTTGAGAATTTATCATCCATCCATCCATTCATTCATTCACCCAACAAACATTCATTGGGAGGCCTTCTCTATTTCAGGCCTTATGGTTGGCCCTAGAGTTATGGAGATAAGATATGACCCTTGATTTTAAAGACCCTACACTCTAGGATGGTTGAATAGAATGTCATCAATAGCACTGTCTTCAGTTTACCATGTAGAATGCAAGAGACTTCACAACAGTGGCAGGAATATCAGTATTGTTAGGTAGTCATACGTGTCTACCATAGTCTCCAAGTCCAGCTACGACCCATTCAATTTCTGTGGATTCCATTTTGCCTAGCTCCTTAAGAATCTTTGTCTTCTCTCATTTCTTATCCCTTTCAACAACACTGATCACTGGGAAGCCATGTTCTTTCTATATTGGTCTCTATTTTTCCACTGGGAATTCAGGTAGGACCATACTCCCAAATGCTTTCTGCTATAGAGTTGGAGAGGCCTCCTGATCTACACATCAAAATCCTCTTGAATCTCATTATTTTCAAGCTGTTGGCCTCACCTCATCTCCAGTTGATTCAGCCTCTTGATGATTACCAAGATATTTATTGGTCGTCTCTTAACTTGTCACTATGCCTTCATCCCACTCCATATTTTGGTCCAATATGTCTTTCTTTCCTCTCACTACTTATTCATCACTTTTTGCCTAATACTTACTCCATAGCCATCCCCTCCTGGACCATGGTGTACTTAGACAACAATATGTTAATACATGTGGGGAGCAAAAGACAATATTCATCTGAATTTCAAGAGCTCCAACTTGAAACTCACACCTCAGCAGGAGGACTTGCTTATCACATCGGCTCAACTTATATGCTCTTGTGGTCTTGGTCAGTGAACAGCCTTTGGGTACCCCAGAGCCAAGAGTTTTGTAAGAGTGCAAGATAGAATCCCTTCCTCTTTATACTTCCAAGACCCACTTGAAAAGCCAACTATATGACCTTCAAAGGTTCTTTTTGATATTGCAGGAGTATCCCCTTGGAAGAAAGGAGAACATTGGGACAATGGGCAAAATACTGCCTACATCAGGACATTTTTACCCCCTGGAAAACTGGTAACTTATGTCACTACTGGCCAAATAAATGAAATTTGAGTAAACTTATTCTTCAGTGAAAGAGATCAAAACACCCTAAAACAAAGAAGTAAAACTACTTGCATCTATACAGTGATTTAAATTTAATAAAGTGCTCTTACATACCTTATCTCATTCCCTGACAGGAGTTGATGGATCCAGGACTTGATGTCAGGTTTTCAGATTCCAAGTCCATTACTCTTTCTGTGACACTAAGCTGACACCAACTGTGGGTGGGTATCAGCTCTCCCATTCTCAAATGCTTTCCTGATTTTCTACTCATTCTATCAGTGTCCTACTGTACCTTTTACCCTCTTCACTTCTTAGCATTGTTAACTTGTGCCTGGACTATTGCAATAGCCTCCACCCAGGCAGGCCTCTTTGCCTTCAGTCTTTTTTCCACCCCCTAAATCCATCCTGCACATAGCCTCAGAGTGATCTTTCTGGAGTGGAGATTTGATCAAATCAGACCCCCTGCTTTACTGTCTTCCATGTGTCCCCATTGTTCAAGTTAAAACTATCTCCTTAGCATGGATTCTAGGGCGTCTACCAACTTACTCTCAGCCCCTCATTTCCACTCTTTGGTCTTTGTACCCCAAACTTATTCTCTGTGGATGTTAGGTTCTTCTTTCTCCCCCATTTCCAACAAAGACTATTTTATTTATCTTCCTAGGCCTATCTTAAACACAATAGTCTCTGACTACTTAATCAAGAATAATGTTTTCCATTATGACATAGCATTCTTTGTCATGCAGTGTGGGTATTTAAGTATCTATATGCCTCCTTCAATGGATCATAAACTTTTTGGTAGCAGAATATGTATTGTACATCAAAGTCTTTGCTGATTAACATTTCAACCCAATACTGCACCTGGCTCAATACGTGTGTGCTCAATTTAAATCAATTGATTAGAGGTCTGGAGAGACATTGAAAGCCACAATCAGGGGAAGTTACAGAGAACAGAAAAACTTCCCTTTGTAGCCTCACTGGGAAGGGCCATAGAGTAGTCACTCTAGAGTATCCCGGTAAGTGAAGATTCTCACCCAAGATTTCTCTAAGCTCTTGCAGTTTAATAATCAGGCGAGTCAGAGGTGCTACGCCACTCACCAGGTCCAGCTGGTTCTTCACTTTTAGAAAGCAGCTGCCAAGATAGGGTTCATGACTAATTCTGCCTATAACCAAGAGAATGCATAAAATTGACCCTAGCCCTCAGCTGCTACTACCCCAGTTGCTTCTCCAAGCAGAGAAAATCTATCTCTAGGAAGAGACTGTGGTTAGGGTAGAAAACTGTCTGCCTTGCAAAAGTGGAAATCTGAATTCTAATCCCCTCTTTGCCACTGCATAGTTTTGTGACCTTGGCCAAGTTCGTTCATCTCTTTGGACTTCAGTATTCCCACCTGAGTGGCTTGGAACAAATGGTGTCTTAAGATCCCTGGAGAGCTTTCATTCATTAGTTATTTATTCTAGGGTGATAATCAAGTTTTTCTCTTAATACCTCCTATCCTAGCTAAGAACCAGATTCTGTTACCCCTATTTCCTTTCTGCACCTAGGGATGTCCCAGAACTGAGACAGCTGCTCTAAGGATAGGTTTGAAGAATGTGGTGGGAACAACTGGGCTTTTTTACAGACCTTTTTTCCCTTTGACTCCTACATCCCTGCCCTACTCCCTGCAGCCAACATATTTCAATATGACAACCATGGGATAGATGCCAGGGGTCCCTAGGCACAGGCCCCAGTGACTCAGGGAGATGAAGAACCTGCTCAAAAGTTGTTTCCTAAAGCCATTCTTTGCTTCCCTGGACTCAGTTTAAGGTTTCCTGAGCCAGGATGGTAGATGGCTTAAGAGGTATATATCTGGAGGCCTAAGGATGAAATAATATAAATGATCTCTTATATCTCCAAACTACACTCTATGTATTAGGGTCCATTCACATCCATACTCTATGGGGGTTAGATCCTCAGTTGTATGCCGTATTTTATAGATGGAGAAACTAAGACATATATAAAAGACTAAGTAACAAAATTTGAAGGTGGCTGCACTGGGACTCAAACATGTCTTCTGGTTATTGCTTTTTGCTGTGTTCCACAATCAGGGTAAGGGACAGGGCTGGAAAATAAACCACATAATTTTTTCCATATCTGCTATATTTTCCGGACTAAAATTAGGACCCATGAAATGAGAATTGATTTTTTAATAAATTTATTTATTTTATTTATTTATTTTTGGCTGCATTGGGTCTATTTTTTTTTTTTTTCTTTTTGCAGTATGCGGGCCTCTCACTATTGTGGCCTCTCCCGTTGCGGAGCATGGGCTCTGGACGTGCAGGCTCAGCGGCCATGGTTCACAGGCCCAGCCGCTCCGTGGCATGTGGGATCTTCCCGGACTGGGGCACGAACCCATGTGCCCTGCATCGGCAGGTGGACTCTCAACCACCGTGCCACCAGGGAAGCCCAGCGTTGGGTCTTTGTTGCTGTGCACGGGCTTCCTTTAGCTGGGGTGAATGGGGGTTACTCTTTGTTGTGGTGCACAGGCTTCTCATTGCGGTGGCTTCTCTTGTTGTGGAGCACGGGTTCTGGCCATGCAGGCTTCAGTATTTGTGGCACATGGGCTCAGTAGTTGTGGCTCATGAGCTCTAGAGCACAGGCTCAGTAGTTGTGGCACAGGGGCTTCGTTGTTTCTTGGTATGTGGAATCTTCCCAGACCAAGGGTGGAACCCATGTCCCATGCATTGGTAGGCAGATTCTTAACCACTGCATCACCAGGGAAGCCCAAGAATTGATTGCTACTTGTGAAATTATTCACATAAAAGATGTAAGACAATAGCGCTTTGTTTTGCATTTTAACAAATTACTTGAAAAACTCTTATTCTTCCTCCAGACTCCTCCGTGACACCTTCAGAGTCAATATATTATTTTTCTGTACGCTCTTCTATTCTGAGAGCTACCTTTCAGGACTCACCACATTATCTGTTTCTGTGTCTCTGTTTCCCTTTACTAGATGGAGAACTTTTTGAGGGAATGTATCATATCTCTATATCTCCAGGGCATAGCACAGCTTCTGGCACAAAATTGCTATACAACAAATATGTATACAAAATGGACTGAATTGAAAACATGTGGAAATGGAAAGTTTTGGCAATTCTGAGATTAACGGTTGCTAACTTTCTAGCCTATGGTGTGGGCCTAGGCACCAAGGCTAGCCCTTCCAAGTGCCATGGTATGGGCATAATATGCCCTCAGCTTATAATATAGGAACCATAAAAACAAAATTCCTGAAGCCTTTAGACAGGAATAGTAGTCAGTAGTCAGTCTAGTCCCTTCCTAGAAGTATTGCGAAAGCATACAATTGTAGTCATAGTGGGTGTGCTCCAAGCCATGATTGCTACAATTTAGCAAGTAAAAAACACTCCAATTTACCCTAAAACCTAACTTATCTCCCTGCCTCAAGTCTTTATCCTGTCATCCTCTACACTGCTACCCGAATGTTAACTTTCCCTTTTCTCATAGAACTTTAGTGCTCTCTATTATGTCATATAGTTCTTATGCCCTCTTATATAGTTCTCATATAGACTATATATGTGCATAGTCCTAAGCCTGACACTCTAGGTCCTTTGTAATTTATCCCCTAACTCTAACAAAGTTGCCAACCATTCTTATCTAGTATCTACTTTCTTTTCCTACATACACATTTTAAGGTCTTAAACTTGAGCGTGAATCAGAATCTCCTGGAATGCCTGCTACAAAAACGCATATTCCTCACCCTTCCTCCACCAAATCTGATTTAACAGGCCTGAGGTGAGACCTCGAATATTTTTTTTTTTTTAACATCTTTATTGGGGTATAATTGCTTTACAATGGTGTGTTAGTTTCTGCTTTATAACAGAGAGAGTCAGTTATACATATATATATGTTCCCATATCTCTTCCCTCTTTGTCTCCCTCCCTCCCCAGAGGTTGTTGGGAAGGTTGTTAAAACCCAAATTTGCAACTGGAATGCTTGCTGAAAGCACCTGGTTACCTCAGCAGTCAATATAAATTACAGAGGCTTTCGTCCTTATCCCCTCCTGGGGCACGTGGAGCACAGCCCTAAGGGAACTCCTATTACTCTTTTTTCCAGTGCTCCAGGAGACGTGCACATCTGTTGTTGACACATGTGGAACCTCAGCTCTCCCACCACCTCTCACACTGTTGATGTGATCATGATATTTTCAAACCTAAGGAAGGACCTCCAGGCAGAAGGAAGACACACCTGACACAATTAAAACCAAAACAGTTGGCACACTGGGATACAGATGAGGAATTTACTGCCTTTCTCTGTACACTCCGAGCTGCTGGATGTTAGTGAAGGGTTAAGCTAAGGACAAAATTAAAGAATTGTATCTGTTTTCTTATTACATGAAGAGGTTGCATCACTTGGTTTTTCCTTAAAATCTCTGACCATAAAATTGTGACCCTTTCCTAATTTACCTGGGCTACTTCAAGTTTACTTTGGGGAACTCCTTTCCACAGACAGATTGACATTGCCTTTTAGGATCTTGCAATGCATGCTGGTTAAGAATCTTAGCCTGGGAACCACCCGGACCTGGGTCTGATACTTGACTCACCGCCTACTTACTAGCTGGGTGACCTCAGGCAAGTAGCTTCCCCTCGGCAAGCCCATCTCCTTATCTGTAAAGCAGGTAGGACACCCCACTGCCAGCCTGGGAGTATTCTTGTGAGGATTCAGAGAGACCTTGGTATCAAGTCTTCCTCTCGGTGACCGACGCATAGTTAAGTACTCAATAGTTTCTTTGTTTTTACCATTGTAATTGTTTTACAAAAGAGAGTCGAACAGATAAAATGCACAAGCTGACCTGTAACATAATTGAAAAACTTAAGGCAATGCACATGTATTTTGGCAGTTTAGAATGTGATAACTGGACAAACGTTTCTTCCTTGTTGAGTGCTCAGCAAAGTCTGCATACTGTGCTATTAGAAATGCCTGTTATAAGGGGAACAGACCTCCACCAGGTTCATAGTATCATTTGAATTTGAAGGCATTCCTTTCTCACAAAAGGAATTGCCATTTGAAAGGACAAGTCCCTATGAGGAGTAGAACAGACAGCAGAAGGTCTTGGCTTTTAGCTGCCTGAGCCATCTCAAATAATTCATCCAGTCTTCTTGACCTCTGCTTCAACCTCTCTGTCCAGGAAAGCAACAGGTATATTGCATGCAAGGAGGTTACTGATTCCTTCAAGTTTGATTTTGGGGTCAGATAGAACTAGCTTCAAATTCTAGCTGCACAGCATGCAAGCTGTGTGGCTAATGATTTTGAGCCCTAGTTTATGCCTCTGGGAGGAGATTAATGGGGTACCTTCCTGATAGGTTTGCTGGGAGGATTAAAAGAGAGCAAATTGCCCAAGCTTTGCAAATGGCAGCTAATAAAATAATGAAAACTTTTTGCTTTCAGAACTCTATCTTAAATTGAGGACTCCAAAGAGCTTCTGTGACTATTATTAATTTTTAATTAAAAGTAAGTTAAAATTTATTTTATTACTATGAGAAACAAAATGAGAAACTTTAAAAATATTTGTGTATTAATTTAAAAATCACAGCAAACTCTTAATATGCTAACATAAAAATACATTTTTAATAAAAAGTAACTTTTTTTAAAAAAAGGAACAAAAGAGAAGACTTCATTAGTTTTTTTTTTTCAAGTCCCTTTAATGTCTTAGTAGGAAGGAGTGGAATTCTCATATCTGCTTCCACTAAAATCTGTTGCAGTATCACACATTACTTAGCTTCTGGAAAACTCCACTTTACACCCTAGATGGAATGAAAGCAGAGAAAAGCAAATAATACCTTGGCATTATAAAAATAGTTTTGACCTCATGGACTCCCTGAAAGGGACTCAGGGACCCCCCACTCTTTGAAAACAACCGACTTGGGACAACTGTCTTTCAAACTCTCAAACTGTAGATGATCCAAAGGCTTATGTAGAAAAAGAATGTTACAATGCATAAGAGAAAGAGAAACATCAAGGCCAAGAATATAGAATATCTGAGTCCCACTGAAGAATTTACTTTTAGAAATAAGCTTGTACTCAAGTACGGGGCAGGAGAACAGCAGGAGCCCGAACATATTTACAGAATCAGGCAAGTATCAGGCAAATATATTCTCCAAACAGACTGGACAAACTTGTGATGCCAGTAATCCAGACATCACAGATCACTGCTTCTATGTCTCTTTCTCCGTTCTCCACCACTCCACACCAGCACTGCAGGAAAATACCCATTTGCTCTCTGGATTATCGAATGTTGTAGTTATACCCCACCAGGGCATGGTGACTCAAACCCAGAAAAACTCATGGGTTTTTCAAACACACAGACCTGGGTTCAAAGGCTCGAATTGCCACTTAAGAGCTATGTAGTCTTGGAAAAGTTACTTAAATTTACTGAATCTCATGTATATGATGGGGATTGTGATGGACTAAAAAT
The DNA here is from genome assembly GCF_000442215.2 of Lipotes vexillifer. Taxonomy (NCBI): domain Eukaryota; kingdom Metazoa; phylum Chordata; class Mammalia; order Artiodactyla; family Lipotidae; genus Lipotes; species Lipotes vexillifer. Next base: position 122,259 of record NW_006772766.1, on the reverse strand, counting down.
GACCATATTCTCTGCAACTCCTCCCATCAAAAGTGTGGAATGCAATGGAATACTACTCAGCCATAAAAAAGAAACCTTACCATTTGCAATAACATGGATGAATCTAGAGGGCATTATACTAAATAAGTCAGACAAAGACAAATACCACATGTGATCTCACTTATATGCAGAATCTAAAAAACTAAACAAAATGAAAACAGACTCATAGATACAGAGAATAAATGGATGGCTGCCAGAGGGGAGGGTGGGTGAAATAGCTGAAGAGGATTAAGAGGTATAAACCTCCAGTTATAAAATAAATAAGCCTGAGGATGGAATGTATAGCACAATAATGGTCAATAATACTGTCATAACTTTGTATGTGGACAGATGGTTACTAGATTTCTCGTGTGATCATTTCATAATGTATGCAAGTCAAATCTCTATGTAGTACACATGAAACTAACATAATATTGTATGTCCACTATCTTTCAATAATGGTTGTTAGTATTTGCCTTATGTATTGAGGTGCTCCTATGTTGGGGGCATAAGTATTTACAATTGTTATATCTTCTTCTTGGATCGATCCCTTAATCATTATGTAGTGTCCTTCTTTGTCTCTTCTGATAGTCCTTATTTTAAAGTCTATTTTGTCTGATATGAGAATTGCTACTCCAGCTTTCTTTTGGTTTCCATTTGCATGGAATATCTTTTTCCATCCCCTTACTTTCAGTCTGTATGTGTCTCTAGGTCTGAAGTGGGTCTCTTGTAGACAGCATATATATGGGTCTTGTTTTTGTATCCATTCAGCCAATCTGTGTCTTTTGGTGGGAGCATTTAGTCCATTTACATTTAAGGTAATTATCGATATGTATGTTCCTATTCCCATTTTCTAAATTGTTTTGGGTTCGTTATTATAGGACTTTTCCTTCTCTTGTGTTTTTGTCTAGAGCAGTTCCTTTAGCATTTGTTGTAAAGCTGGTTTGGTGGTGCTGAACTCTCTCAGCTTTTGCTTGTCTGTAAAGGTTTTAATTTCTCCATCAAATCTGAATGAGATCCTTGCTGGGTAGAGTAATCTTGGTTGCAGGTTTTTCTCCTTCATCACTTTCAGTATGTCCTGCCACTCCCTTCTGGCTTGTAGAGTTTCTGCTGAGAGATCAGCTGTTAACCTTATGGGGATTCCCTTGTGTGTTATTTGTTGTTTTTCCCTTGCTGCTTTTAATATGCTTTCTTTGTATTTAGTTTTTGACAGTTTGATTAATATGTGTCTTGGCGTATTTCTCCTTGAATTTATCCTGTATGGGACTCTCTGCGCTTCCTGGACTTGATTAACGATTTCCTTTCCCATATTAGGGAAGTTTTCAACTATAATCTCTTCAAATATTTTCTCAGTCCCTTTCTTTTTCTCTTCTTCTTCTGGAACCCCTATAATTCGAATGTTGGTGCGTTTAATGTTGTCCCAGAGGTCTCTGAGACTGTCCTCAGTTCTTTTCATTCTTTTTTCTTTATTCTGCTCTGCAGTAGTTATTTCCACTATTTTACCTTGCAGGTCACTTATCCATTCTTTTGCCTCAGTTATTCTGCTATTGATCCCATCTAGAGTATTTTTTACTTCATTTTTTGTGTTTTTCATCATTGTTTGTTTCATCTTTTGTTCTTCTAAGTCCTTTTTAAATGTTTCTTGCATTTTGTCCATTCTATTTGCAAGATTTTGTTCATCTTTACCATCATTATTCTGAATTCTTTTTCAGATAAACTGCCTATTTCCTTTTCATTTGTTAGGTCTGGAGGGTTTTTTTCTTCCTTCTTCATCTGCTGTGTGTTTTTCTGTCTTCTCATTTTGCTTATCTTACTGTGTTTGGTGTCTCCTTTTTGCAGGCTGCAGGTTTGTAGTTCCCGTTGTTTTTGGTGTCTGTCCCCAGTGGCTACGTTTGGTTCAGTGGGTTGTGTAGGCTTCCTGGTGTAGGGGACTAGTGCCTGTGTTCTGGTGGATGAGGCTGGATCTTGTGTTTCTCGTGGGCAGGTCCACGTCTGGTGCTGTGTTTTGGGGTGTCTCTGGACTTATTGTGATTTTAGGCAGCCTCTCTGCTAATGGGTGGGTTTGTGCTCCTGACTTGCTAGTTGTTTGACATAAGATGTCCAGCACTGTAGCTTGCTGGTCGTTGAGTGAAGCTGGGTTCTACTGTTGAGATGGAGATCTTTGGGAGATTTTCGCCATTTGATATTATGTGGAGCTGGGAGGTCTCTTGTGGACAATGTCCTGAAGTTGACTCTCCCTCCTCAGAGGCACAGCACTGACTGCTGGCTCCTGCACCAAGAGCCTTTTATCCACACTGCTCAGAATGAAAGGGAGAAAAAGTAGGAAGAAATAATTAGCAGCAGTAGAATGTGAGAAAGAAAGAAAAAATGAAAAAAGAAAGGAGGGAGGCAGGAACAAAGGAAGGAAGGAAGGAAGGAATAAAAGAAAGGAGATAAAATAAAGTAAGATAAAATATAATAAAATTATTAAAATAAAAAAAATAATTAGTAAGAGAAAAAAAATTTAGAAATATTAAAAAACCAAAAAAAAAAAAACACAAAAAACAGACAGATAGAACCCTAGGACAAATGGTGTAAGCAAAGCTATACAGACAATCTCACACAGAAGCATACACATACGCACTCACAATAAGAGTAAATGGGGAAAAAATCATAAATATTTCTCTCAAAGTCTACCTCCTCAATTTGGGATGACTCGTTGTCTAAAGGAGGGAAGGAAGGAAAGAAAGAAAGAAAGAAGATAAAGTAAAATAAAGTTATTAAAATAATGATTAAGAAAAAAATTTTTAAAAATGGACGTATAGAACCCTAGGACAAGTGGTGGAAGCAAAGCTATATAGACAAAATCTCACACAGAATCATACACATACACACTCACAAAAAGAGGAAAAGGGGAGAAAATAATAAATCTTTCTCTCAAAGTCCACCTCCTTAATTTGGGATGATTCATTGTCTATTCATGTATTCCACAGATGCAGGGTACATCAAGTTGATTGTGGAGCTTTAATCCACTGCTTCTGAGGCTTCTGGGAGAGATATCCCTTTCTCTTCTTTGTTCTCACTGCTTCCAGGGGCTCAGCTTTGGATTTGGCCCCACCTCTGCATGTATGTCGCTGGAGGGCATCTGTTCTTTGCTCAGACAGGACAAGGTTAAAGGAGACGCTGCTTTGCGGGCTCTGGCTCAGTCAGGCCGAGAGGAGGGAGGGGCACGGAGTGCGGGGTGAGCCTGCGGTGGCAGAGGCCCGTGTGACATTGCACCAGCCTGAGGCGCCGTGCGTTCTCCTAGAGGAGTTGACCCTGGATCCCAGGACCCTGGCAGTGGCGGGCTGCACAGGCTCCCCGGAAGTGGCTGTGGATAGTGTACTGTGCTCGCACACAGGCTTCTTGGTGGTGGCAGCAGCAGCCTTAGCGTCTCATGCCCATCTCTGTGGTCCATGCTTTTAGCCGCGGCTCGTGCCCATCTCTGGAGTTCCTTTAAGCAGCACTCTTAATCCCCTCTCCTCGTGCAGCAGGAAACAAAGAAGGAAGAAACGGCATTCCAGACTTTTTCCAGGACTTCCTCCCGGCTAGCTGAGGCACACTAACCCCCTGCAGGTTGTGTTCACGCCACTAACCCCAGTCCTCTCCTGCCACTCCGATGGAAGTCCGAGCCTCAACTCCTAGCCCCTCCCACCCCCGTGGGTGAGCAGACAAGCCTCTTGGGCTAGTGAGTGCCAGTTGGCCCTGTTCCTCTGTGCGGGAATCTGTCCACTGTGCCCTCCTCATCCTTGTGCCTGCGCTTTCCTACACAGCTCTGAAGCTTCCCCCTCCGCCACCTGCAGTCTCTGCCCGTGAAGGGGCTTCCTAGTGTGTGGAAACCTTTCTTTCTTCACTGCTCCCTCCCACTGGTGCAGGCCCTGTTCCTATTTTTTGTCTCTGTTTATTCTTTTTTCTTTTGCCCTACCCAGGTACGTGGAGAGTTTCTTGCCTTTTGGGAGGTCTGAGATCTTCTGCCAGCGTTCAGTAGGTGTTCTGTAAGAGTTGTTCCACGTGTAGATGTATTTCTGGTATATCTGTGGGGAAGAAGGTTATCTCCGCATCTACTCTTCCGCCATCTTCCCGGAAGTCTCCATACCTGCGGTTTATGTCAAAGAGTGTTCTGCCTACGTTTTCTTCTAAGCGTTTTGTATTATCCTTTCTTACTTTTAGGTCTCTAATCCATTTTGAGTTTATTTTTGTATATGGTGTTAGAGAATATTCTAATTTCATTATTTTGTATGTAGCTGTCCAGTTTTCCTAGCATAATGATGTACTGAAGAGACTGTCTTTTCTCCATTGTATATTTTTGCCTCCTTTGTCATAGATTAACTGACCAAATGTGTGTGGGTGTAGCTCTGGGCTTTCTATCCTATTCCATTGATCTATCTTTCTGCTTTTGCACCTGTACCATACTGTTTTGATTACAATAGCTGGGTAGTATGGTTTGAAGTCAGGGAGCCTGATTCCTCCAGCTCTGTTCTTCTTTCTCAAGATTGTTTTGGCTATTCAGGGTATTTTGTTTCCATACAAATTAAAAAAAAAAAAGTTCCAGTTCTGTAAAATTCCATTGGTAATTTAGTAGGGGTTGCATTGAATCTGTAGATTGCCTTGGGTAGTATGGTCATTTTAGCAATATTTATTCTTTCCATCCAAGAATATTGGATTTCCATTTGTTTGTGTCATTTTCAATTTCATTCATCAGTGTCTTATAGTTTTTGGAGTACAGGTCTTTTGTCTCCTTAGGTAGGTTTATTCCTAGGTATTTTATTCTTTTTGATGCAATGGTAAATGAGATGTTTCCTTAATTTCTATTTCTGATCTTTCATTGTTAGTGTATAGAAATACAACAGATTTCTCTGTGTTAATTTTGTATCCTGCAACTTTACCAAATGCATAGATGAGCTCTATTAGTTTTCTGGTGGCGTCTTTAGGATTTTCTATGTATAGTACCATGTCACCTGCAAACAGTGACCATTTTACTTCTTTTATGATTTGGATTCTTTTATTTCTTTTTCTTCTCTGATTGTTGTGGCTAGGTCTTCCAAAACTATGTTGAATACTAGTGGTAAGAGTGGGCACCCTTGTCTTTTTCCTGATCTTAGAGGAAATGGTTTCAGTTTTTCACCAATGAGAATGATGTTGGCTGTAGGTTTGTCATACATGGTATTTATTATGTTGAGGTAGGTCCCTCTATGCCCAACTTCTGGAGAGTTTTTATCATAAATCAGTGTTGAATTTTGTCAAAAGGTTTTTCTGTACCCATTGCGATGATCATGTGGCTTTTATTCCTTAATTTGTTAATATGGTTACAGTTTTACTTCCTCCTTTCCAGTTTGGTTTCCTTTTATTTATCTATTTTTTCTTCTCTAATTGCTGTGACTAGGACTTCCAAAACTATGTTAAGTAAAACTGGCAGCAGTGAGCATTCTTGTCTTCTTTCTTGATCTTAGAGGGAATGCTTTAAGTTTTTCATTGTTGAATATGATGTTACCTATGGGTTTGTCAAATATGACCTTTGTTATGTTGAGGTGGGTTCCTCTATTCCTACTTTCTGGAGAGTTTTTATCATAAATGGATGTTCAATTTTATCAAAAGCTTTTTCTGTTTCTTTGGGAGGTGGGTCAAAAAGGATCTTGCTGTGATTTATGTCATAGAGTGTTCTGCGTATGTTTTCCTCTAAGAGTTTGATAGCTTCTGGCCTTACATTTAGGTTTTTAACCAATTTTGAGCTTATTTTTGTGTATGGTGTTAGGGAGTGTTTTAATCTCATACTTTTACATGTACCTGTCCAGTTTTCCCAGCACCACTTATTGAAGAGGTTGTCTTTTCTCCACTGTATATTCTTGCCTCCTTTATCAAAGATAAGGTGACCATATGTGTGTGAGTTTATCTCTGGGCTTTCTGTTCTGTTCCATTTATCTATATTTCTGCTTTTGTGCTAGTACCATACTGTCTTGATTACTGCAGTTTTGTAGTATAGTCTGAAGTCCGGGAGCATGATTCCTCAGATCCATTTTTCTTTCTCAAGATTGCTTTGGCTATTTGGGTTCTTTTCTGTTTCCATACAAATTTTGATTTTTTTTGTCCTAGTTCTGTGAAAGATGCCATTGGTAGTTTGATAGGTATTGCATTGAATCTGTAGATTGCTTTGGGTAGTATAGTCATGTTCACAATGTTGATTCTTCCAGTCCAAGAACATGGTATATCTCTCCATCTGTTTGTATCATCTTTCATTACTTTCAACAGTGTCTTATAGTTTTCTACATACAGATCTTTTGTCTCTATAGGTAGGTTTATTCCTGGGTATTTCATTCTTTTTTTGCAATGGAAAATGGGAGTATTTCCTTAATTTCTCTTTCACATTTTTCATCATTAGTGTATAGGTATGCAAGAGATTTCTGTGCATTAATTTTGCATCACGCTACTTTACCAAATTCCTTGATGATCTCTAGTAGTTTTCTAGTAGCATCGTTAGGATTCTCTATGTATAGTATCATGTCATCTGCAAACAGTGACAGCTTTACTTCTTCTTTTCCAATTTGCATTCCTTTCATTTGTTTTTCTTCTCTGATTGCTGTGGATAAAACTTGCAAAACTATGTTGAATAATAGTGGTGATAGTGGACAACCTTGTCTTGTTCCTGATCTTAGAGGAAATTGTTTCAGTTTTTCACCATCCAGAAAGATTTTGTCTGTGAGTTTGTCATATATGGCCTTTATTATGTTGAGGTAAGTTCCCTCTATGCCTACTTTCTGGAGGGTTTCTATGATAAATGGGCATTGAATTTTGTCAGAAGCTTTTTCTGTATCTATTGAGAAGATCTTATGGTTTTTACCCTTCAATTTTTTAATACGGTTTGTCACAATGTTTGATTTGCATATATTGAAGAATCCTTGCATTCCTGGGATAAAACCAACTTGATCATGATGTATGATCCTTTTAATGTGCTGCTGGATTCTGTTTGCCAGTATTTTGTTGAGGATTTTTACATATATGTTCATCACTGATATTGGCCTGAAGGGTTTTTTTTGTGACATCTTTGATTTTGGTGTCAGGGTGATTGTGGCCTATTAGAATGAGTTGGGGAGTGTTTCTCCCTCTGCTATATTTTGGAAGAGTCTGAGAAGGATAGGTGTTAGCTCTTCTCTAAATGTTTGATAGAATTTGCCTGTGAAACCATCTGGTCCTGGGCTTTTGTTTGTTGGAAGATTTTTTGTTTTTGTTTTTTGTTTTGTTTTTGTTTTTGTTTTTGTTTTGCGGTACACGGACCTCTCACTATTGTGGCCTCTCCTGTTGCGGAGCACAGGCTCCGGACGCGCAGGCTCAGTGGCCATGTCTCACGGGCCCAGCCACTCCACGGCATGTGGGATCTTCCCAGACTGTGGCACGAACCCGTGTCCCCTGCATCGGCAGGCGGACTCTCAACCACTGCACCACCAGGGAAGCCATGCTGGAAGATTTTTAATCACAGTCTCCATTTCGTTGCTTGTGATTGGTGTGTTTATTTTTTCTGTTTCTTCCTGGTTCAGCCTCAGAAGATTGTGCTTTTCTAAGAATTTGTCCATTTCATCCAGGTTGTCAATTTTATTGGCATATAATTGCTTATAGTAATCTCTCATGATCCTTTGTATTTCTGCAGTGTCAGTTGTTACTTCTCGGTTTTCATTTCTAATTCTATTGATTTGAATCTTCTCCCTTTTTTTCTTGTTGAATCTTGCTAATGGTTTACCACTTTTGTTTATCTTCTCAAAGAACCAGCTTTCAGTTTCATTGATCTTTTCCATTGTTTCGTTCATTTCTTTTTCATTTATTTCTGATGTGTTATTTATGATATCTTTCCTTCTGCTAACTTTGGGATTCTTTTGGTTCTTCTTTCTCTAATTGCTTTAGGTGTAAAGTTGGCTTGTTTATTTGAGATGTTTCTTGTTTCTTGAGGTAGGATTGTATTACTATAAACATCCCTCTTATAACTGCTTTCGCTGCATCCCATAAGTTTTGTATCATCATGTTTTCCTTGTCATTTTTTTCTAGGTATTTTTTATTTCCCCTTTGATTTCTTCAGTGATCTCTTGGTTATTTTGTAGTGTATTGTTTAGCCTCCATGTGTTTGTATTTTTTACAGATTTTTTCCTGTAATTGATATGTAGTCTTATAGCATTGTTGTTGGAAAAGATACTTGATATGATTTCAATTTTGTTAAATTTACCAAGGCAAGATGTGTGACCCAAGATATGATCTATCCTGGAGAATGTTCCATGAGCATTTGAGAAGAAAGTGTATTCTGTTGTTTTTGGATGGAATGTCCTATAAATATCAATTAAGTCCATCTTTTGTAATGTGTCATTTAAAGCTTTTGTTTCCTTATTTATTTTCATTTAGGGTGATCTGTTGATTAGTGAAAGTGGGGTGTTAATGTCCCCTACTATGATTGTGTTACTGTTGATTTCCCCTTTTATGGCTGTTGTATTTGCCTTATGTATTCAGGTGCTCCTATGTTGTGGGCATCAATACTTACAATTGTTATATCTTCTTCTTGGATTGATCCCTTCATCATTATGTAATGTCCTTCTTTGTCTCTTGTAATGGTCTTTCTTTTAAAGGCTATTTTGTCTGATATGAGAATTGCTACTGTAGCTTTCTTTTGATTTCCTTTTGCATGGAATACATTTTTCCATCCCCTCACTTTCAGTCTGCAAGTGTCCCTAGGTCTGAAGTGGGCCTCTTGTAGACAGCATATATATGGGTCTTGTTTTTGCACCCATTCAGCCTGTCTGTGTCTTTTGTTTGGAGCTTTTAATCCACTTACATTTAAGGTAGTCATCGATATGTATGTTCCTATTACCATTTTCTTAATTGTTTTGGGCCTGTTATTGGAGTTCTTTTCCTTCTTTTGTGTTTCCTGCTTAGAGAAGTTCCTTTAGCATTTGTTGTAAAGCTGGTTTGGTGGTGCTGAATTCTCTTAGCTTTTGCTTGTCTGTAAAGTATTTAATTTCTCTGTTGAATCTGAATTAGATCCTTGCTGGATAGAGTAACCTTTGTTGTAGGTTTTCCCCTTTCATTTCTTTAAATATGTCCTGCTACTCCTTTCTGGCTTGCAGAATTTCTGCTGACTGATAAGTTGTTAACCTTATGTGGATTATCTTCTATTTGATTTGTTGCTTTTTCTTTGCTGCTTGTAAAATTTTTTTCTTTGTAGTTAATTTTTGATAGTTTGATTAATATGTATCTTGGCATGTTTCTCCTTGGATTTATCCTTGTTGGGACTGTTTGTACTTCCTGGAATTTATTAACTATTTCATTTCCCATATTAGGGAAGTTTACAAATATAATCTCTTCAAATATTTTCTCAGTCCGTTTATTTTTCTATTCTTCCTCGGGACCCCTATGTTTCAAATGTTGGTGTGCTTATTGCTGTCCCAGAAGTCTCTGAGACTGTCCTCAATTCTTTTCATTCTTTTCTCCTTATTTTTCTCTGCAGTAGTTACTTCCACTAGTTTATCTTCCAGGTCACTTATCCGTCCTTCTGTCTCTTTTATTCTGCTATTGATTTCTTCTAGAGAATATTTAATTTCATTTATTGTGTTGTTCATCATTGTTTGTTTGCCCTTTAGTTCTTCTACGTCATTGTTAAATGTGTCCTGTATTTTCTCCATTCTAATTCCAAGATTTGGATCATCTTTACTATCATTACTCTGAATTCTTTTGCAGGTAGACTGCCCATTTCCTTGTCATTTGTTTGTCTAGTGAGTTTTTACCTTCCTCCTTAATCTGCTGTGTGTTTCTCTGTCTTCTCATTTTGCTTAACTTTCAGTGTTTGTGGTCTCCTTTTTGCAGGCTTCAGGTTCGTAATTCCCGTTGTTTTTGGTGTCTACCCCCGGTGGCTCTGGTTGGTTCAGTGGCTGTGTAGGCTTTCTGGTGGAAGAGACTGGTGCCTGTGTTCTGGTGGATGAGGCTGGATATTTTCTTTCTGATGGGTAGGGCCACGTCCAGTGGTGTGTTTTGGGTTGTCTGTGACCTTATTATGATTTTAAGCAGCCTTTCTGCTGATGGGTGGTGTTGTGTTCCTGTCTTGCCTGTCGTTTGGCATAGGGTGTCCAGCACAGTAGCTTGCTGGTGGTTGAGTTGAGCTTGGTCTTAACATTGAGATAGAGATCTCTGGGAGAGCTTTCGTCATTTGATATTATGTGGAGCCAGGAGGTGTCTGGTGGACCAATGTCCTGAACTCAGCTCTCCCACCTCAGACGAACAGGCCTGACACCCAGCTGGAGCATGAAGACCCTGTGAGCCACACGGATTATAGGAAAAAGGATTAAAAAAAAAAGAATGAAAGAATAAAATAAAGTTTTAAAAATTAAAAAATTATTAAGTGTAAAAATTTAAAAAGTAATAAAAAGATAGAAAAAAAGAAAGAAGAGAGAAACCAAACCAAAAAACAAATCCACCAATGATAACAAGTGCTACAAACTATCCAAAATACAAAAAAAAAAAAGCACGGACAGATAGAAACCTAGGACAAATGGTAAAAGCAAAGCTATTCAGACAAAATCATAGAAAGAAGCATACACATACACATTCATAGAAAGAGAAAAAGGAAAAAAAATCTATATGTAATAAAAGGAAGAGAGCAACCAAATCAATAAACAAATCTACCAATGATAATAAACTCTAAATACTAAACTAAGATAAACATAAAACCAGAAACAAATTAGATGCACAAAGCAAACCCCAAGTGTACAGTTGCTCCCAAATCCACCACCTTAATTTTGGGATGATTTGTTGTGTATTCAGGTATTCCAGAGAGGCAGAGTACATCCAGTTGATTGTGGAGATTTAATCTACTGCTCCTGAGGCTGCTGGGACAAATTTCCCTTTCTGTTCTTTGTTTGCACAGTTCCTAGGGTTCAGCTTTGGATTTGGCCCTGCCTCTGCATGTAGGTCACCTGAGGGCATCTTTTCTTTACTCAGACAGGGCGGGGTTAAAATTGCAGCTGGTTAGGGGGCTGTGGCTCACTCAGGACGGGGTGTGGGAGAGGGAGCGGTATGCAATGTAAGGCGAGCCTGCGGTGGCAGAGGTCGGGGTACGTTGCAACAGCCTGAGTTGCACTGTGTATTCTCCCGGGGAAGTTGTCCCTGGATCACAGGACCCTGTCAGTGGTGGGCTGCACAGACTCACAGGAAGGGAGGTGTGTAGAGTGACTTGTGCTTGCACTCAGCCTTCTTGGTGGTTGCAGCAGCAGCCTTAGTATTTCATGCCTGTCTCTGGTGTCTGCAGTGATAGCCGTGGCTTGCACCCTTCTCTGGAGCTCCTTTAGGTGGTTCTCTGAATCTCATCTCCTCGTGCACCCCGAAACAGCGGTCTCTTTCCTCTTAGGCAGTTCCAGACTTTTTTCTGGGACTCCCTCCTGGCTAGCTGTGGCACACTAACCCTCTTCAGGCTGTCTTCACGCAGCCAACCCCAGTCCTTTCCCTGGGATATGATCTCCGCAATCCAAGCCTCAATTCCAAGCCTCTGCCCACCCCACCGGGTGAGCAGACAAGCCTTTCAGGTTGGTGAGTGCTGGTCGGCACAAATACTCTGTGCGGGAATCTCTCTCCTTTGCCCTCTGCACCCCTATTGCTGTGCTCTCCTCCATGGCTCTGAAGCTTCCTCCCCCCCCCCATCTCCACCAGTGAAGGGGCTTCCTAGTGTGCGGAAACTTTTCTTCCTTCGCAGCTCCCTCCCAGAGGTGCAGGTCCCATCCCTATTCTTTTGTCTCTGTTTTTTCTTTCACCCTACCCAGGTACGTGAGGGTATTTCTTGCCTTTTGGGAAGTCTGAGGTCTTCTGCCAGCATTCAGTAGGTATTATGTAGGGGTTGTTCCACATGTAGATGTATTTCTGATGTATTTGTGGGGAGGAAGGTGATCTCCACATCTTATTCCTCCACCTTCTTGAAGGTCTCCTATGGATATGTCTAAAAATACAAATGCACTGGGGCAGGCCCCAGCCCCTGATACTTCCAATATCTGTAGCTGAGGAAGCAGTATATCAGTTGGCTTTCTTTGGGGTTAACACAGCGTGTTTAGCCCAAGACCTAATTGGAGGAAGATAATACAGACAGAGGCTACAAAGTCCATAAGTTTTGTGACTTTTGTCTGTCTCCTTCCCACAGGGCTATCCTCTGGAAATAGGAAGCAATGTTGGAATTGCGTATGTGTTAGTCACAGCACCCCAAAGCAGTGTGGCACCAACCAATCTCCCAGAAACCCTTCCTTTATAGATGTGCTGAGGACCCCAGTCTTCCAGATGTGTTGGTTGGCAATCTCCTTTGTGTCTGCAGGGCCATCAGGAGGCGCTGGACTGCACACAAGCAGCCTGCCTTCAGTGACATGCAGCAGAGGCCAGCTCACCCATAGAGTGTGAATTCCTGCCTCTTCCTTCACACCAAGTCCTGTTTGCTTAGTGCCTTCCTCTACTTCCCTGTTGTACCCCTTGTAGCACAGTTCATGCTAAAAATGGACTGAGGAGAGACAGGAAAGTGGCTGTATTGTCCCAACCTGCCTCAGCATCCTCTGGTTAAGAAGCAAAGAGCTTGCAGGAAGCAACTCTGGTTAGAAAGAGAAAATTATACATTGACCTCTGTACTTTTTCTGCCTGAGTTGTCACACCAGTTAGTCATAATCATTTATGGAGCAAGTGAAAGAAGAGAAATATATGTAAGACTTGGTTTCTTCTTTCAAACAGTTCTCAGCCATGGCTAAAAGGACTGAGGAGAGTACCTGATATGCTTATTGATTATAATGAATTATAATCAATGTTATTAAAGACAGATTAACTAAACTTAGGATGAAGCAGCAAATTTACTTTGGGAAAGTTTGGGAAGATTTCACATTTAGAATGAAATTTACAGTGGGTTTTGAAAATGAGTTTTGTGTACTGAGGCAACATAGTGTGCAAAGAAATGAAAGGTCATAGCTAATGGAAAGTAATTTTTAATTGCCAGGGATTAGGGTATGTGTCAGTGGGAGAATGGAAGATGGTAGAAAGAGTGACTATGAATAAGATGTTTGAGATCCAATTTTGATGCTGCACTAAGAAGTAGGCCTTATCCTGTTGATGACTGGGAATCATTAAATTCCTATCAGAAAAGTGACATAAACAACTAATTATCAGACAGAAGTATAGAGGATGAAAGGAAAGTTGAAGTTGAAGTCTTGAAAGAAAATTTTGTTTAAAAAAATTAAAGGAAATCAAAAATGAAATAAATAAATTACAAGGACATAGAGTGGACAAATGAAAATAGTAGATAATGTATGTATTAAGAACCAAATTCTAGCCATAGGATGCATTATTTGATCCAATTTCTGGCTATGGAGACCCCGGGAAGGTGGTGGAAGTGGCTCAGATAGCTTTTGATTCAAAGACAACCAAAGCATATTGACAAACTACTATACGTCTGGGAACATGCTAAGCAGTTTTACATATATTAGATGATTTTCCTCTGGTTTTGGGATATCAGATTTGATTGCTCCTGTATGCCAGGTTACCACTCATCCCCCTCTGTACCCCCGTCCCAACATGGATGTAGGGACAAAAGCAGGAGAACAAAAATCAGGAGACATTTGATCTAGTCTCAGTTATTACTTTGCTCTACTGTGTGACCTTGGGCAATTCCTTTCCCCTTTCTGGGCTCCATTTTACCCATTAGTGCAAAGAGTTTGAATTATCTCTAAGGATCCTTCCTACTCTGTCATACAATTTTCTAAGTAAGTAATTCAGATACAGTGAGTACTACATAAATTCTGAGCAGAGAGAATCCTATGGGCTGGGCTGATCAAGAAGGGGTTCTTGGAGGAGGTTAAATATGAGCAGAAGCCGGTAGAACTGGGTATGTCTTTCATAACTTTGTTTTCCTTTCCCTATTGTACTGAGAATAGCTGAGAGGCAGGGACACGTACTTAAAAGTATACCATAATAGAAAAATATGAGTTTTGGAGTTGGATGAGTTTAGAGAGGAATCTTGGATCTGCTATATTATGTGACTCCAACTGATACTTCCAGCCCTAACAAACATCTTGATTTCAGCTTTATGAGATCTTGAAACAGAGGACCTCATTAAGCTATGCACAGACTACTGACCCACAGAAACTATGAGGTAATAAATCTGCTAGATTTATAGTAATATTAATACAGGGCAATAGATGACTAATACTATGGAACAAAATGAAATTATTTCAAAAACAAGCTTAGTGAAAGAAGCCAGATCCAAAAGTGTACATATTGTGTGATCACACGTATGTAAAGCTCAAGGTCCTTTCTAAATTGAAAATTGCTTGATTCTAGAAATACCATGTCTACCATATAAGGAAGACCCTTACAAATCTAGCTCACATTATCTCCACTTCCAGACACCATAGAGAGTTTTTATCACATTGGCTGGAATAACTTAGCCTCTAGTGTTTGTGTCAAACTGTGATGAGAATTTGGTTCACGTTTACTTTAAAAAATGTATCTTCAGTTCCAGAGCATTGTATAGAGCCTGGTGGCCCCAATCTTGCTCTTCCAAACAGTTTGATTTCAACTACAACACAGTATCTGAACATCCAGGCTGGTAGATCCTGTTGCCCAGCTGCTCTCCCTTTGCGCAGCTCAGCCTCAATGCCCTCTGCTCTAAGAACTTCTGAAAAATGGCCTTTCAACCTCCACAAAGAAAAGCATTGTCTGGAAATTATAATTTTCCTTTCCTTTTCTTTCCTTTCCTTTCCTTTCCTTTCCTTTCCTTTCCTTTCCTTTCCTTTCCCTTCCTTTCCTATTCTTTTCCCTTTCCCCTTGGCAGTAGCAAGGAAGGAAAGCCAAGCAGAGGAAGTGGATAGTTACAAATTGCTTAGAGGTCTCAGAGCAGCTCATTGGTCATTATGCTTGTTGCTAAAGCAAATGTTCCAGGCTATGAGGTAAATTTTGCAAAAGTATACATGTTCGAGATTAAGACTAAATGACGAATGATGTCAATTGGGGGACTGTTTATTCTCTAAAGTGAAGGGTAATCATTTGTTAGCTGATGTAAGACAGGATGCCTTGATGACAGGGAATATATTCAATTCTACTCAACAAATATCTTGTAGGTTCTGCCCCAGATCTGGCTCCAGATCTTTAGCCAGTTACTTCTCCTCTTTGGGTCTCATTCTCCCCATGCATATAATGGGATCTAGATCATTCTTAGTGTTCCTTCTGAAACCAATACGCTGGAGATATGTCAGATCTTTACTGTTGAGGGGGAGATCTCAGCTATGATGAGGACTGTTGAAGGTTTTGAAGTATGAGATGTAGAGGAAGTGCACTTAACTTTGAGTTCACAGTCTTAACTTTTATACTAACAAGCAGGATGACTCTGAGCAAACCACCTCATTTCTTAGAGTTTCCTTTTCCTCATTTGTAGAACAAGGGCTAGATTATCCTTAAGGCCCTTCCAACTTTGGAACACTACAAATGCATAAATTTCCAATAACAAAGACTCTATTTCATGCGCTGTGGAGACATAATTGGATAAGACAATTTTTGCTCTGAAACAACTTCACATCTAGTAGGAAAAATGGATGTTTACTGTAATTGTCCTCCTTATATCATTTGGAATCCTTGGCCCAATTCACAAATTATCAGCCCTCTCCAATTCAAAAATTCATTCAAATGACATTTTCTACTGGATTGAGTGATTCACTAAACACATGTTAACATGCTAAGTATTTGAAGAAAATTTATCCTAAGACATATCCTAACTCTTATCTGGCATTCCAATCTGGCTCTAACCTAGTTTTCTCAGTCCTTTTGTATACCTCTATTATCACATAACACATATACTACTAAGATTTTGTGATATATCTGTCATTCTCCAGGTGGACACTTAGCTTCTGGAGGGCCATGACTAAGCCTTGGTAATTTCTGAGCTCTTTTCATGGCACTCGGCACATAATAAATGCCCAGTATATATATGTTAAACAAAAGAATAAATGAATAATTGAATGAATAAAACACATGTAATATAAGTGAGAGGCGTATATAAATCACAGAGGAGATTCTAGCTTCTGGTAACTTGTGACTAGTGGAATTAAAGGAGGTTCCATGGGAAAAAATGTTATATAACAATGTTATTAAAGATTATTAGAGTCTCATCTTGGTGAGTATTCCAATGGAAGGAGCCAAGTAAAGCCAATAGAATTAGGCAGGGATGGGTTATGTTCAGAGACTGGGGAGCAGTTCAGCTTGGCCATTCCATGCAGGTTGATGAAAAGGTAAAGACTGACACAAGCAAAAGTTCTTTGGGAACAGATTATAGTAAATTTCAAGTACCACGCTAAGGGTTTTTAACTTTCTTCTGTAGGCAATGAAGAGTTACTTGTGGCTTCTGAGCATGTAAGTACTGTAATCCAAGGTGTGCTTGATGGAAAGGATTGTGGGAATGGGTCTGAGGAGGCACTGAAAGTTTGGGCAGTGACATGAGACAGCCTCAGAGACAGGAAGGCAGACCCCAGACCCTGCTGTGAAATGACAGAAGAGTGGTATTCTAGCATGCTTGTGAGAACTCAAACCATCATAATTGTGATAGATGCCAAAATTTTCATGAAGGATGGCCTTATTTTCAACAAATAAATAATGAATCATTCTTTCCAGCTGTGAACACTAGGCAGCTGTGGCCCATATATGTAGTGACAACCACCCGGGACATGACATACCAGTTTAACAGGGGACTCTTAAGTTCTGACTGAGGCTCCCTCCAGCAGTACTAATTCCTGTGTGACTTGGCCCATTCCAGCTGTCGGCTGTTCCCTGTACTACTCGGGAAATTTTTCTTGTCATAATATTGCCCTCTAGTGATCTTTATTCTTCCTACAAGCAGAGGCACTCAACCCCATCTTTAAACTGTTCCCCTTTTCTCGCAAGTTTCAGTTTTCTTTTATGTCATTCTCTTCTTTCTCTCTCATCTCTACTTCCTTTCTCTCCTGCTCTTGTTCCATGGTAGAATGAAGTAAGTGAAGCAGACAGGACTAGACTGTATTCACCCAATATTACAGATAAGGAAATTGAGGCCTAGAAAGGTGAAGTAATTTGCTCTATATCACTCAGTTAAAAAGAGGCTGGAATGGAATTCAAACCTTATCACTTGACGTAGAATTCTGGGTTCCTTCCAGGTATCTCTCCTCATTCTCTCCCCTCCTTTTCCATACTCTCTCTTTTCCCTTTCTTTCTTTCCACAAATGTCAAGTGACTAGTCTGTACCAGGGACGGTGTTAAGACCTGGAGATGAATAGATCCTATCTTAGAGGGAACTCCCAGTTTCTCTCTCAGTACAGGCAGACATATAATAATTATAACCCAATGTGATTAGAGCATTGATAGCATCATATTGAATGTGCTGGGTCACCAAGGACATAGGGTAATTTACCTGTCAGAGAAAAGCGGGAAAGGGAGATGAGTTCAGGACAAGGGACCAACAAGCATTAAGGCTTGAGGAAAAGATACGGCATTTTCAGAGAAAGGGTAAAGGGGTAGAATAAGGAGTGGGGTCTGGAGACAGATTGTAGCAGCCTTTGTGTGCCAGACAGAGTACTTTGGACTTTAATCTCTTTATTTACACAATTTCTGAAGCTTATAGGCAAATATGTTTTCTAAGTTATTGCCACCCACCCTCACCCCCACATACACACTAACTAAGCTGTTTCGTTCATTTGTCAGGCAGATCAAAAAAATAACAAGCAAATTATTATTTTTTTTAACATCTTTATTGGAGTATAACTGCTTTACAATGGTGTGTTAGTTTCTGCTTTATAACAAAGTGAATCAGTTATACATATACATATATTCCTATATTTCTTCCCTCTTGTGTCTCCCTCCCTATCCCACCCCTCTAGGTGGTCACAAACCACAGAGCTGATCTCCCTGTGCTATGCAGCTGCTTCCCACTAGCTACCTATTTTATGTTTGGTAGTGTATATATGTCCATGCCACTCTCTCACTTTGTAACAGCTTACCGTTCCCCCTCCCCATATCCTCAAGTCCATTGTCTAGTAGGACTGTGTCTTTATTCCCATCTTTCCCCTAGGTTCTTCATGACCTTTTTTTTTTCTTAGATTCGATATACCTGTGTTAGCATACGGTATTTATTTTTCTCCTTCTGACTTACTTCACTCTGTATGACAGACTCTAGGTCCATCCACCTCGCTACAAACAACTCAGTTTTGTTTCTTTCTATGGCTGAGTAATATTCCATTGTATATATGTGCCACATCTTCTTTATCCATTCATCTGTTGATGGACACTTAGGTTGCTTCCATGTCCTGGCTATTGTAAATAGAGCTGCAATGAACATTTTGGTACATGACTCTTTCTGAATTATGGTTTTCTCAGGGTACATGCCCAGTAGTGGCATTGCTAGGTAATATGGTAGTTCTATTTGTAGTTTTTTAAGGAACCTCCATACTGTTCTCCATAGTGGCTGTATCAATTTACATTCCCACCAACAGTGCAAGAGAGTTCCTTTTTCTCCACACCCTCTCCAGCATTTAATATTTGTAGATTTTTTGATGATGGCCATTCTGGCTGGTGTGAGATGATATCTCATTGTAGTTTTGATTTGCATTTCTCTAATCATTAATTATGTTGAGCATTCTTTCATGTGTTTGTTGTCAATCGGTATATCTTCTTTGGAGAAATGTCTATTTAGGTCTTCTGCCCATTTTTGGATTGGGTTGTTTGTTTTTTTCATATTGAGCTGCATGAGCTGTTGTAAATTTTGGAGATTAATCCTTTGTCAGTTGCCTCATTTGCAAATATTTTCTCCCATTCCGAGGGTTGTCTTTTGGTTTGATTATGGTTTCCTTTGCTGTGCAAAAGCTTTGAAGTTTCATTAGGTCCCATTGGTTTATTTTTGTTTTTATTTCCATTTCTCTAGGAGGTGGGTCAAAAAGGATCTTGCTGTGATTTATGTCATAAAGTGTTCTGCCTATGTTTTCCTCTAAGAGTTTGATAGTTTCTGGCCTTACATTTAGGTCTTTAACCCATTTTGAGTTTGTTTTTGTGTATGGTGTTAGGGAGTGTTTTAATTTCATATTTTTACATGTACCTGCCCAGTTTTCCCAGCACCACTTATTGAAGAGGCTGTCTTTTCTCCACTGTATATTCTTGCCTCCTTTATCAAAGATAAGGTGACCATATGTGCGTGGGTTTATCTCGGGGCTTTCTATCCTGTTCCATTGATCTATATTTCTGTTTTTGTGCCAGTACTGTACTGTTTTGATTACTGTAGATTTGTAGTATAGTCTGAAGTCAGGAAGCCTGATTCCTCCAGCTCCGTTTTTCTCTCTCAAGTTTGCTTTGGCTATTCAGGGTCTTTTTCTTTTCCATACAAATTGTGAATTTTTTTGTTTTAGTTCTGTGAAAAGTGCCAGTGATGGTTTGATAAGGATTAAAGCAAATTATTTTTAAGCTTATCCAGAGACACAGTGTAAGCCCAGGGCCAAAAGGGGACCAAACGCTGATTTCCTACCTTCCAGATATCCTGATGTTGATCAAAATTGAGGAGAATAGGCAGATGTGGAGAAAGAAATTCAAAAACAATGAGAGATATTCCAAACATCTAGACCAATCTCAGGTAAATAATTATTAGCCCGGGGCTTACCATGAGAGAAGTCCTCTCAAAACCACTGGGGTCTTCAACAATCCTAGGAGGGATGTTAAGAGGCAAGTTCAGCTCTTTGTTTTCCAGAAGAAACAAAGGTTCAGAGACTGACTTGCTCAATGCTAAGGGAAGGAGGCAGAACAGGATTTCAAGTTCAGTACTGTTGGTAACCATCTAATTCCTGTCAAGAAATATAATCAAAGGAACACTAAAGCCTCAAGCTTTTTGAAGACTCATTAACAACACTTTAATTTAAAATACCTCAAAGTTAATTTCCATTTCCTGCACATTTTCTTCAGACTTATGGTCTTAGGACCCAGAGAAGCCACATTGAGCCGTGGCTGTGACCAGTATAACACATTTACATTTTGAACCAAAGTATCAACAAAGGTCATTCTTACTCAGGGCCAGTTGAGCAGCATTTAGGCCTAGGACTCCAGGAACTGGAAACATACCAAGAAATTGACTTATTTTCCCCCACCAGATAAAACAGTGCTTGAAAGTTGTTCAGTGATCTTTAGGCATTCTTCTGCCTTTAGATCCTTCTCTTTCATAACTGACTTTCTCTCTGTTTGCACCTCCTAACCTCAGGGCATGGACCTCAGGGATCTGCTACTGTTCTCTAAATGCTCTTTCTTTTTGTGTCTTATATCTCCATCACTCTATGTGTATGTATCCATCTCTAAGAGAGATCTCATCTCCTCTATGCTGAGACTCCCACATGTCCTCATGTGGTACCAAGCCATAAACATTTATAAATTCCTTATAAATCCTTACAAAACACTATGAAGCATGTGGGTAGCATCATTAACGTTTTTTAACAGATGAGGAAACTGAAGCCAAGGAAGGTTAAGTTATTTTCCCAAAGTCAAACTGCTTAGAAATGCAAGATTTGAATCCAAGTAGTAGATTCTAGAGCCTGTATACTAAAGCACTGTCCATGTTATCTTGCTTTTAATTTCAACATTCAGGGCCTCTCACCTCTTGCTTTCACCCCTTGTCCCAGTCAGTTATCCTAATATATTAGGTTCATTTCAATCTTTATATATTGGTTTAAGCTGCTTCCCCTACTCCCAACACCAGTCGGTTTTTATTTCTTTGTACCTATACAGATATTTGGAGGATTAATTCAAAGTCCTATGTTTTCCACAAAGCCTTCGCTAAACACTCCAGGATGCATAACAACATGATTGCAGTTAGCATGGAATCTTAGAATGTCTTTTCACTGATCTTTTAGTATTCAGGGATAGATATCTTTTCAATTCTGTCTTAGCTTTTTCAAGAACAGATACTTCTCTCATGGCAGTCAGATAGCTTTAGCACAACACTTAGGTATATACTTCTAGTGAACCGATTTTCCAAATCTAAGTAAATACTGGTGTGACAACAGGTCAAATTCCTTGAATCTGGAATGAATTGTCCCAGTCCACAGGGTAGACTTTAGCTTGTGCAATAAATAATTTAACCAATGGTTAACTAAACAATCGTCTTACTTAATCAACTCATGTTTATCAGAATGTTAGCAGATTTGTTACAGCAGACAGATAGCTAGATATGAGCAGAGAAAGGGGGGGCAGGGGTCAGGTGGCAGGAAAGCATGCCTCTTGTAAACAGCGGGGGTCCATGGGCAGACAAAGAAAAGTGGAACCTCCAGACTGACAGGAAACCACACATTTTGGGGGATGTGTCCTGGAGGTGGACAGGCTGGACAGGTGGGTGAAGTTGGTCTAAGAGGTTTGTTCAGGCTTTCTGGTGGGAGGTACTGGTTCCTGCCCACTAGTGGGTGGAGCTGGATCTTGTCCCTCTGGTGAACAGGGCCATGCCAAGGGGTGTGTTTAGAGGCAGCTGTGGGCTCAGGAAGACTTTAAGCATCCTGTCCACTGGTGGGTAGGGCTGCATTCCT